>NC_139512.1:205489721-206036082 GCF_947247035.1 Vipera ursinii
CTGGAAGTTAGAATCCAAAGAGCTCTAGAGGCTGCAGAAGTGAGTATCCTTCTCAGCAGAAAAACTACACTGGATGCTGGATTGGGGACTAGTAAGCCTCACATTTGCAGTGAACCCTGTTAGATATCATTCAGAAACTAAAGCCCATGACATTCTGGTCCAAATAATCCAACGTGTGCCATATTGTTGCTTATTTTAAAGGGGATTTAAATATTTTGCACCTAAATACATTAGGAAAGAGATACAGTATTTGCACGAGAAGCTTTCCATATGCATTGTAATGAAGCATCCTCATTATTATCTAGATTCTTAGCACAGAAAGAGAAAGAGATGAAATGGCTTGAGGTGGGAAAGAGTCAACGTTATATATTTTAGAGACTAAAATTTGGGGAACCTCTTCTTTTTGTATGATTTGAATGTATCCATTTCAGCATTTGGGCTTGGCCAAAACTGCTAATTCTTTGGTAAATAAAAGCCATTTATTTATTTATTAATGGAAATTATCAGCCAAAGCAGTAGTACTGTACTTTGTTTTAGCAGATGCATTTACAGAGAGGTTAATGTGGCTATGTGAGAATGTGTTTAATTCAAAATGCATACATTATATAATGAAATATTATAGTGTTTCCTGATTATTTTGTACCCTGCATGAATCTTCAGGCTCTTTTAGCAAGTAATATAATCATTTTAAAAGGTGCTTTTTAAGAGATCAAAAAACTGAGCACTTCAATAACTTTGTTGTGAAGTTACTACTGTACCATTTTTCTTCCTTGTCTATTAGTCCTGCCCTGTTACAGCGTAATGACAATAATTGAGCACTTAGTCATTATATTTAGCGTAAAGGGTGTTAAAATCTGTTTATATGTAAGTGTTGAGCTCTAAATGGCTTCCTAATTCAGTGTAATCACTAATTAAAGGGAAAGAATCCTTGAGCCTCAGCAAAGTTGGAAGTGCTTTGTGTTGTTAAACACTAAACTGGCTTCTTGTGCTGGATCTGGAGTGCTCTGTGTATTATCTAATGACAAGGAGACTCCCTTCTCCTTCCATGTCTATCTCATAAGATAATTGCGGTTGCACCAAGGAGAAACTGGCAGATCCTTGCTCTAGACTCCCACCCCCACCGCCGCCCTTTTCTTCTTCCATTCAGTTGTATCCAGTTCTTGGGTATTGCCAGGACAAGTCCCTGCAGTTTTCCTGACCAGGTTTTTCAGAAGTGGGTTGCCATTGCCTCCTTCCTAGGGTTGAGAGAAAGTGCCTGGCTCAAGGTCACTCAGCTGGCTTTGTGCCCAAGGCAGGACTAGAAGTGGGGAAAAAAACCACCTTATTCACTCTACTGCCTTTTCTGGCAGAGCGACTGTCCAATATGGATTCTCCCCCCTTCCCTTAATTTTTAAAAACATCCACAAGAATTTGGCCCAAACCAATAGAAAGGATGTGGGACAAATGGAAATCGCAATAAACAGACATACACAGACAAAGACACGCAGACACAAAATGTGACAGGGGTTGATTTCCAGCCCAGAGAATCTATTGGACTCTTTCAAATGTTCAACCAAATTGCTTTTGCTACTTTCTGGGTTGAAACCCTTGAAAGAAGCTTCCCATTCCCTACAAATGTCTGGAACTATGGTAAGCATCCCTAACTTTGGAAAAAAAAAGTACAGCTGGAAACAACATTTCAAGCAACCAGTGGATACTGTGCATAGATATCCAAACAAACGAACAGATAGATGCAATCTGACAGCCCTTTTGTCACTAACATTCATCCCACCATGATTCCTACTTAGAGGAAGCTTCCAAATCTGGTTCCATAAAAATATGTGTGTGGAATTTTTTTTGCATTTCTTACAGCTACCTCTGTTCTCAACGGAAGCCTTCTTCTGCTCAGAAGAGAATGCTATCCCTGAAAATTCCCCTCCAATTCTGTCCTAAAATAATAATAAAGTAAAAAAGTTCTTGATTTCCTCATCAGAGAAGCATCAACCTTCAGATTTTCTGATGTGACTTTCAGTTTTAAATTTCAGGTCAAGGGATTATCCTCCCAAGTGATGTGAACTGAAACAATTTAGTTACAGAAGCGGGGCCAAAATTAAACTTGGCCTTTCTTGTTGCACCGCAAAGGAGTTGCACGCCTAGATTTTAATGCCATTCCTACGTTCGGTAGCTCATACTACTGACTTCAGCAGAATTTACTTCTGAGTAGTCATGTACAAAATTAACAATAAAAAGGAGAATGGAATTATTACAGTTTTTAATTGAATGGGCATAAATTCGCATAGTTGGAAATGTTTATAAAAATCGTGGAAAAGCTCTCACTTTTAGTTGACCAAGGTCTCAGATTAGATAAACTAATCTGATCTGTAAGAATTATTTCTGAGTAATCTTGCACTATTTCCCCCTCTCTTTCCCTCCTGTGTAAATAATGGGTCTATCTTCTGGGGGTAGCCCCAGTTTCCCCAGTATAGAACAAAACAGGGCAGCCTCAAATTGGTCTTTCTGCATTGAGTTTGCCTGTCCCAGTGCCTTATGGCAAGCTTCTTGTTGATTGTGAATTGAGGGCTAGAGATGTGGGGAGGACACGCTCCAGGAGCAACGAAGCATTTCCCAACCTCGGATGGGAAGCCAGGCACAGCTGCAAATCAGCTTGTAGGTTGCTTGTTTTTAATTCTAAAT
Source organism: Vipera ursinii (assembly GCF_947247035.1). Classification (NCBI taxonomy): domain Eukaryota; kingdom Metazoa; phylum Chordata; class Lepidosauria; order Squamata; family Viperidae; genus Vipera; species Vipera ursinii. The sequence continues at coordinate 205,492,395 of NC_139512.1, forward strand.
TAATTAAGGTTGAGCCTGAGACTATGAAGTTTGACAAGAGAGGAAAAATTATTACCGAAAATGCTCTTTTGATAACTTTAGGGTGGGGGAAGGAAGAAATGAATGGTGGATTGCAAAGTCTGGGTAGGTTCCACTTGGCTGATTGCAACCGCTGTAAACAAAGGGAAATTGTGGGGATGGCGTAATTGCGCAATCTGAGGCCCAGGATGTAATGGTATCACAGGAGCCTTTCTTCTGCATAGGAAAAGGCGTGTTGTCAAAATGCTGTAACCTGGCTTTTCTGTGCCAAGGGACCTTCAATTTGTGGCGTGCTTCCTTGAGGGTTGTCTCAGAGCTCCACTTTGATGGCATTTTCTGCCATGGTGCTAGAGATCCACCTGCTTTTCCTTCTCGTTTTTAAGAAAACTTTTATTAAGCATCCACACAAGATAAAACACAAGGAAACTGAGGGGAACAGAGAGTAAATTAAAGTATGTGAAGCAGGAAAAAAAAAAGAGAATTTACCAGGAGTATGATTGGTATATAAATTGAGAAAGGAGGAAGAAATAACAATGGTGTGATTCAGGAAGGCGAGACTGTATTAACAAATAATGTGAGAATTCAGAAATGTGAATGCTGTGAATGCTCCAACACTGGAAGTTTTTAAGAAGAGACTGGACAGCCATTTGTCCGAAATGGTATAGGATTTCCTGCCTGAGCAGGGGGTTGAACTAGATGACCTCCAAGGTCCCTTCCAACTTTATTATTATTATTATTAAATCCTTCCTTTTTCTTTTTCAAATATTCACCAATTTTTCCCCAGAGAGACTTCCCATCCATACACACACACACACACACACAAACACACACACGTAAGTATGGGAAGTTTCTCTGGGGAAAAATTGGTGAATATTTGAAAAAGAAAAAGAAAAACTACTTTACCAAAAACGTTTACCAAAATTTTTCACATCTTCAGAAACAAACTATGAGCAGCCCCATAACAACTTTGGAGACATCAGAAGCAGAGGTAAGAGGTATCTCTAAAGGTTGAGTTGTTACTTTTATAGTTTGCAAGGCTTTGCTTTGGCCTTTTTATCAAAGTTGTGGGGAGGTTCAGCTAGTGGTGTAATTGAACCTTTTCCCTTTCTTTTTGTGGCATCACATGCCGCGGTCTTTTTCAAGGCGATGGTTTGGATTGGACCTTTTCCTGCTTGTTTTCCTTTCTTTTTCCTTATCGATCACATAGCTTTTTATCAATATAGCAAGGTCCATTCAAAAAGCCTTGACAAATACTTAAACATACATTTGCCTTGCCTTCCAGCTAATATAAGAGAGAAAGAACCCCGTGGCTCAGGAGGTTAAAACACTGCCTGATATACAGTCAACCCGGGTTCGAATCTCAGATAAAGGGTATGACTAACTGATGAGAACATAAATGAGTTCGAAATGATCATCTTAGCCTCCCAAATTCTTTATTAGCAATTTGAATAATTTGCATATATATATATATATATATATATATATATATATATATATATATATATATATATATATATATATATATATATATATATATAGTGTGTGTGTGTGTGTGCGTGTGTGTGTGTGTGTGTGTGTGTGTATGTATATGTATGTATATACAGGGCTTTTTTTTCTCATAGAACGCTCAGAATGGAGTTCCGGCACCTTTTTTGGATGGAACCTTGTAGGGTAGGCAAGGCGGGTTGTATGACATGTGTGAGTTCCGGCACCTTTTTCTTATACAAAAAAAGCACTGTATATGTATGTTTGGGACCTAGCAAGGTAATTTAAATAGTTAACAAGCATTTAACACATATCTCCCTTGCTTCTCAGTTAACAAAGTGAGATAGAGCTTGTGGCCTAGAGGTAAAAACAACTGCCTAATGTGCAATCAGCCCAGGTTCGAATCTCAGAAGGGTATGGCTGACTGATGAAAACAAATAAGTTTGAAATGCATATCACTCTCCCTTTAATTCTTTGTTAGCAATCTAAAAAATTTACACAAATATGAGCTGTCACTGCATTCTAGGGGTACGGGGTATAGAAAAGGTTGGGAACGACTGGTCTATGTTCTGTGACAATCACTGTGACTCTGCATGTGTTTAGGAATAAGAATTTCTTTGATTTCCTTTTTTGTGTGTGTGTGGCCTGAAATAGAATAAATTTGGTTATCCAGGCCCTTGGCAACCTAGTGAGCAGAGTGCTGATGAATTGGTTTTTATTTATTAATTTACTTGCATTTTTTTTGTCTGCTGGAGGAAAGCCTGATTGGCTCATTGTGATTTCAGATGATTGTATCTCAGGGTTGGCAAGCTGAAGATAATTATTGGCTGGCTTCAAGGTATTTTGAAGAGATTGGTGTGAGTGTGTGTGTGTGTGTGTGTGTGTGTGTGTGAAAATGGGGATGGAGCTGTCTTAAAACAATAGTCTGCAAGTCCTACTGCAGTAAATCTCATTCCTGTTTACCTTCATCCAGAATTGCAGTTCTGGAGTGTTTTGCGATACTTCCAGGAAAAGTGATCACTGATCCGTTTAGTCAAAAACGGAATTACTTAGCACAGGGGTCCCCAACCTTGGCAACTTTAAGACCTGTGGACTTCAACTCCCAGAATTCCCCAGCCAGCCATGCTGAGTGGGGAATTCTGGGAATTGAAGTCCACAGGTCTTAAAGTTGCCAAGGTTGGGGACCCCTGCCTTAGCAGGTCTGACTGTACAAATTCAAGACCCCGTCATGTGATGGACACATAATAATTGCTCCTCAAGCTCTAACATAGCTTGTAGCCATTGTCACGGGTGCCTTTTATGATGCAACCCTGCACTGAACTTTGCATTGTCAATAGTGGAGTGTAATGGGTGAAATAAAATGCAGTGACTACCCAATCTCTGATGGTGGAACCAGACTTATAGTACCTGGGCTACAAAAATCCAGCCAGCTACTTGAGGGAAGCAAAGAATTAGAATATTTTGTTTTAGTGCACATGGGGTAAGATTGTGTTAAGTGTTAAGTAGAGTACCTGCTTTATTCTGAAGAAAGTCTCAGATTGGGAAAGTAACTAGGTTCGTTCATTTTTAATCCATCATTTGTTTAATAAGCCACAATTAACTGTGTTCACACCTTGCGCTAAGCCATTATCCTTGATTTATAAACTAGAGTGGCTGAGTTTACCTGAGATTAAATCAACATCCAATAAACCATGTTTTGGCTTAGCATGTGAACTTTCAGAGGCAACACTATTAGACTAAATGGACTGACTCAGTGACTGTGTTTGCGTAGTATGCTAAACCATAAAATGGTTGGCTTGGTGAAATGCCTGAGCCCAAGTATGTAACTAATCTTTACAATTTATGAGCTGGATCACTATTAAAAAAAAAATCACAATTACTCAAACCATGGCTTAATGTAAACCCAGCTTCCTACGTATTTACACTCCTTCTAGAAGAAAATAATTCAGCCTGGGAAGGCAAATGACCTTAATCCATTTGCAAGCTTATATTCGTACGGAATGATCTTTGCTTCACTGAGGAATATGGGAATACTGTATGTTATTAAAGTAGCTCTTGCTTTGTTGGGAGCATATGAATCTACAATTAATATAATCCTCCCTCCCTCTTCCTTCCTTCCTTCCTTCCTTCCTTCCTTCCTTCCTTCCTTCCTTCCTTCCTTTCTTTCTTTCTTTCTTTCTTTCTTTCTTTCTTTCTTTCTTTCTTTCTTTCTCTTCATAGTTCTCAGCTATGTTGAGCAGAAATGTTTTCCTTGAACTTCTTCCTTGAACTCCCAAAGGCTGTTGAGAAGGGCTGGACCTCTCCGTCTCTGAATGCATATGTGTGAGCACACATTCAGTACTAACCTCACATTCAACCACTCCATCCCTTGCCATTTGGATGGCAATCACACAGTCTGGGTGCCAAATGGTGCAGATACATTTTTCCAGCAGCTGCATCTGGCTTCTTGGCAGATGTCTCTTTCAGTCTGTGTTGGCAGGCAGCCTCAGGAGCTGCCTGAAGCTCTCATGTGTTTAGGCAGCTTGTCTCTCTTGAGAAAGAAAGCATGTTTGCGCAATCTTTGTTTCATTTGGACACAGCCATCTTCCTTCGGTTCTTTTAATGAGGTCTTGGAGAAGCCTGCACTGATAAATGGATAATACACATTTGGGACATAAGAACCCAAGCAGCTCTAAGGGCAGCCTTATTATTTTCTTAGATCAATGGAGAAAAAGGGGTCATTGCTTCATGTTATCTTTTTCAACTTTTTAGTCCCAAGCCAGAGAATTTCTCCTCTAGGATTTCCCAGCAGGTTGTCCTGAGTTGTCTTGGGCCAGTCACTTTCTCTGAGCCCAACCCACCTCACAGGATTATTGTTGTGGGGAAAATGGGAGGAAGGAGGAGCATTATTACACTTGTTCACCACCATCTTGAATTATTTATTTAAAAAGAATACCGACTAAATAGCTCTAATGAATTTTATTATTATTTTTTTAAAAAAGAATTAATTGCCCCTCCTCCTCAAAAGAATTAATTGCTCCAAGAATTATAATTTTATGAGCGTCGAGGATTGGTCACTCAGAGAAACATAAAGCCAAAAGTGGGAAGAAAAAGAGCTAACATTTTAGGCCAGACAACAAAGTATTTCAGTTTAAACAGAGATTAATACACTGCTCAGGATGTTTTCGTTCTCAGAAAAGTCTGCGTGCTGGGGAAGGCTGTTTTGGTGTGACAAGTGATGGAAAAGAGGTATGCAGTCACCTGCTCCAAAAAAAGCATCTAGAAAAGCTAAATTTAGAGAGTGATGTGAGTGATGCAAATTAAGCAGTTGTTTGTTTTACATAATTCTCTTTTGCTAGGCATGACAAGGGACAAAGAGCTATCCAGAGTGCTGAAGCCCCAACCACAGCCACTTCAAAGCATCTTCCACTACCCTTCGCCTGTCTTCTGTGATTAATTACGCCAGCCATTGATCCCTCGCTCGCTCACTCATACATACATTCACACACATTTTATGTCTACATCTGCAGTTATAAGTGCTAGGAAAACAGGGAAATTTAGAGATGCTGTATTTTAGAGTAGATAATCACTCTAGAAATACTCCAGTCCAATTAACCAATAGCTGGACTGGCATATAGTGATGCCAACTTGAATTTATATCCAGGTAAGGTTAGGATGGGAGAGATCCCTCCACTTTCTTGCAATGGAGTTCTTTCTCAGCAACTGCAGTTATTATAAAGTGATTAAGAAGAATCCAGTATTTGGAAATTGTAGCAGGAACATATGTTATTTTCAAAACCTTAAAAGTTCAATTACTTCTCCTTCAAAAATGGTATGAAGGTATATTTAAGAATATTGTACATAAATAATTACTGCTTTTTAAAACAATATATTGTGCCACCTTTCTCAGACACCACTGAATTTAGCATTAAATCACATACATGCTGGCAGTGACCTAGTAGAAGGAATTTCCTGCCCAGCATGGTTCAAGTTTCATTCATACGTACAGTCTAAAATTAGATCCATGACTTTTATTGTGGTCCAAAAGCTCTTTGCCTAGCGTAATATTTTGTTAAAAAAGAGAAAAAGACTTTTCTCAAAAAGGACATGCTCCATCATCTTCAGCCTTTCCAGGTGTTTGTTGAGTAGTGCTGTTAATTGACACCAGATGATATAGTAGGGAACGGCCAAGTATTTGGGAGTGTCACATGTACAGATAAAAGAGGAAAATTCCCTGTCCCTCAGCATCTCCAAGACAAACAACAGAAAAATAATATTTCCATTAAGAAAGGTTAGAAGTCGAGATATGCTAAGCATGGGGTGTGGAACTTGGAGTTCTCCTGGTATCATCTCTCCAAAACTCTCAATAGCTCCAGACAAGATAATCAACGATGGTGGATACAGGGAGTAGTACTTCAACGACACCACATTTCCCCATCTCTCTGTATCCTGACTTGGGGGCAAGGTTCCTGTATATAAATGTAATGGCACAGACTGGAGTTTTTCAGGAAAGAAGATTGCCTTGTGTTGAGCTGGCCTTGTACTGAATAAGTTGCTGGGAACTTAGTCGTAATTACTGCAACTCGGGTTGAGGAGGTGTGCCTGGGAAAAAGCTAAAAAAGGCAAAGAGTCAATCACATGTTGTAAAATAAAAGGAAAAAAAGGTCCTTGAAAAACTTAAGGAAAGAGGGAGCAAGGAAGCTGGAGACAGAAGTAGGGATGTTCTGATCTGAATGTATCAAAAAAAAAAGTGGACCAGGCTTTTTGGTTCAAAGAGAAGGGTGAAATCAAACCTAAGCTTGCTGGCTTCTTCCCTCTTGAGTTTGTGTTGCAAGAACCATGCCTGAGGGCCAGATGCCAAGTAGATCCAGGTGGCTGGGAGCTCTTGTCCACAGGGACAACTCCAATCATCTCTAATATTAGGGAAATTTGAATTAAGACATGTGAAAAATAGATTCTAGCCGGGTTCAGATATCGTATTAAGCTATTTGAAATGTAGTTTGCTGAATAAGCCAAGAGAGTTGGATTTGGACGCATACATCATGTTAAATCATAAACCATAAGATTTCTTATGTAATGGCTTGGCATGAGGCAGTAATCCAGAATCAGCTTATTTATGCATTCTTGAATCCATTCTGTGATTTGTAAGAAGAAGTTGCCTGCCTCTCTCCCTATTCAGTGTGACGAGTGTGGGGGGATGCTAACACAAATCAGGAGGGTTTTGTACATCTCTTCCATACTGGAAGAACTTTCCTCAAGATACAGTTGTGGCAATGACAACTGAAAGAACAAGGAAAAAAAACCAGCTGAGTGACCTTGGGCCAGTCATCCTCTCTCTCATCCCAACTCACCTCACAGGGTTATTTTTGTGGGAAAAATTGGATAGATTCGCTGCCTTGAATTATTATTTCTATAAATACTGCAATAAAGGCCAGATACAAATAAGTAAGTAAATATTTCTGCAAATAGCAGCTTTGGGAGTGTGATTCTGCAGCTGGAGGGGAAAGGGTTAAGTGTATCTCCTTGCAGAAAATGTGGTCCTGAACTTCATTCATTCATTCATTCATTCATTCATTCATTCATTCATTCATTCATTCATTCATCCAATGCAATTCTGGGCAGCTTACAACACAATGCTTTTCATGTTTTAACAGTCACGGGGAATCCAAGGACATCTTAGGTCAATGAGCTCCAAATTGTGTTTAAACCCTAAGACAGGCAATTCAGTCCTGAGGATGATGAGATCAGCAATCACTGGGCCCTTTTGCTGTGTTCTACTGCCACCTGCAGGCCTGTCCGGAAAGAAAAACTAGTGAGTGGCAATTGTTAGGGCTGTGCCATGCTTCCAAGGGAAACTTTGTTTTGATAATACTTCAAGTTCCCCTACAAGGCTGTTTTGCAAACTAACACAGCCTGTGGCTTTTCAACAGAGCAGCAAAGCAATGCACAGGCATATGCGGATGCCCTTGGGAGCCTGTGGTGATACAGTACACCTTAGCAAGATACACTTTCACCATTTCACCAAACAGGTGAAATAATAATAATAATAATAATAATAATAATAATAATAATAATAATAATAATAATAATAATAATAATAATAATAATAATAATAATAATACAAGACTCTAGCGAATGACAGAGATATTGCTGTTGTGTTTTCATCTGTGATTATACTACAATGTCTTCACACAGGATACATTGCTTGAAAAGGGAGAATTTCATCTGGTCAAGTAATGATCTTTCCCAAGACTGATTTTGTAAATGGAGCTATTTCTCAGCAAAATCTAAGCCCGAGCATTTATTGATGTTCACAAAATTGCACCATCAATTCCTTACCATGCCTTAGATCAGGGCTTTTCAACTTTTTCACCCATTGTACCACTTTTAGGATATGGCAACATCCTACCACGAGTTGCCTAGCAAGGTGTCAAAAACTTGATGACCAAAAAAAAAAAAAAGGAAAAAAGTGATGAAGTACAGGTAATCCTCGACTTACAACAGTTCGCTTAGTGACTGTTCAAAGTTATAATGGCACTGAAAAAAGTGCCTCCCCAAGCAACAGCCGAGCAAGACACCTGCTTGCCGCCCGCTTTTCCTCCTGTCTGAGGTTTTCATTGTTGTGAGCATTTCTGTTGAGGATTGGCAGCAGGGGTGGGGTGGGGGGGATGTCTGGTTTTTATTTCCCCCCCCCTTTGCTGGGTGGTTGCAGCAGGTTTTGCTCACTTCACGTGACCCTGGGACACTGTGACCATCATAAATATGAATCAGTTGCCATGCATCTGAATGTAAATCACAAGACCCTGGAGATGCTGCAACATTCCAGCTGATCGGCGCTTCTTCTGGGCTCAGCAGAAACACCAGGATCAGCGCGGAGCTCCAGCTGGAGCCTGGCACTGATCCTGGTGCTTCCACTGAGCCCTGACAGCCCTGCAGCTCCAGCCGTCTCTTGCTCAGGCTTGTGCGGTGCTGTCACCGGTTCAGCTCATTCCCCTCCCCTGCTACCACTTTGCTAGGATGGTCGCGTACCACCTGCTAGGTGCCAATGTACCACAGGTGGTACCCATACCACTGGTTGAAAAGCCCTGCCTTAGATTCTTTGAGCACTTTTTCCAACCCACCCCCCCGCTCATTAACTTGCTTTTAACATTTCTGGGTCTAAAGAAGGTTGATAAAATCAGTCTTGGGAAAGATCATTACTTGACCAGATAAAGTTCTCCCTTTTCAAGCAATGTATCCTGTACAGTTTAGAGACTAAAAGGTTATAGGGGGGAATTAAAGGTGGTTTACCCATCATCTCATTGATTGACAGAGTTGATTCAGCTGATCAGTTTATTTAGGTGGGTGTTCCTTCCACTGCTCAAGTGTGTCCCTCCTAAAACTGTACCCTTGATGGAAGAGGACAACCATCCCAATAGAAGGATTGTGCCGATCTTCAGTCAAGGGTTTATATAATATCTGAGCTCTCTTCCTAGAACTGCCCAACAAGGTTATAGAGACAGAGTTCTGAACTCCAGCCAAATTCTACTTACTTTTAAGACAAAAATACTACCTGGGGTTGAAAATGTGGGTTCCTACTTTTCTTTTACAAGCATTCCCGGTTGTTTACAGTCTGTTACACTAAAGAAATTGTTTGGATGTTATAAAACGCTGATGAACTACAGACGTTGAGATGTTACTTCAAGCACTGCTTGAAAATGGCTAAAACATCTCTGATAAATACTGCTTTTCCTTCCTATTGCCTCTTATAAAAGGGATTTAGGGTTGTTGTTGCTTTCTTTTTTTAAAAAAAAACATGTTAAAAAATTTGGAATTCATTCTTGAAGTACTTCAATTATTAAACTGTAATATACATGAACTAAAAAAGTGTATTAAATGCTACAGTACTTAGAAAAAGAATATAGGCACCTCTATGATGAGGGGACGTGGTGGCTCAGTGGGTTAGGACGCTGAGCCTGTCGATCAGAAGGTCGGCAGTTTGGCAGGTCGAATCCCAAGTGCCACGTAACAGAGCGAGCGCCTGTTACTCGTCCCAGATTCTGCCAACCTAGCAGTTCGAAAGCACGTAAAAATGCAAGTAGAAAAATTGGGACCACTACAGTGGGCAGGTAACAGCGTGGGCCCAGAACTATGGGCATGGGAACTTGTGGGTGCCAGGGAAAATCACCAAAATGTCAGGCCCTCTCTCATACAAAGTGGGCCTAGAGGGCAGGCAAGTCATTCGTCGCCATATCGATCAGCTTAGAAAGCGTTTTCCGGAACAGCCACAAAGCGAGGACTTCATCCCAGGTCCCATCCACGGACCGCAAACTGGCAGCCAGGCCAATCAATCCATTGGCTCTGAGGTCCCAAGCAGTCAGAGCAATGGGGAAGTAGCCATAGGGGGGCAAAGCCCAGGAGTGCAACATGGGGCCCCTGACAGAGAAAGCCAACCAGAACACTACAGTTACTGTGCTAACACCGCAGAGCGATTGGACTCTGGGGTGGGCCAACCTGAAAGGGTCAGCCAGAGAATTCCAATTCAGCCTGACTCTCTTGAACTTATGGACCCTGGTCTACTGAGCCCGGCGGGCAAGCTGGTAGGCCAGGGAGTGCCTGACTCTCCCGGGTGTTCCACGAGGATTCGCAAGCCTCCTGCATATCTACAGGTTTTTGTTCCAAAATAACTGATCTATAATGTTGTATGTGTCATTGATGTGCTGCTAGCCAGGAGTGTCTCTGTATTAGCCAGTATGGAAAAATGTGTACATTGCATAGTACTTTTGTATCTCTGTAAAACTTGTAATTGCTGTAATCATTCCTTTTTGATGTTATAATGTGTGTACATTCTAGGGGGGAGGGGTGTAATGTATTGGGCTTTGTCTTGCTAAGGAATATCACGTGGGGTTAATTGCTGGAAGGTTGCTTAAGCAGGGAAGCTAGCAAACGGCTCCCAGCTCCTCAGACAACCCGTCTCCAGTGCCACCATTGGCTGCCTCTAGGGCGGCAATAGGTTGCTTTAAACCTATTGGCTGCCGCCTAGAGGCCAGGGTATAAATTGCTGTATTCACAGCCCTGTTTCTCAGTTCAGTTCCTGCAACCAAATAAACAATGATCTTTGCTGAACTCACTCGCCTCATCTCATCAATCAAGCAATGAACCCAGTATCTAACACCTTATACATGACTATTGACTTCCTTTATTTCTCTTGCATGCCCCTTTTCCAATAAATTCCATTTTAATCACATTAGCTTCAGAAAGGAATTGCTTATTAAAAATTATTTCAATGTTTGTGATTTTTTTTAATTTTCTTATATTTCTCAGTTTTGGCCAGGATGAAAGCATCTTCCTTTTCATTTTCCCCCCTAAAGCTGAGCTTAAAGGAAAAATCTCTGATATAAGATCATTTGTCTCTGTGTGTCTGTGTCTGTGTGTTTTGGAGATGGCGGGTGGAGAGTGTACCTACAAGAATGAAGAAATCCTAATAGGAATTAAGTATGTGATTTTTTATAAAAACTGTTAGTGTAAATCCCACCAATACTCTGGCACTGAAAAAAGTGATTTATGACTGTTTTTCACACTTAACAACCATTGCAGCATCCCCATGGTCATATGATCAAAATTCTGACATTGGCTCATATTTATGATGGTTGCAGTGTTTCGGGGTCACGTGATCACTTTCTGTGACTTTTCTGTCAAGCCAAGTCAATGAGGATGACAAATCCATTTAACAACCATGTTACTATCTGAACAGTGGCAGTGATTCACTTAACAACTGTGGCAAAAAAGCTCGTAACATGGGACAAAATTCACTTCACAAAGTCTCACTTTCCAAAAGAAATTTTGGGCTCAATCAGGGCTGGGTGGGCTGATGGAAAGGAGAGCAGATTCATTTTAGTTCTGTTATGTTTCATGTTAAATTATATTTTTATTTAAAAAATGTACAGGAAAAATATTTGTGGCCACTTCCTATTGAAAATTGAGTTTGACATGTCCTGATCTACCAAAATAATACTTTGTTGGATAAATCTTGAAAAAAATAGGACCTGGCCATCATGTTTAAACTGGTAGCCTTCATCCTTGAAATAGGATTTTCTTTATTCCTAGCACTCACTTTTACTGATGGACAGCTTAAATTAATTGCAGTTGCTTTCTAATAAATGTGAATTCGTGACACTGAGTAATAACAACAACAACAACAACAACAACAACAACAATAATAATAATAATAATAAGTTGGAAGGGACCTTTGAAGTCATCTAGTCCAAGCCCCTGCTCAGGCAGGAAACCCTATACCATTTCAGGCAAATGGCTGTCCAGTCTCTTCTTAAAAACTTCCAGTGTTGGAGCATTCACCACTTCTGGAGGCAGGTTGTTCCACTGGTTAGTTGTTCTAACTGTCAGGAACTTTCTCCTTAGTTCTAGGTTGCTTCTCTCCTTGACTAGTTTCCATCTGTTGCTTCTTGTCCTGCTTTCAGGTGCTTTGGAGAATAGCTTGGCTCCCTCTTCTTTGTGGCAGCCCCTGAGATATTGGAACACTGCTATCATGTTACCCCTCACCCTTCTCTTCGTTAAACTACACATACCCAATTCCAGCAACCGTTCCCTATATGTTTTAGCCTCCAGTCCCCCAATCATCTTTGTTGCTCTTCTCTGTACTCTTTCTAGAGTCTCGACATCTTTTTTACATCGTGGTGACCAAAACTGGATGCAGTATTCCAGGTGTAGCCTTACCAAGGCATTGTAAAGTGGTATTAGTACTTCACGTGATCTTGATTCTATCCCTCTGTTAATGCAGCCTAGCACTGTGTTGGCTTTTTTGGCAGCTGCAGCACACTGCTGGCTCATATTGAAGTGATTGTCCACTAGGACTCTGAGATCTCTCTCACAGTTACTACTATCGAGCAAGGTACCACCTATACTATACCTGTGCATTTTATTTTTCCTGCCTAAATGTAGAACCTTACTTTTTTCACAATTGAACTTCATTTTGTTAGATAGTGCCCAGTGTTCGAGTCTGTCCAGATCCTCCTGTATCTTAAGCCTATCTTCTGGAGTATTGGCTATTCCTGCAAGCTTGGTGTCGTCTGCAAATTTGATGAGTTCCCCATCTATCCCCTCATCCAAATCATTGATGAAGATGTTGAAGAGCACTGGGCCCAGAACTGAGCCCTGGGCCACCCCACTACACACTTCCTTCCATGTAGATGCAGTTCCATTGAGGACCACACGCTGAGTACAGCCTGTCAGCCAGCTACGAATCCATCTGGTGGTGATGCTATCTAACCCACATTTTTCTATCTTATCAAGTAGTAGGTTGTGATCTACTTTATCAAATGCCTTACTGAAGTCCAAGTAAATTATATCTACAGCATTCCTCTGGTCCACTAATTTTGTCACTTGGTCAAAGAATGCAATAAGTTTTGTCTGGCATGATCTGTTTTTGACAAACACATGTTGGCTTTTAGTGATAACTTTGTTCGCATCAAGGTGTTCGCTGATTTGTTGTTTGATTATCTTTTCCAGAATCTTCCCAGGTATTGAGGTCAGGCTGATAGGTCTGTAATTTCCTGGATCTATTTTTTTCCCTTTTTTGAATATGGGAACTATTATTTCTTTGTTTATACTGTGCATATTTTTACCTATCAGAATAGGTCACACTAATAGCAAATGAAGGAGGAATTAATATTAAATATGCTGTTCTTCTGTAATGGTATCAAAATGATTTGGAGCTCCTTTGAAATTCCTCCCAAAACAACATGACCCTTAACTTCAAAGAGCTGAGTGAAACACTGCTTAAGGATAAGCACCCCTGAAAAGTTTTGTGCATATTATATATTATACAAGTGTGTCTCTGTGTATAGTCTTCCTTTTCTTTACAAGATGTTATGTTTCTAAAGCCATACATTAAATTAGTGTATGTGTGTGTGTGCGTGCGTGCGCGCATATATATGTATGTATGTGTGTTTATATACATATACACATACACACATATTATATATGTGTGTGTGTGTGTATAAAATGAATGTGTAGGTGATCTTAGAATGAAATACGAATGCCTCAAACCATTAGCAATATTTTATTCAGACAATTGTACTCAGTTATCTACTAGGATAGGCGATGTTAAGAAATGCCCCAAACAATAGCCACACCTTTAAATTACAACTGATCAGATTCAAGATATACTTTTGTTTTCAACAGTTTTATGACAAAAAACTAAGCAGCTGATGGCAAGAATTGAATTAACATTTTTAGATTAGTTTTCTAAAGTGGTTTTTAAAGTTGTCATTTGAAAGGACAGAGTAACTCGTAACAGGCATGATACTACGTAATCATTTGCGTGCAATCCACCAGTACTATCTAGAAAGGTTCCACTTTATACAGTGTCATTATATGTATGTGTCCTGCCATCTGTGGATTTTTGTGACTGATTCTTGATGACTTGCTAAAATAAATTTAAAAGAGCTAACTGGTATCTAATGAACTGAAAAATCATATGGGGATACTTCATTGTTCACCCAATTGTTTTATGTCTGTGCTATAACTCATTTTGCTTGGCTCTAACACTCTACTACTAGTTACAGGTGTTGTGTCATTTTTTTAAGGGTAGGGAATTATAATAGCACAATGATATTTTTTTCATTGTGGATAAATTCCATTTTCCAATGCTAGAAAACACATATGCACAACCATATTATAGTATGGTACAAATAGCCTTATTCTGACCAGATGATGCAATGGGAAGATGGAATAACTCTGAGGAACAGAAGGAAGAGCCACAGCCAAGATAATAGATAAAAGAAATTTACCGGTAAGTCTGGGGCAAAAATGCAATTTGAGAAAGCATCTTAGATACGACCTTCCCTAGTTCTCATGAAGATAAAGGGAGAGAAGTGTGATCAGACTTGCAAGATTTTGTTGCTATACCCTCATAGTAAAAGTAGTATTAGCTTGCATATCTTTGATTTCCATGTTTGGTCTATCTTAGATGGTTGACATGCATACTGTATACTGGATGGTTCTGGAGTCATTAATCAGAGAGTGCCCAGGCATTGTGAGGATTTTCCAGATGGTTTGGGGGAGCTTATGTGTTGGTGAAGGGATGGGGTAGAGACTAAAGAGTGGCAGAGCTGGAGAGGTATTGCCAATAAACAGACTACATGATGTGATTCCTCAGTAAGAGTGGGAGAAAACCTGGAGAGTGGATTTTTAGAGGAAGGGAGATTTAGGTTGCAGAAGTGGGAAAGAGGAAGCTATATCCTAGTTGTGTTAGGTTGAAAATATCGAGGGAGATTCTGGATAGCCATTTCAAGGAAAGTATTTGGAATTTGGTGGTGATCTCTGTTTCTAATTCATTAACCTCAATTATTGATGATCTTGATCTCAATGTACTGATAATAAATATCAGATTTGTTGTAACAACCTTGATTCATCTATGATCTTGTAATGGATGAACTACAAGTCTGGTAAGGACAAAGATCACGATGTCACCACCTCAGAGATCCATCTACTTGGATTTCAGGTCCTTCAACAGCCAGGCCCAATTTGTATATATGTGTTGTGACTCTGTGTGCTATTTCAAGTTATCTTTCTTGTGATCAGTGAATTTACTCCTAAAGTAGCATGTTGGGAATGCCTCTGTATTAAATTCAGGTATAGGTTATGATCCTTCTGGTATGCCAGCTACTCTGCTGTTTCAGAGGGTCCCTTCCTAGGCTTCCGCATTTGGTTACCACAGTGTACTGGTGGAGTCTGTTCACTTACTGAGGTTGGGAGTCTTTATCCTCCATGTCTTGGAAGCCAGTGAATTGTCTTTACAAAGACAGACGCGAGACCGTAGGCAAGGTTCAAAAGGTTTATTCGATTCAGCTCCCGGCAGCTGACTGTCAAAACACTCCGGGTTTATATAGGGAACTGTCAAACGATTCAACCAATCAGGTAACTGTATTTCCCCGCCGTTCGGAGGAACGGCCAATCAACACTAGGTACTTTGACAGCTCGGCGGCTGTCAGGGAATTCCTCTCAGCTGAGCGCTTAGCTCAGTTCGGAGGACCGAGTTGTAGACTGCGGATTCGACAGTTCCGGGAACTGTCAAATCTGGCGCGTGCGCGTTGGCCCCCGGCCGCTCTTTTGACAGCTGTCAACGGGAATGGCGGCCGGCCGGACGGTGCGCATGCGTCGTTGCTTCGGGCGGCCATTTGACAGCTGTCAACTGTCAAATGTCTGCCGGCCCGGCTTTTTCTCGCGGCTTGGAAACTCCTGGTTTCCAAATATGATTCAGCCAGGTCTTGGAGGGTCCAGGAGTTAATAGCCTCTGTGACAATCATGGGGTTATCCTAAGTAAACTTTGGCCCAAGTCAATCATTTAACTCTTGTATTTATATTCTGATATTTATTGCCCTGTACACCGCCCTGAGTCCTTCGGGAGAAGGGCGGTATAAAAATTTAATAAAACTAAACTAAACTAAACTAAACTAAACACACATAAGACCTGTTGAGAAAGGAATCTTTATTTTTCTGCTCTCTCATCATATCCACAGACTGCTATCTCAGCAGCTGTATTTAGGGAAGCTAATTCTCTGTTTCGGCTCTCTCATCTGGCTGCTGTTATGACCAATTTGCATAGCACCTTGCTGATAAACTCCACTTGCTTTGTTCCCAGATCCTTGGTTCTGAAAGCAACTCAGCCTGTCTTCTATCAATCCGGGGCTAGCCCAGTTTGACATGTCTGAAATTAGGGTCTCCCATTATTCACAGGAAAGGATGAAGAAACAATTAAAACCTTCCTGTTTTTCAAAACTAAGAACAGGAGGGAATCTCTGAAAGCTGAAGCATTAACATGTAGAAACTGTACCAAATTTCACAGAACTTGATGCAAACATTTTTGAGCTACAGATATATTTTTAAAAAAATCTGTGGGATTTTGTTTTCACCGCAATGGGATGAAACTTACAATAAAGTTTAGAGAAGAAGAAACAGAATGAAATTTAATATGTTGCAAAACAAAAGGGATCTGTTGTGATTCAGGGTCAGCCTGTGGGTTCGGCAGTTGGGTCAGACGACTCAGAGGAGGAGGGGGGTGTTGAAGAGCTTGCTGAGGGGGTTGGAGAGCTTGCTGATGAGAGCCCTCAGCCAGGCCCCTCCCACCTGGTCACGATGGAGACCCAGCTGTGTGAGCCTGACAGCGTGGATGAAGATGACCCACAGCTGGCCCTGTTCAAGGACGCCCAACGCAGGAGGCAGTCAATCAGGAGTAAACAGAAGAAGGCAATGGGGCACCTCGGAAGGAGGCAGAGAGAAGCCACGCCCTGAACTGTATAAAAGGGGAATGCGTGGGAGGGCTGGTTTGCTGAAGGCAACCGCTTGAATAGCTCCTGTTTCATGGTTCATGTCTTGTTTTGCTCTGTTTTATGTTAATAAATTTGGCAGGCTTAGTTCCAGCCTCTTGCCTTCTTGTGAAGGGGTTGTCCCTGACTTTTCTGCAGGGCCGGTAGCAGGCTGGTACAGAACAGGATCCTATAGTAAGGAATACATGTGAAAACCTTCATATAGGCTGATGGATAAGGGCGGGGTGCAAGGAATAATGATGTTCCTTCCTAAATGAGTTGGACATCTGAGTCAGAGGCTGAGATCAAAGAAGACAGCAAGATTAACTTGATCATCCTTTTTGGGAAGAAAGCACAACTTTAATCAGGTAGAGAAATCGCCATTTACTTTTCTGGACTGGTAATAGAAAGCAGAGATAGAAACCAGTGGCTAAAGGCAGTATTCTCTCACAGGTTGTCTCCAACTCAATTCCAAGATGGGTCTAGGATGGAAAATTGGCCCAATCACAAGGACTGCTCTGAATCAGGGCAAACAGTGAATCTAACAACCTTCAATCCTCTCTTTCCTTTTGGTGCATGGTCAATTTGATTTATATTCTGATATTTATTGCCCTGTACACCGCCCTGAGTCCTTCGGGAGAAGGGCGGTATAGAAATATTAATAAATTAAATTAAATTAAATTAAATTTCTGAACTACATATTGGAGACGGAATTTTTGAACAATTATAATTCTCCACAAATTTGTACCTGCCTTTCTGCCTTAAGTGAGTTTAAAACCACACCGCCAACAAACTGACCTGCTGTGGGTTTGGAGTTGGCATTGTTGGTTTGCAACCCTAGAGTGAACCAGACCAGTGAAGAGATGTTGCCTCTTCCTAAATTTAACACTGACAGGAAGACATCCCAGGTTTTCTCTTTGAGTGTATGAGAAAGTAAAGGGATGAGAATACTGGATACAATCCAGCACTATTAAAAACTGA
Source organism: Vipera ursinii (assembly GCF_947247035.1). Lineage (NCBI taxonomy): Eukaryota > Metazoa > Chordata > Lepidosauria > Squamata > Viperidae > Vipera > Vipera ursinii. The sequence continues at coordinate 205,510,163 of NC_139512.1, forward strand.
AATTCCAATGAATTGCCTAATGTCTGTTTGGAAATCAATCATATATCAAATGTTTAACTTTCAAGGCCTTGCCACTGTATGTTTTTTTGTGTATGTGCTTTAATTGAAAAACTCTTGTTTGGCTGAGTTTTGTTACCTGTCCTGTGATGGGACCATAATTTGATGGGACAGCAACTGCCGTGCATGGAGAAAGTTGAAGGTTAAGCTATAGCATTTTTAGTTAAAAAGATCACATTGCCTTGTGACGGAGGCAAAAAGATATTGGTTATGTGCTGAAAAATGAACTCTCTGTACCTCCCAGCTAATTCAGCCTCTGCGATGATCTTCATTTCATGAAGTTTGAAAATCTTGCTTTTCCACAACATTAGTAACAGGCGAATGGTTTAAATTAAAATGTGAGCTAGTGCTCCATCCACATTTGGAAAATGGAGAAGGTGAAGGAGGGAGGGAATGAAATCTAGCTATCTGAGAGCATGGCTTGTTTCAGATTGCTGGATTGGAAATAAAGGGTTTGCAGGTGTCTCATGGGTGAAGTTATATACTGTGCTGCCTTACAAATTACAGGGATGTTGGTCAGACACACCCTGAGCCTTCTCAGGTTTAGTTGGGCTTGGCCATCATTTTATCTGTATTAAATAAAAACTCACTCCAGCTTCTTTATTTCCCAGACTTGACTTAACCCTGGGGAAAGAAAAAGGAACGATTCCTGTCTGCCTTATTTTAAAACATGTTCAATTAATTATTTTAGCCAAATGAATTCTTGTGGCTGGGAAATGCAGGAAAGAATTACTTCATGGGGAAAAAAAAAAGATTTTGGGGACAAAGCAAACAACTTCCATCATTAAAAAAATAATTCACCCTTCCTCCTCATAAAAAGAGGAAACTTCAGATGGGACGCAACATTTTTATATAAGTCTGCCTTTCTGGAGTATGGTATCTGCACCAAATACTTTGAAACGTGTTTCTACCTGCTTGTTTTTTTGGTTTCCTTGTTTTTTGCCAGGCTTCTGATCTGCAGAAATAGGAATGCTTGCTTCATGTCTACCTTGACTCATATCTGTGTAGCTGAGTGGTTAGTGGGCTTGATATGAAATTGGAAAATCCATGTTCAAATTTCCACTCAGTAATGGAATGCTGGGTCCTGAGCCCAGTCACAGATGATGATGATGATGATGATGATGATGATGATAATAATAATAATAATAATAATAATAATAATAATAATAATAATAATAATAATAATAATAATAATAAAGTTGGAAGGGACTTTGGAGGTCATCTAGTCCAACCCCCTGCTCAGGAAGGAAACCTTATACCATTTCAGACAAATGGCTGTCCAGTCTCTTCTTAAAAACCTCCAGTGTTGGAGCATTCACCATCTCTGGAGGCAGGTTGTTCCACTGGTTACCGTAATTGTTCTAACTGTCAGGAAGTTTCTCCTTAGTTCTAGGTTACTTCTCTCCTTGACTAGTTTCCATCCGTTGCTTCTTGTCCTGCTTTCAGGTGCTTTGGAGAATAGCTTGACTCCCTCTGCTTTGTGGCTGCCCCTGAGATATTGGAACACTGCTATCATGTCACCCCTCACCCTTCTCTTCGTTAAACTAGACATACCCAATTCCAGCAACCGTTCCCTATGTGTTTTAGCCTCCAGTCCCCCAATCATCTTTGTTGCTCTTCTCTGTACCCTTTCTAGAGTCTCGACATCTTTTTTACATCATGGTGACCAAAACTGGATGCAGTATTCCAGGTGTGGCCTTACCAAAGCATTGTAAAGTGGTAAAGATCCAACTTACCTGTTAGCCTGGGGAAAGCGCCTAATATTCTTTTCACCTGAAGTAATTACAGAAGAAGCTACCTTGATGTTCATTTTTTTCACTTCATTTTTTCATTTGCCATTAACTGACCATTCTTTGTGAAGTTGAGACTTATCATCTGAAAAAAAAGGCAATGGTTCAGATCTAAAGCATATGCTTACCTGGCAAAATAGATGTGATAAAGGTTCTGAATTTCATTTTACGTAGGCCATGGTGCTCAAACACCTGAACATTTTTCTCACAGTCTCCATGTCAGGTTTAAATGATTAAGGGTTGTTGATGCTGGCAGGCTATTCACAAAGGTATAATTAGGCCCTGAAAAAAAAGTGTTTTCAATTTGTTTAACTGGAAGACCAACTGCAAAGCCAAAGCAGGCTCATTTAGAGATCTGTGGCCCTATTGACGGTGAAGAAGAGCTCACCAGAAATGTTGGCTGAGGAATTCTGGGAGTTGAAGCGCACAAGACATAAAACTGCCAAGGTTGGAGACCCCTGCACTGTATAAGACCTGGCTCTTCGAGCTCTCTGGCCCAGGCTGAGAATTTTAATTTTAATTTTAATTTTAACTGGGTTTTTATTTGTTCAGGGACGGATATAATTTTTTAAATCTGTTTTTAACTTTTGTATTTTTTGTTTTAATCACCCTGTAAACCGCCCTGAGTCCTTCGGGAAAGGGCGGTATATAAATATAATAAATAAATAAATAAATAAATAAATAAATAAATAAATAAAATAAGCAACCATTTTGTGCTACCAAATGGTGGCAGGCAATATTGGCTGAAAGCCAGATGTACTAGTGATGTAAAGCTGCTCCCATAGATACATATACATGGATTACACTGCAATCTGATATCCACTTCTCCAGGAATACACTTCAGTGCAGAGCTGACACGTATAGGTTCACACTCTTGATGTCTATATATGTTGACGGTTTACAGATCCAAAAAGAAATCAAAGATTAAAAGTGAAAATAAACATTCTTTTCTAGAGCTCCTTTAAATCCCCTGGTTTATATTGAAAGGCATTTGTCAAAGTTTTCAAGGTTTTTTCCCCTATTTTCTTATATTTAATTTGAATAGTAGATTGTGAAGGAATTTTGTTTTTTCCAGGTTTTTAAACAAAAATCCTTAGAACACTATGCAGGGGGTTCCTCAGCACCTAATAGCCACTATGTAAATGTTTTGTCTCCCTATTGGCTGTGGGCAAAATCAATTTAAAATACAATTTACATTGTATTGTTCTAATCCTCCCTGACTGGATGTTTTAATCTTGATACTGTATGTTCCATTCAGTTTATTAATGTTTTGCAATTATAGTCAGCAAAATTTCTGAACCTTAATACAGGATAAAATAAAATAATCTGCCAAAAAGGTTTGGAATGCAAAGACAATTCCTTCCTTCCTTCCTTCCTTCCTTCCTTCCTTCCTTCCTCCCTCCCTCCCTCCCTCCCTCCCTCCCTCCCTCCCTCCCTTCCTTCCTTCCTTCCTTCCTTCCTTCCTTCCTTCCTCAAACACATTGATCCTATTGGGGATCATGAAGAAATATAACACTACAATGCATATACAGTGGTCTGAACCAGTAACATATCTTTTGCTAATGACTTCCACTTCCCACTTCTGCTCTTTCAACACAAAGGTCAGAGAGATTTCACTCTGCAATTTGGAATCTGATATCATTAGGACCATGGAGAGCTCTAAGTGAGCAGCTTCTTTCAACAAAGACAAGATTAACAGCTATTCTCTACAGTCCAGTCTGCTATATTCCAACTCCTTATTTAAAGAAGAAAGGCTCTTAAAGGGCCAGGCATTCTTTTTTGTTCTAACTACTTTTGTTCTAACTACTTTTACCTGGGGTGCTCCCCAGGTTGGCATGCTAATGTAGAATGCATTTACCTCTTGGCTCAGAGCCAGCTTCTTATAAGCCTGTAGAATTTGAGTGGAAAGATGTATTAGTTGGGTTAAATTCTGCAAATGCCACCAGTCTAGTCTCTCACTCGCTCTGATTCCAAGCCTGAGACTGGGATATACCACTTCAAGGGAACAGTGTGGGGAAATGACTACCTCCATGTTCTTGCTGTGGGCATCTGACATCATTGTTGGCCCTTTGATAGTCCGATTTTGGACTTCATAGTGCTCATACCCAAGACCACTTATGTTCCCATTCCTTCATGTTCTGCATTTTGGGGTACATATGCCTTCCTGTGAGATTGCAACATGAAGTTTTCAAATGAAGATTAATTTGTCATGTGATCCTGAGCCAGATTGCTCTGCTATACATTACAACAGATGGACTCAAGTGTAAAATATTTTCCCCTTGTTACTATAGAAACACCCTGACATAATTCAAATGACTTAAGTGGCTTTCTGGAAAGCTGTTTCTTGTGTTGCCAGTGCTGACGAATGAATCATTTTCAACTTTAAGTCAAGATGGGTTAAAACTGGTCTCTGAGAATCTTAGTTGATTGCTACTTATGGAAGGGCCTTGCTGGTAAAGTTATTATGTTTGAGATAGTTTAATCAGGGGTTGAAGCAAACCAGGCAGGTGGGCTATAATTACTTCCCAGAAATATGATCAACAGAAGGCAGAAAAAAGAAGGTGACAGAGAAGGGATTTCGACAACACACTGTGATCTGATTGTGATAAAATAAATTAATGGTTTATCTAGCAGAACAAAAGGATTTAACGTGTGTCCAAAATTGCCTGTCTGTAGCCATTTAGACCTGGGGAGATGTTTGCTCTGAGTAGTGTTAGAGTTAGACAGTGCTTAGGCTTTGTAAGCATGTTTACATTTCATTATTCAGAAATAATAAGAAATGAAGATTGCAGATTTGGTCTGTGGGGTAAGAAGGGGGAAGTTAAATCAAGCCAGGCTCATAATACAAAAGTCAAGCAGCGAATGTGGTCAAAAATTTGGCCCGAGAGAAAATGAAGAATTTAGAAGACCTTCCCAAACAGCCTTCTCCAACCTGGTGCCCTCCAGATCTTTTAGAACTGCAGGGCCTAGAATTCCCAGACAGCCAAAATCTGGGCTTTCTAAGAATTTTGGGAGTTGTCATGTCAAGATATATGGAAGGCAGCAGTGGGGGAAATCCTTTCGGTGCCAAATCAAAAAGCTTTTAAAAGTCACTTCACTGTCAAGAGAGATTTGATTTATGGTAGAGAAGTTTGCAGTTAAAAAAGCAACACTCCACGCTCCTGAATCTTACTTAGATCTCCAGATACCTGCTCTAAGAATAAAATAAGACCAGATCTCATCCTGAATTGACTAATAGATTTTAAGAGGCATATGCCACTTCCCTGGATTATTTGCATTTATTTATGTAACCTAAACATCTGCCTTATTCAGATAAAACTACTTTTTCATTTGGTTTCATCTCATCTTTTCTGAAGATGCACAGATTGGTGGATAATTACATGCAAACTATATTAAATCAAAATTAATGTTTCATTTATTTATTTTTTCTGCTTGCCTTACCCACTTCTTGATGTACTAGTCTACAGGGTAGTTGGGGCAGAGCACACCCATTGTGCACCCATTACATTATTCTTTGTATTTTTAGCCTGTTGGGGGTTTTTTTTAGAAGCTTGAGACAATTATAACGTGACCTCTCATTTATTTATTTTTTTAACCACAACCTTGTGAGATAGGTTTTGCCAAGAGATTATAACTAGTCGTGTGTCACCCAGTGAGCTCTGTGGTCAAGGAGAGTCTTGTAGTCAATCCAAGTCCAACATCTTAACATTTACAGGGCCTTGGTACAGTTTCCTTCCATCTCTGGCAAAAGTCTTGGCTCTTTCAACCAAAGATACCAGGAGTTAATCAGATCTTATATATACAAACCAAATGTGGCCTTTTTCTTCTCATCATTTCATTTCTTTTGAAGCTTTCCAAAATATGTTAGCCAGCTTGCTTCTCATATTGTTGCTAAGGAAGTGTCCTTCAATGACTACGGAAGCCATCTTTATGGAGTTCTTTGCTTACTTTGTTAATAGATCTGGGAATTAGTCTAGATGAGAAGGTTGTGGCACTATATTGGGATTGAACACTTGGCTTGATATTCTTGTTAGGAAATCACAGTAGCCTCCAGGGTAAATCAATGTGATATTATTCCCATATTTTGGCAGGAGATGGGACTGAAGCTCAGGATATGGAGCTTTATCTATGACCACTCTTTAGTTTCGATTTTTGGACAGATACTGTAGTTTATGACTTGGTTGGTTGTCAGTCTGTAAATGCTGCTTGCCCTAAGTGGGTTTTTGCCTTCTGAACTCAGGCAGGTTATACATTTATAGATAAATAAATGTAAATGTAAATACTTAATAAATGTCTTCAGGATTTGGTGCAAATCTCTGCCACTCTCCACTTTCAGAAGTTTGTTTCCAAATCCAGCAGAGCTTACTGTACTTAAACCAGTCAATCTCAATATCGGTAAAAGTAATTTTAGCTTTCCACTGGAGTTGATCTTCTGATCTAGCCTGTCTGGCAAGGCTGATAATCATGCAACCTTTTCTTATTCTTTGTTGAATGTTGAACCTTTTATTAAGCATTTAGTTATTTTTTACTTCCATCATTTACCATTCTTATCGCATTTAACAATCAGTCTTCAACTCTAGATTTGCATAAACATTTCATAATCAGCCTCATTTGCTTTATCATATGCTTTCTCTAAATGAACAAATGGACACTCAGTTTTCTTTCTTGCATGGATACATTTCTCAATGTTCAGCACAGATATATTTTTATATATTTTTATTTTAATTCCATTTATATCCCGCCCTTCTCTGAAGACTCAGGGCAGCTTACAAGCTTAGCAGTAGCCTTCATTCTATGCATATGCCTGCTTATTAGGGCTTTCATACACCCCCCAAGCGGCATTATTACAAAGTCAGCTTAATTGCCCCCAACAATCTGGGTCCTCATTTTACCTACCTCGGGAGGATGGAAGGCTGAGTCAACCTTGAGCCTGGTGGGACGCGAACCTGCACTAATTGCAGGCAGCTGGTGTTACTTAAGGAGGCATTAGCCCACTGCTCCACCAAGGCTCAATATAGTAGGTATGCTCCTTCCCTGTCACTCAAACACCACTCATTGTCTCCTTCTGTACCCTTTCAGTCATAATTCTGCTGAGCACCTTCTGAGCCATACTTTTAACTTAGCCCCATGAAGCTTTTGCACTTGCTTCATCTACTTTTCCCTTTAACCCAAAGAGCAGCAAGAACATTTATTCTTGTCATTGCTTTTTTTTTCCCCTGGCGCAGATACAAACATTTCTAGCATTCATTTCAATTCTACTTAACAACATACCAGTCTCTTAAAAATCACTAAAGTGTTTTTTTCTTCCCTCACCTTAATTTTACCACAAACAATTCCATCTCTTTTATTTTTCATCACACTCAGCCTGCAGTGTGTGTGTGTGTGTGTGTGTGTCTTTGTTTAGCCATCTTCACCTACTTCCCAAACTGTTTAATTTCTACCAAAATTGCTTTGCATTTTTTTTTGCCTTTTTAACTTTTAACTATTCCGTTCCTTTTGAGTGTATTTTTGCAACTTTCTTTTTCTCCACTTATACTTCATGCAAAATTCTTCGGTAAAAATGTTCATTTTTGCACCAATCATTCCCTTATATGATTTTTTTTTCTTCATCCAAGGCATCTTTTCTTTCATCTTTCCACAAACATTTTTTTTTAAAAAAAATTTCCATTATTTTTTATTTTTATTTTTATTTTTTATTTTAATTCCATTTATATCCCGCCCTTCTCCGAAGACTGTTTCCAAAGGTGTTTGCCTTTGGAATAGCAGATGTATGTTCAAACCGCATCCATTACATTTAAATATTATACTTACATTTGTCTTCTCCATTATTGTTATTGCTGCCTGATGTGACTGATATCAGAACAGTAAAGTTTTCGAAATGCAAAAAAAGTCCATTCAATTTATTTATTTTATTTTTATTTTTTATTTTAATTCCATTTATATCCCGCCCTTCTCCGAAGACTCAGGGCGGCTTACAAGCTTAGCAGTAGCCTTCATTCTATGTATATGCCTGCTTATTAGGGCTTTCACACACACCCCAAGCGGCATTATTACAAAGTCAGCTTAATTGCCCCCAACAATCTGGGTCCTCATTAGCACTCCTTTGTTCCACAGAGCTTCCACATCCTCTTCCTGTAAATCCTCTTCTAACTCATTCCATTTAGAGATTAATCTGTCTTGTAATGTGGGTAGCCCTTACCGTACGGCCACAATTGAGCACACAATTTATGTTGCTAAGTGAGACAGTTGTTAAGTGGGATTTGTCCAATTGTACGACCTTTCTTGTCTGAGTGGTTAAGTGAGTTAAGCAGCTGTTAAGCTAGTAGCACATTTGTTAAGTGAATCTGGCTTTCCCATTGACTTTGCTTGTCAGAAGTTCGCGAAAGGTGAACACATCATCCAAGGACATTGCAATCAGTTGTCAAGCATCCCAATTTTGATCACATGACCATGGAGATGCTGTAAAGGTTGTAAGTGTGAAAAATGGTCATAAGTCACTTTTCAGGGATGTTATAACTTCAACCCCTTCATGGATGAGTGCCTTGTCGTGGCAAAGAGGCTTGCGTAATTCAATGAAGCTATGAGCTATGCCGTGCAGGGCCACCCAAGATGGAAAGGTCATAGCAGAGAGTTCTGACAAAACGTGATCCACTGGAGAAGGAAATGGCAACCCACTCCAGTATCTTTGCCATGAAAACCCTATGGACAATACCAAAAGGCAAAGATAGGACGCTGGAAGATGAGCCCCTCAGAAGGCGTCCAATATGCTACTGGGGAAGAGCAGAGGGCTAGTACTAGTAGCGCCAGAAAGAATGAAGTGACTGGGCCAAAGCTGAAAGGACGCTCAGCTGTGGATGTGTCTGGTGGTGAAAGGAAAGTCTGATGCTGTAAAGATTTTTTCTCCATAGGAACCTGGAATGTAAGATCCATGAATCAAGGCAAGCTAGACGTGGTCAAACAAGAGATGACAAGACTGAACATCGACATCTTAGGAATCAGTGAACTAAAATGGACAGGAATGGGTGAATTTAATTCAGATGACCATCAGGTATACTACTGTGGGCAAGAATCCCTCAGAAGAAATGGAGTAGCCTTCATAGTCAATAAAAGAGTAGGAAAAGTAATACTGGGATACAATCCTCAAAATGACAGAATGATCTCAGTTCGAATCCAAGGGAAACCAATCAATATCACAGTGGTCCAAGTCTATGCCCCAACCATCAGTGCTGAAGAAGATGAAATTGACCAGTTCTATGAAGCCCTACAGCACCTTATAGAACTAACACCAAAAAATGATGTTCTTATCATCATGGGGCACTGGAATGCTAAAGTAGGAAGCCAAAAGATAACTGGAATAATAGGCAAGTTTGGCCTTGGAGTACAAAATGAAGCAGGGCACAGGATGATAGAATTTTGTCAAGAGAATGCAATGGTGATAGCAAACACTCTTTTCCAACAAACCAAGAGACGGCTCTACACATGGACATCACCAGACAGACAACACAGAAATCAAATTGACTATGTGCTCTGCAGCCAAAGATGGAGAAGCTCTATACAGTCAGTAAAAACAAGACCAGGAGCTGACTGTGGCTCAGACCATGACCTTCTCATTGCAAAGTTTAGGCTTAAACTGAAGAAAGTAGGGAAAAGCACTAGGCCACTCAGGTATGAATTAAATCATATCCCTGTTGAATATACAGTAGAGGTGACAAATAGATTTAAGGAATTAGATCTGATAGACAGAGTGCCTGAAGAACTATGGACAGAGGTTCGCAACATTGTACAACAGGTAGCAACCAAAACCATCCCAAAGAAAAAGAAATGCAAGAAAGCAAAATGGCTATCTGAGGAAGCTTTGCAAATAGCTGAGGAAAGGAGGGAAGTGAAAGGCAAGGGAGAAAAAGAAAGATACGCCCAATTGAATGCAGAATTCCAGAGAATAGCTATAAGAGACAAGAATGCCTTCTTAAATGAACAGTGCAAACAAATACTGTAGAAGAAAACCATAGAATAGGGAGGACCAGAGATCTTTTCAAGAAAATTGGAGAGATGAAGGGAACGTTTAATGCAAAAATGGGCATGATAAAGGACCAAAATGGCAGGGACCTAACAGAGGCAGAAGAGATTAAGAAGAGGTGGCAAAATTACACAGAAGAACTATACAAGAACGAGCTTAACATCCCTGATAATCACAATGAGGTGGTCACTGACCTCGAGCCAGACATCCTAGAATGTGAAGTGAAGTAGGCCTTAGAAAAGCTGAGCAACAACAAAGCTAGTGGAGGTGACAGTATTCCAGCTGAGCTATTCAAAATCTTAAAAGACGATGCAGTAAAAGTGCTACACTCAATTTGCCAGCAAATTTGGAAAACTCAACAGTGGCCACAGGGTTGGAAAACATCAGTTTACATTACAATTCCAAAGAAAGGCAGTACCAAAGAATGTTCAAACTATCGCACCATTACATTCATTTGTCATGCTAGTAAAATTATGTTTAAAATCCTACAAACTAGACTCCAGCAGTATGTGGATCAACAACTACCAGAAGTACAGGCAGGATTTTGAAGAGGCAGAGGAACTAGACATCAAATTGCCAACGTACGCTGGATCATGGAGAAAGCTAGGGAGTTCCAGAAAAACATCTACTTCTACTAAAGCCTTTGATTGTGTGGATCATAACAAACTGTGGCAAGTTCTTAAAGAGATGGGAGTACCAGACCATCTTATTTGTCTCTTGAGAAACCTATATGTGGGCCAAGAAGCAACAGTGAGAACTGGACACGGAACCACTGATTGGTTCAAAATTGGTAAAGGAGTCTGGCAAGGCTGTATACTGTCGCCCTGCCTATTTAACTTATATGCAGAGCACATCATGAGAAAGGCAGGGCTAGGTGAATCAAAAGTTGGAATTAAGATTGCCAGGAGAAATATCAACAACCTAAGATATGCAGATGATACCACTCTAATGGCAGAAAGTGAAGAAGAACTAAAGAGCCTCTTGTTGCGGGTGAAGAAGGAGAGTGCAAAACTTGGGTTGAAACTTAACATTAAGAAAACCAAGATCATGGCATCTGGCCCTCTCAATTCCTGGCAAATAGATGGGGAAGAAATGGAGGTAGTGACAGATTTTATTTTCCTGGGCTCCAAGATCACTGCAGATGGGGACTGTAGCCAAGAAATTAAAAGATGCTTGCTCCTGGGGAGGAAAGCCATGGCAAATCTAGACAGCACACTAAAAAGCAGAGACAACACCCTGTCAACAAAAGTGCGTATAGTCAAGGCTATGGTCTTCCCAGTTGCAATGTATGGCAGTGAAAGCTGGACCATAAAAAAGGCTGAGCGCCAAAGAATTGAGGCCTTTGAACTATGGTGCTGGAGAAGACTCCTGCGAGTCCCTTGGACTGCAAAGCGATCAAACCGGTCAGTCCTAGAGGAGAACAACCCTGACTGCTCTTTAGAAGGCCAGATCCTGAAGCTAAAACTCAAATACTTTGGCCACCTAATGAGAAGGAAGGACTCACTGGAGAAGAGCCTAATGCTGGGAAATATTGAGGGCAATAGAAGAATGGGACGACAGAGAATGAGGTGGCTGGATGGAGTCACTGAAGCAGTAGGCGTGAGCTTAAATGGACTCCAGAAGTTGGTAGAGGACAGGAAGGCCTGAAGGAATGTTGTCCATAGGGTTGCAATGGGTCGGACATGACTTCGCAGCTAACAACAACAACATAACTTCAAATGGTCACTAAATGAACTATTGTAAGTCAAGGACTACCTATACGTGTTGTTCTTCCTCTTCCTGCAGTTTTAGTTTCACATTTATTTCTTGTGTGCCCACTCTGTCTTCCCCCCCTTCCCCCCCAATATTCACTCTTCACACTACCAGAAATCATACTATTCCATTTATATTCATTCCTTTGCCATATTTGTCTTTGGGCAGAGTTGTGCTTAAACAATGTATTTGAAATATGGTCCTTTTTCTAAGCAGATGCTGAAGTGTCATCTTCTCATTCGTTCCCGAGTCTCCAAATACCACAGTCATTTTGTCTGTACTCTTTTGTTTTATTTCCATGCATCTGTTCATGTCATCTAACAGAGTTCAGTTCTGCCCCCCAGATCACATTCATTCAGAATGTTATGTAATCCCCCTCCCCATTTAAATTCACAATTGGATTGGCAGCAACTTTAGCCAGATTTTAAACTGGACTCCAGGTGACTTCCTGAAGATACCCAGGTAATCTAATTTTCTTGTCAACAATAGAAATGGTTTGCCATTGCTGTCTGAGTATCTGCTTTTCTGTCTGTCGGTCTAGTTGTTTGTCTCTTTTCCTGTCCTGTCCTGCAGACTTAGGATGGCCCATCCAAGGACCAACTAAATCCAATCCAAATTAGCTTTTCTCAATATTAGTTAAGGGCAGTTTAGTTGTTACCATCTGCTGCTGGCAGCTCAATTTAGTTTGCGATACAGAGAACATATGCATAATTGGCTTGATTTTGGAAGAGGATCATGGAGTCAGCTCAGCTCATCTCCTAAAGAGAAACTTGCAAGAGGAAAGCACAGGAATGTATTCAATGAATACATTTATGGGTTTTGGAGCTTTCACATTCCAGTTTCTAAATTATGTTTTTTACTTCCTCGTTCCCTTGTACCTTTCCTTCCCAAAAGCTTTAAGTTTTCAGACATTATTCAGAGCCTTGGTGGAGCAGTGGGCTAATGCCTCCTTAAGTAACACCAGCTGCCCGCAATTAGTGCAGGTTCGCATCCCACCAGGCTCAAGGTTGACTCAGCCTTCCATCCTTCCGAGGTAGGTAAAATGAGGACCCAGATTGTTGGGGGCAATTAAGCTGACTTTGTAATAATGCCGCTTGGGTGTGTGTGTGAAAGCCCTAATAAGCAGGCATATACATAGAATGAAGGCTACTGCTAAGTTTGTAAGCCGCCCTGAGTCTTCGGAGAAGGGCGGGATATAAATGGAATTAAATAAATAAATAAATAAATTATTACTAAAATGTTTATGTAAGCCATCTTGGGAAACTTCAGTTTTGAAAAGCAGCATATACTTTCCTTCGAGTTATAAAATAAATCAATACATGAAATAAATTATGTCCCAATTGCTTATTATGTCCAGGGATTTTTCTGGAAGAGGGATACTACCAGTGGTGGGATTCAGATATGTGAACAACCAGTTCTCTGTGTGGATGCCGCTTCTGGAAGTCCATTCTGGGCCTGAGCAACAAAAAATTAGCTACCGGTTCTGCCAAAGTGGTGCAAACCGGCTGAATCCCACCACTGGATACTACTATAGTGTAGTAAGCTATGTTCACTGCATGTACCCTTCATTTTTGTACCATATTTCAGGATAGAATCACAGTATTATAGTCTCTTTGTTGTATAGAGAATCAACCAAGACAATGTCTCTGACATCTGGCATGTCAAAGCAGTAAAACTAAATATTCATCAAGCTCTTTAAGAACCTTTTAGGGAATCACACAATTTCTTACTGGATGTGTGGAATCTATTTTTGTTTGTGCTGATATTTTAAAAATTAAGTGAATAAAATTTACTAAATCCTTTGAATAACAGTTGAAAGGTTTGGTATGTTTAATCTTATTTTTTTAAAATTAAGACAAGAAAAAATATCTGCAAATCTCATTTGTCACCCAAACGTTAGAATACCCTTTCTAGAACACCCCTGTTCTTGACTGCTTCAAAATTACAGATAATGCAGTGAACAGAGACTTAAAAGGAAGATGCACTCAAAAATATATTCGATCTTTATGACTCTAAATGACTCTACAACATAGGTAGGCAAACAGTTGTTTTCTCTCTCTCTCTCTCTCTCTCTCTCTCTCTCTCTCTTTGTATTTTAGCTCTCCAAAATCAGATGGCTCATATCTAGGGATATGAAGAACTGTAGTTTAAAACTTCTGGCAGATAATTAACCTATGGATTTCATTACAACAAGATGTGGATGTCATGGTTCCGACTAATGAAACATTTCAAAGAACCTTCAGGCATTGTTTATTCTAAAAAGTCTATAATAATGAGAACACTAACTCAGAAAACTTTAAAAGAAATTGGATAAGTCCATGGACAGCAGGGCAAGCAAGCTCTATCACAGACATGTCAAACTTGTGACATCATGTGATCTCATGCGACGTATCGGTATTTTTTCCCCATTGCCGGCAATGGGGTGGGCACGGTTTCCTTATGACACGTCCGGCCCCATGGGCCAGCAGTTTGACACCCCTGCTCTATCAAGCCTTGAGATTCAATGTTTTTAACGGGATGCTGCAGAGATAGTTGCAGAGGAATAATGGTGGGAGAGGTTTATGTCTCTACCTCCTGCTTACAAGCAGAGGCATCAAGTTGGTCACTGTAAGAAACAAAAAAATTGATTAGATTTTAGCATAATCCAATAGGGCAATTCTTATGTTCTTAAATTGCTAATGATGCCATATGATGTTGCTGAGGTACAACTCATAATCTGACCTGCTTTGCTGGTCTGGGGTTTTGAGGACTTAGAGTCCCACAATCTCTGGAGGGTCGTACATTTCCCCATGTCTGCTCAATATGCTGAACACAAATGGAAAATTACTAAGGGGAAAAATTGCTCATCTGACTTTACAAATTGTTTTCATTTTACAGTCAAGGTCTGCCTGGCTAGATTGTAAAATAACTCACCAATTAGCCCATTTGATTATTTAGTTAAATCTTTCCACAGGTCTGTGTGGCATGATGGCTCTCAACGTGGCTATCCATATGCCCCACATATGACTACAATCAGTGTTCCACAGGGGATGTTGTGAGTTACTTGCCTGAGCCAATTCACATAATCCAAGAGTTTTCATAAGGGGGAACCCCTTTGTGTTAGTCATCTGGTTGTCAAAAGACTGCTGGCAGTGATCCTAGTGCTGGCACCAGATGAAATGTTATATAGTTTTAAACATTTCATACTTAAAACTATGGGAATGGGCAATTCATCAGTACACTTTCTTAAAAGTTTTTAAAACAATAAATGTCAACTGAAGGGCAAAAATCAGGCAGACCTCAGATTAAAGTGACAGGGTTTGTTTAGCATGTGTAAAACTCCATCAACCCAACCACCCACCTCCCTTTTTAAATACCTTAAAACAATGAACAAGGCAAGAATATGTCAGTCAAAATCAGCATTTACATCAGCGCATTTGTACTAGCCCATTACCAATACTAAAATACATTTGTCGTAATTTAATTTCCTGAAAAGAATTGATTAGTCTTTAAAGCTAAGCTGATTCTAGCATTTAGAAAGCTTAATGAAATCAGAGTTAAAATTGTCCCTTCTTGATTCCAGACTTGGCTGCTACTGAGTGATAGGATGTAGATCAAACTTCTTAGCTGGGGCTTTCCAAGTTTCTGGGAATTGTAATCCAGTCTTCTAGAGGGCACCAGTTGGGGAAGGCCAGCTGGACTAGTAGATCACCTCTTGAGAAAGAGATCAATCACAAGAATAAGTGGAAATCCAAAAGATTAATATAATAAACCACTGTGTTGGTATTAACAGTATGTAACACATCTCCATTTGAGAGAGCCAGTTTGGTATAAGGATTTAAGGCATATTGGGCTAGAGCCAGGAGACTACAAATTTTAGTCCTGCCTCAGGCACAAATCCAGCTAGGTGATTTTGGGCCAATCATGGCAAACTAGTTCCAAAAATGTTATCTAGAAAACTGGGAGTCAAGACTGACATGAAGGCGCAAAACCAAGCAAATAAATAAAGAAATAAAATAAGAAGTAAAGAAATAAAATTGGGGTGTGAAATAAATAATAATATTCTCTAGTGCTCAGCATAATAACTTAGCTGACTTTATGAAAGGATGGAAAGCCCACATTTGATGGCTCAGCCTCTGTTTAACCCCACAGCTTTATTGTGGGATCTGTTTCAGATATAGGAGGACTGACTCTGATGATGAACATCTATGATTCCAGGACCTCTCCAAGAGTGATGTTCTGCGCATTCATGATGGGATTGGATGTGTATATTTATATGTCCTGGCCAAGTAGCTTCTCCTGGAGTCAAAAGATAATATAGTCTAGTGCAGGGGGCTTCAAATGTGGCCCTTTTATGTCTTGTGGACTTCAACTCCCAGAATTCCTCAGCCAGTGTTAGGGAGGAGGAGGAGGACTCTGAATAAGTAAACACCTTCCCTTGTCAAGTTGCCATGGGAAATGCTGCCTAGTGATTCCCCAATTCTAAATCTTACTGACTGAACCTTATAAATCTATGCTCCATTTCTGCCTGCAAATTCTACCTCCCTATGTAATTTATATTAGAATGTAAAATCAAAATATCTAAGCTTGGCCAGGCTTCTCTTATCTTCCACTGAGATAAAAACTCAGCCACCATCCAATGTACATTAGTTGGAAGCCTGAGTAAACAACTATGGAAAACAGCCCTGGTAGTTTTATTTGATAGTTTTGTCTTGTTTGCCAGTAGCAGAAATTTGTGAACTATCTAAGAAACTGCTACTTGTCAACTTGACATAGCTAGAGAGACCCTCTTTACAGTTTCTCTCACCTATCTTTCCACCATCTTTCTCAGCCAATTTCCTGAGCCAGAAAACAATTCTCATTTGCCAGATAGGGATCAGGCTGTGTCAAATTATTGTATATTTGGAGTAAGAAGGCTTTTTAAAGGTTTCTGGGGTTCCCATCTCAAAAAAAGTGCAGAGGATACTATCCACTTTTCTAAAGTAGACTTGTTTCTTTCATAAATATGTTGAGTAGTAGAATCTGGGGGCTGGAAAATTGGTAATCATTCCCAAACTGTATTAAAATAGATAAATGTCGGTACCCTGTTCTGCAGCTTTTAGGTGGTGATGGAAACAATATAGCAACATATGGACAAAGCCCATTTAAGGCTGTTAAGGGCTCTTGGGCTTTACCATGAATATTTCCCATTTGAAAATTCGGCCCATTTTTCTGCTCCACGTTGATCCCAGCTAGAGGATTTGTGAGTCATGTCTTCTCACAAGGGTTTAAGGTTTCAATATCCTCCCATTGCTCGGCTTCTATGAAGAAGAAGCCCCCTTTTCAAAGTGTAAAGGATGTCCACCTTCCTGAAAAGACCATTCTTTCCCCTTGGCCCTTTCTTTTCTCCAAAAACTTTTATTCTTCTCTTCCCAGGGGTTTCCTGGAATTCCTGCCTTGAACTATGTGGTTTCTTAATAAGTATTACAAAAATGCATTTTTATTGAATATTATTTTAAGCATAAAATGTTTAAGCTGTTCAAATACTTTCCTTTGTACTCTAGAAATGTGAAACTATTAGACATTAACAAGGAAATGTACTTTTTTCAGCTGCTTGAGTCCATTAAATAGGGTTTTTTTAGACCAATTATTTCTTTGGTCTTCAACCAAAGGGAGGGGAGAAATATTGTGACTTGATGCTGTACTTCATCATTATCTGCTTCCTTAATTTCCAGACAGAGATTTATTTTATTCTGTCACGCCCCAAGTAGAAGATTAGAGTTGTCTTTGGATACCATCAAGTAAATTATTGAGGGTGGCTACTTACAGATCGAAAGTCCAATGGAGAAAAAAAGGAAGTATATTTGAAAGAGAAGACAAGGGAGAATATAAATGCACAGAAATCTCCTAGGCAAATGGAGAAATAACTATTATAAAAAGAAATGCAATGCATCTCATCTTAGTGACCTCGTTTTGTTGTTCGGAGGCAAAGCACAAGGTGCACAGTCTTCCTTCCTCTGACTCTGTCCTTCCAAATTAACTTAGGTTGCATCCCATTCCAAATAGAATGGGATTTTCACATAAACTCCAACAGCCCTTCAAAGGGAGGACTGGCTCTTTGGGGAGTCAAGTGCATAGCCATCAAATAGACAGAAAAGGCACAAATAAGGTAGGTCCTGATTAATTGTTAGCATGGGGTAATATTGCCTGTTCCGGGAGACATTAGAGCAGACAGGAAACAAAAGGACTTTGGGGAGGAAACAAAATGGAGGTGTGAAGGAATGCTATCTCTCAAAGAGTTATGTGGTAGAGGTCTGTGTTGTAACTTACTCTTACTCTGGACTCGGTGTGAATAATCCTCTAAGAAAGAACACAATTCATGCAAATTGTCCTGTATGCATTTGTCAAAACAAATTCTGAAGATAAACTACCAGATTTATGTGATTAAAATGTCCTCAAAACTTAAAGCATATCAAAAGCATACATTTGAATACACACACACAGAGAGAGACAAAAGACCTGAGTAAAAGAAAATCTATACAATTTATGTATGTATGAAGGCATGTATGTATATGTGTGTGTGTATATGTATATATGTATACATATGTATATATGACAGTCCTTTATTTCAGAAAGCTGTCCTTTAGACTTACTTTTTTTCTTAGTTTTGCTCTTGAATTTTCCTTTCCTTTCCTTTGGAAAGCAAAACTACAAACATAAACAATTATTTTTTTAAAATCCCTATGAACCTCTTTCAGATTTTCCCTTCTCCTGGTTTAGTCTTTATTTTTTCCTAGAAAATAAGGTCACTGTATTTTTATTATAGAAACCAGAACAGTTTGCAATGAAGAGAATTTTCTGATTTCTCAGATTGCCAGCTCATTTAGAGAGACAGTTTGTTATAGTGGCTAAGGCACCAGGCTATTGGGCATTGGCAAAAATCTCCCTTCAAGATATGCAGTGGACATGGTCTGAAAACAGAAAAATACAAAAGCCTTCCTAATTGAACATTTGTGTGGTTTGACATATTGTGTATTGAGAGAAGCTTCTATATTTATAATGCTTGTCTCAAAATGAAAAGTTTGAAGATTGTGCAACAACATCTCTACAGGCATCTTGTTCAAAAAGTTGTTCTCTGTTGTTCTCACTGTTCCAAGAACTACATTCCTACAAAAGGGTATTGGGATTATATTTAGGAATGTTTATAATTTAAAATAATATAATATATACTAATATGTATCTTATTTGCAAATGGAGCAGGATCTGATACTTTTCAGCTTACAAAGTCAGTTGTAGGATGCCAGTTCTCTTTGTTTCCTCTTTCACAAAAACCTCAAGAGAAAGCCATTTGATCTGTCGAGACAGTATTAGAATTAACATTGGGTAAGCTCAGAATTGAATTAATGTATATGTCATGGCAACATTTTCATTTTGAATACTCCTGGAATAAAAAGCACTGAAAGAGACTACTGTACAAAATTTTACAGGAACTCTGCAAGTTTGCCCAGGTTCACCTGGTGCGCCAGTTGCGGCCCTACCTGGACCGAGATGCCCTGTGCACAGTCACTCATGCGCTCGTGACCTCCCGATTGGACTACTGCAACGCTCTCTACATGGGGCTGCCCTTGAGGACCACTCGAAGGCTTCAGATGGTGCAGAATGCAGCCGCGCGGGTTGTGATGGGGGTTTCCCGATACTCCCATGTAACACCTCTGCTCCGCGAGCTGCATTGGCTTCCGGTTGCCCTCCGGGTGAGATTCAAGGTGCTGGTGATGACCTATAAAGCCCTAAATGGCTTGGGTCCGGGATATCTGAGGGAACACCTGCTGCCGGCATCAAGCTCCCTTCGTCCTGTGCGCTCCCACAGAGAGGGTCTTCTCAGGGTACCGCCAGTAAAAGATTGCCGGCAGATAATACCCAGGGGAAGGGCCTTCTCTGTGGGTGCACCTGCCCTTTGGAACCAGCTGCCCGTAGAGCTTAGGACTGCCCCTGACCTTCGCTCATTCCGCTGGGACCTGAAGACTTGGCTCTTTGAGCTTTCTGGCCTGGACTGAGAGTATTAATTGGGTTTTTAATTGGGTTTTAATTGGAGTTTTATATTTATTCAAGGTCTAAATGTAATCATTTTAACTGTTCTTAATTTTTGTAATTGTTGTATTGTTATTTTAAAAACCTTGTGAACTGCCCTGAGTCCTACAGGAGAAGGACGGTATATAAATCTAATAAAGATAAAGATAAAGATAAAGTTATAAGGTAAACCAAACAAATCATAGTTGTAGGATTTAATTTGCAGAGCACAGAGATATTATTTATTTATTAAATGAAAATATATTTTAATTATTAAATATGTTTGCTGCAAGGTGACTCTGGGAAGCTTGGAAGAATATGCTAAGAATCAATATGCTTAGAAATGTATTTAACCTTAAATATATGAATGATTCCTCATTCATATATTTAGGATTTAAAATGGGGGTTCTGTAGGAAGAGGATCAAAAAATTCAAGGTTAGGGTCAGAACCATGTAATTGGAGCCCTGGCCCATTTTTATACATGTTGAGCAAAGGAGAAGGAGGAGAAGGAGGAGGAGGAGGAGGAGGAGACTGAGTCATACCTTTTAAGAATAAATCTTACAGGGAAAATTTCTAATGGAGTAATTAATGGGACTTTTCTAAAGGACAGATTAATCAAAATGTATTCTGTACATAACAATTTTGATTTATGAATTTCCTTTATGAATATGTCCAAAATAACCATCAACCAACTTCTATTAAAATATGGACTTCTGAAACACTATCCAGATCTTTGAAACACTGATTTATTTTTAATCTATTCAATATTGCATTTATACGCATTCAGGGCTTTTTTTGTCATAGAACGCTCAGAACGGAGTTCCGGCACCTTTTTTGGATGGAACCTTGTAGGGTAGGCAAGGCAGGTTGTATGACATGTGTGAGTTCCGGCACCTTTTTCTTTTACAAAAAAAGCACTGCGTATAATTAAGGCTAAACAGCAACTGAGAAATCATTTGTATCCGAATAAGTGGAGACCAGTTTTCCAAAGTATAGAAAGTATGGTTTACTAAAGTTTTCAAAGTGTGGTTCAGTTGAGTTGAAACAAATTTTATTGAGAAGTGAAGGCCATTACTGACTTGTTAGAACAGACATGTAGAATCTTTCTAGCAATATTCCAAAATAAAGAAAACTGGTAGATTCTCTTCTTAGACAACATCAGGAATGTCATTAAATATGACCTTGCAATGGATTGCCTATGATTTTGTTGAGAAAGAATGGTTTTCAGTGAGTATGTTGAAATGATTGTGTACTTGTTAATAACAGCCAGAAACAATTGCTGGTTTGGGGGGGGCTGTTTACCATTTCAGTATCACTTTTCTGCCTGGAAAACACATGACACAAGTTTGAAACAACACCATAAATCTAACAGAGAAATCATGTTCAAATTTGAAAAGAACAATAACATTATTATGAGTACAAGTATAGTTGAGCCCAACATTTCTGTTGCTAAGTGAGACACTTGTTAAGTGAATTTTGCCCCATTTTACAAGCTTTTTTTGCCATAGTTGTTAAGTGAGTTGTTGCAGTTGTTAAGTTAGTAACACAATAGTTAAGTGAATCTGGCTTCCCCATTGACTTCGCTTGTCAGAAGGTCTCAAAAGATGATCACATGATCCCAGAACACTGCAATTGTCATAAATATGAGTCAATTGCCAAGCGTCTGAATTTTATCATGAGCTGCAGATTCTCAGTCATCCAGGTCATGGTTGTCCCAAAGGTGCTTTTTCAGGAGGCAGCTGGACTTCCTTGTTTTTCTTTGAAGACGTTTCATTTCTCATCCAAGAAGCTTCTTCAGCTCTGAGCTGAAGAAAAACAAGAAAGTCCAGTTGCCTCGTCAAAAAGCATCTTTGGGAGCTGCAGATATGTGCTTGGAAACATCTTTTGGATTTTGAACCCAGGTGCTTCACTGCTATAATCATAATTACCCAATCAAACGGAGTGACATGCCAGCATTCCCCAATACCCTACAACCACTATTTTCAAATGCAAGAGGTGTACTTGTGTGTGGCCTCCAGACTCTCCAAAAATTGCATAAGAGCAAGATGTTCTTATGCACAATTTTCAGAGGCTGCAGAGGCGCAGAAGACTCTTCTCCAAAGCCACTTAAAAACCAGAGGTGTTGTGCAACCTGGAGCAACCTCCAGGTATGGAGCCTTGGTGGAGCAGTGGGCTAATGCCTCCTTAAGTAACAACAGCTGCCTGCAATTAGTGCAGGTTCGCATCCCACCAGGCTCAAGGTTGACTCAGCCTTCCATCCTTCCGAGGTAGGTAAAATGAGGACCCAGATTTTTGGGGGCAATAAGCTGACTTTGTAATAATGCCGCTTGGGGGCCCCTGAAAGCCCTAATAAGCAGGCATATACATAGAATGAAGGCTATTGCTAAACACATTGATTTGTGCTTCTTAGATTGTAAGCCGCCCTGAGTCTTCGGAGAAGTGTGGGATATAAATGGGATTAATAGAAAAAAAAACCTCAGCTAGGCCACAGGGCCTGTCGACAGAGAAGATTGCATAAAGGTAAGCAGCCTATGACAGATCCTGGGGACCATCATGCTTTGAGGAACAGCATGAGGTGGCCTGTTTTACTGCTGTCAGTGGCACCACGGCTGAAGTTAAGGCTTGGTCCTCTACTTCTAGTAAGTGCTGAGTATTGCTGTTCAAGGTGGCTTAGATTTGAAGGGGTGGGGCATAGGAAATTATTCCTCTTTTGTTTGGGAAGGGGTGACATGCCACCTGTTGTGTATGTAAATAGTTGCTAACAAGAGAATTAACAGATTGCAATACAGCAGGGTTTTGAGCGGGAGATTCAGGTGCAATCATTGGATGCAATAACTAGCAGCGGGAAAATAGACTCCGTTGATTGGTTACAGTTCAAACACTACCTCTATAAAAGGTTGCAACATTTGGCAGTTGCCAGTTGACTTTTGTGTATTCAATAAACTCGTTCATTGTTAAACCACTCTGAGTCCTCGTCTATCAGAACCAAACAATTGGCGACGAAGGTGGGATAGACAGAAGACCAGAGAATTGGCAGAATTGTCGCGCAAAGGCGGCAAATTCAGAACGTGTCACAGTCAACCGAGCGGCCGCGGCAGAATAAGAAAAATTCTCCGAATGGCGCAAATTGGGTCACTGAAGGAATTCGACCCAAACTTCCCCGAGGATTGGGAAGAATACATCGGACAAGTCGAAGGGTTCCTGTTAGTGAACGGAATCACAGACGACCGGAAAAAGGCGGCAGCTCTATTGACGATTTGCGGCACACCGGTCTATCGAATCTCTGTCGGACTGTGTCAACCGCAACCGGTCTCAAGCGTGCCGTATGCCGACCTCCTAGCCAAACTAAAGGTTCACTTTACACCTAGGAGATCCGAACTCTTCTGGTGGCGCATCTTTGAGAAGAGAAACCAGAGACCGGGAGAATCCATACAAAAATTTGTCGCTGCCGTCAGGGAAGCCGCAGTACGATGTAAATACGACAATTTAGAAATAAGAATTCGGGACCGAGTAGTACTGGGCTTGCGCGACGAGCAGCTACAAAACAGAATAATCGCCAAACCCACTGGCGATCTGCAGGAAGTGATCGATGAACTTTTAACGTATGAATCCACCGGGTATCGCGACCCCCCCCCGCAACAGCATGGCAGCGTTGTCCGAGATCAACCAAGAGGGCTATGTGGACTGCGGGGAGGCGGACCAGCAGTGGGTAGAAGATATTGCCGAAGTCTCTAGGCGATTCGGAAAATCGGCGCCAAGACCACCCAGAAGTGAAGGGCCTGAACCTAACCGCCGCCAACAACCCGCAACTCTGCAAAGACAAGCGACGGGGGCACAACGACCATGGAGGGACACCGCAACCAGACCGCGAGACAACGACAACCAGAACCGGTGCGGCAGCTGCGGAGGCAACCATCCTCGCGCCTCGTGCCGATTCCGTACCGCAAAGTGCAGGGCATGTGGAAAGACTGGCCACATCCAGGCCATCTGTAGGAGCCGTGCTCGCGACAACCGCCTTCACGAAGTCGATATGTGGCCCGAGGGTAAGGTAACCCCTTATTTCAGTGGCAAGGAGACCCCTAAACCCCGGGTTAAAATTCCAAATCTAGGGGAGGTGGCGCGTGTCAACCGCAGGAGAAATGGGAAAGGTTGCAATTTTCCAGAAGGAAAATTAAAAATTATAGTCCATCTGCAAGGGGTTCCTTGCAGAATGGAAATAGACTCAGGGGCTTCCGTGTCAATAATTTCCGGTGAAACCCTTGAGAGGATTGAACAAATAAGTGGAAGAAAAATTCCACTTAGTTCAACAAACATTCAATTAACTGACTTCCAAAAAAGTCCCATAAAAATAAAAGGGAAGATTAGCCTTAGCGTTAAATTTAAGGGATTTAAGGGGGTCTTAGAATTAATAGTTACTGAGGGACATAGAACTAGTCTAATTGGCCTTAACTGGTTTCCTGCCCTGGGCATTTGGATCGGGGGAATAAATTCAGTAATTAAAAATAAGACCCTCGAATCAGTCTGCAATGAATTTGCAGACGTATTCGATGGATCTCTGGGTAGATACAAAGGGCCCCCAATTAAATTTAATTTAGACCCCTCAGTAAAACCGATCAGGCTTAAGGCCCGAAGGGTACCTTTCGCCCTGAAGGAAAAAATCGAGGCCGAGCTCGACAGGCTTGTAGGCCAAGGGGTATTAGAACCTGTTGAGGGTGGTTTGTGGGAAACGCCGATTGTCACACCCCTCAAACCCAATGGGGATGTGAGAATCTGCGCGGACTACAAGGCCACCCTGAACATTGGAATGAAAAAACACGCTTACCCGGTCCCGACGGTGAAGCAGGTCCTCGCCACGATCCAGGACGGCGCCATGTTTGCCAAGCTAGACTTGGCGCATGCGTACTTACAATTGACTGTTTCTGAAGAGGCTGCAGAAGCACAGACGATTGTTACCCACAAGGGGGCGTTCCGAGTCCACAGACTGCAATTCGGTATTGCAGCAGCTCCAGGCATCTTTCAAGAAGTGATGGAGAGGACCTTAAAGGGCATACCTGGAGTATGCCCTTACTTTGATGATGTCTTGATAGCTGGAAAAAATGAGGAAATGTTAGTAGAGCGGCTGGAACAGGTATTGGGCAGATTTAGGAGGGCTGGATTGAAACTAAAAAAGGAAAAATGTAGCATTGGGGTTAAGTCCACTGATTTTTTGGGGTTCAGGATTGACAAAAATGGAATCCACCCTACCCCTGACAAAATTAAAGCAATTAAATGGGCCCCTGAACCAAGGAACAAGGCTGAACTACAGGCCTTCCTTGGCTTGGTAAACTTCTATCACACGTTTGTGCCACACAAGGCTGCCATTGCAGAACCCCTCCACAGACTCTTAGATAAGAAGACTCCTTGGCAGAGGCTGAACAAACATAGAGTTAGTTTCCAAACTTTAAAGGACATTCTTTCCAGCCAATCAACTGTAACCCACTTTATAGAAAATAAACCGATTTACCTAGCGTGCGATGCTTCGCCCTATGGTGTAGGGGCTGTGATCAGCCACTTAGACAACCAAGGAATACAAAGACCAATTGCATATTATTCCCGGACACTAACCAGGGCAGAGCGGAATTATGCTCAGATAGACAGGGAGGCATTAGCAATTGTGGCAGGAGTAAAAAAGTTCCATGACTACCTTTATGGTAGGAACTTTACCATACTGACTGACCACAAACCCCTGTTGGGACTGTTTACCACGGATAAACAGACTCCCCAAATCATGTCGCCCAGAATGCTGAGGTGGTCCATCTTCCTCTCAGCATACTCATTTTCCCTCCAATACAGACCGGGCAAGGACATGGGACATGCTGACGCCCTTAGCAGACTGCCCTTAAACATCACGGAGGAAGACCCTGCCCCTGTGGGACAAATAATGTCCCTACAGGACATTCCGGATTGGCCTCTAACTGCTAAAGACATAGCTGTGGCAACAAATAATGACCACACTTTAAAGAGAATAATGGCCTGGGTCCTGAGCGGGTGGCCAAACGCCAACCCGGATGAAAAATACATTCCCTATGTTAGAAGAAAAGATGAACTGTCAGTTCATTTGGGATGCTTACTGTGGGGAAATCGTGTGGTTATTCCTGGAATCCACAGATCAGCTATTTTAGTAGAATTACATGAAGGACACCCAGGAATAGTACGGATGAAGGCGTTGGCTAGGAGTCAGTTGTGGTGGCCAGGACTGGACAACGACATTGAGGAATGTGTTGCCAATTGCCATTTGTGCCAACGTTCTAGGCCAGAACAACAACACATCCGTACGCATAAGTGGGAGTTAGCTAGAAATCCTTGGTCCAGGATTCATATTGACTTTGCTGGACCTTTCCAAGGGTTAACATTTCTGGTAGTGGTTGACAGCTTCTCTAGATGGCTAGAGGTAGTACCAGTCAGTTCAGTAACTTCAGGAAGAACAATACAGGTATTAAGGGGCCTCTTTGCCACTCATGGGTTACCGGATGTAATCGTGTCTGATAATGGGCCACAATTCACATCTATTGAATTTCAGGATTTCCTCAAGGCCAACTCGATTAAACACAAGACATCAGCACCCTTCCACCCATCCACCAACGGCTTGGCTGAATGAAATGTGAGGACCATGAAAGACGCCTTAAAAAGAATCATTCGGGGCGACTGGCATCAAAGACTGGCCCAACATACGACCCCATGTTCTGCTACAGGCAAAAGTCCAGCTGAAATGAGGTGGGGAAGGAGACTAACCACCAAATTGGACAGATTACACCCTGACAGACTTCTACCAAGTGCTGAATTGGACATTCCAAATAGAACATTTAAAGTGGGGGATTTAATCTGGGCCAGGAACTATGCCCAAGGGGACAAATGGATTCCAGGGGTGGTTACTGAAATATTAGGTCCCCTGTCGTACACTATTGAGGGGGAAGGGAATAGGATAATTAAACGACACATAGATCAGCTGAGGAAGAGATCTAGTGGATGCTTGCCAGAAGATGGGGACCAAAGTATGTTTGTGGGAAACAGTACATCCAGGTTCAGTGATAACAACACGCCAGAGAGTGAGGTAGAGGAAAGGCAACAAAACTCATCCCCTGGTACCCAACAACAACCATTTAGTCAAATTGACTGGGAAGTACCCCTGCGAAGTAGGCCAGTGACCGCTGATTTTCAAACACAAACCAATACACAAAACAGCAACAGGGAAACATCAGAGTCTGGTAACCAAGAGCCCAGGTCCAACAGAGACAATCAGCCAAGCAGTCAATCAGAAAGAGGGGTCCCTAGCAGCCAGAGTAATAGATACCCTTCTAGAATACATAGGCCACCAAAATATTTAAAGGATTTTGTACAGAAATAACAACAACTGGGGGGTAAGGGGTGTTGTGTATGTAAATAGTTGCTAACAAGAGAATTAACAGATTGCAATACAGCAGGGTTTTGAGCGGGAGATTCAGGTGCAATCATTGGATGCAATAACTAGCAGCGGGAAAATAGACTCCGTTGATTGGTTACAGTTCAAACACTACCTCTATAAAAGGTTGCAACATTTGGCAGTTGCCAGTTGACTTTTGTGTATTCAATAAACTCGTTCATTGTTAAACCACTCTGAGTCCTCGTCTATCAGAACCAAACACCACCAGTGTCAAGTTAGACATTTTCTGACCTTTTGACATGCTTAGCCCAAAAGGTTTGCCATCACTGAAGTAACTGTACCTGACTGAGTGACCTTAATCTAACACGTTTAGATTTGTGAGAACATTAATAGCAGGCTGCAATCTCCGGTATATTCAAAAAATTGTTCTGGTTCAGATAACTGCCCTCCTGCTTATTATTCTTGGAATAGGGTGAAAAGTGCAGATACAGATGAGGGAGAAATCAAAATTTTAATATTTGGCATTTGTCTTTCTCTCTTTCTCAGACTTGTGTGGAAGCTTCAGAGTTGGAGAGGTACCAGACAGAAATCCTCTATTCACAAGCTCCCCCTTATGGACAAGAAAACTTTTAAACCATGCATTCTTGTCAACAACTCTTCAACAAAATTGCTATCATGATACTTGCTATATATACAAAGGTCTACATTGTTTTTGGAATTTATTTATTTAAGATACTATCCACAGGAAGGCATGTAGTTTCAAGTAGTGCAACTCATATGAGAACAGGCCAAGCCATACTCCCAGATTTGGCCTGTATCCTGAAGAGCTTTGGAGCCTACTACTAGGAAAAGCAGAAAGCCACGACAACAGACAAGAGCAAAAATGTTCCTTCCTGTGGCTAATTCCTGGGATGCCAGCACCAAAGTCATAATCTGCAGAGGAAAGGGGTGCACCATGATGTCCACATGCTCCAGCAGCTGGACTCATTGGCTTTCAGGACTAGTGCCAGGCTGTTCCAATTTGAGGTTGGACATTTTTGACCAGACCTGTTCCAAATGGAACTGCTATTCAGTGAATTAGAAGAAATGGAAGACTGCATTCTTTGTGAATTGGTATATACTGAAAGTAGGCCTCCCTGTTCACCATCTCTTCATAAAACGAACTCCTCTTCTCCCTTACACTCAGATTTGTTCCTTGAGCTGCCCTCCACCAGCTCTTGACCCATATAAAAACTAATTTACTCAGCACAAGTCCTAAATTTAACCAACTCAAAAATGCAAGAAGAAACAAAAAAAAATGAACAGCATAATGCAGCATCAAAAGGCAGCCAAAATATATTAGGACAACTCATCAATTCTCTGGTGGCCTTGAGAAATTCTTTGATTATTCTTTCCCTTGAAATTTGATATGTAGCACTCACCTATTAATGAGTATCCATTAATTTATTGAACTAGTTTCTAAAAGAAACTTCTTAGTTAACACTGATCAGAGCTCCAGGTTGCGCCATCATGTAATTCCATTGTTTCTACCTTCTCCTCAATTCCAACAGCTTTTTCCATTCCCCAAAGTGGCTGCTCAGCACAGCTGCAGCCCAATGTTCTCTCTGATCCCTTTCCAGTTTTTCTAAGTGATTTAAATGTTGCTAATAATGAAAGTATTTAGCTTTAGCTGTCTTGACTTTTCCAAGTGACATAAACCTTCACTCTAGTTCTTTCTACAGCCAGTTCACTTCCACAGGCCAACCAGGCTTACTGTTCAGTCCTGGTGACTGCAATGAATGCAGTTTTTTGGGGGGGGGAGGGAGGGGAAATTAAATTTGTTGAGGTATTTCAGTATCTATTTAACACTGGTTTTGGTTCAGCCTCAAGCACAGAATACAATAAGAGTAGCACAAACAGTGATTCTTCCTTGCAGGTGAAAAAATAACTGCCACCAGTCTTAATTGGGATGGCCAGTGGTCCTGGCAGATAGACCACTGACTATACCAGGTGGTGCAACTTCCAGAGGACCATCAGCTTTCCACTGCTATGGTTCATGCTGACTGGGGATGATGGAATCTGTAGCCCGCTGACATATTTCTTTTTCACCTCCTTACTGCTTCCAGATTAGAAAATCTTGTCAGAGATGTTTCTGTCCATTCAGAAGCCAGGAAGGCTGAAGACCAAAGTTAAGCAATGAAAGGTGGGACTTCATATGAACCCCTTGGTTGCATCAGAACAAAGGGATGATAAGAAGCCACATCCATGGACACTGCACAGTTTCCCTCTCTTTTGAAAGGGCTGTTTAATACAATGCTATGGCAGGTAAGGGAAGGGTGGGGAATACAAAGATGGGTGGATATACAAATCAATCAATCAATCAATCAGTCAGTCAAAGGCAAATTGGATTCCGTGACTGACAACTCTTGTTTTCAAATCAATGATCTTTGTTATCATGCTAACATTTGTCACTTCAAGAAGGCAAGCTTAGTCAATGGAAAAAAGTATCTGTCTGTCCATCTATCTGGCCATAAAAAGAGAAGGAGAGATCATGGATTTTGTCCTCCACTCCAGCTTACTATCACCTTTTCTCTTCAGTAGTTCTAAGATCATGTATTATACTCTTGTCTAATCAGCTAATAACAATTTCTTAGGAAGACTCCTTCCACTTCTACAACCCATAGTATGCTGGTTTGAAATTTAGCAACAAAATTCCCCATTGGAGGAGCTACTGTCATCATATTTTGTCCTCTGATGAAATATTTTGTTTTCTAAAATAGCTTTTAGAAAAATCAGTGAATTAATTGATCTGACATTTCTTTGTAATGGCCTTGTGGCCCAGCAAATGTCAGCCTATTCCAAATGTTCCAACAAAACATTCCCAGGGTAGGCTGTTGGGGAATAGATCTAATTTCACCATATTTCACTCCAGTTGTAGGCCACAACAGGAATAATACAAACTCAGTTTTCTGGGTCAGATTAGGACAATTCTGGAGCTTCAAAAGAAATGTCCAAATCAAAATTGATGCTCTATGTACAGCCTTGCTTACCGCTACACACAGCTTCTTTTAAATCATGCACTTGCTTCAACTTTTTTTTGTAAACATGATCTTGACACAATTCTGGTTATCAGATGAGACCAATAAAACAAATCTAGTGGTATTAAATCATTTTTGGTCAGAAAGAATCCATAGTAGTATAAAGCAGGGATCCACAACCCCCAACTGCAGCCCACTACCAGGCCTTGAGCTGTTTGGAACCAGGCTGTGAAAGTGTGGGGGGGGCAGCACGTCCGTGCACACATCTCCACTTGCACAAGCAGCTGGCAAGTGGTTTGTCTGCCGCTCACACAGAACCATCCCCTCTCCCCTACCTGCCAAGCTGCAAAGCCAGAAAGGTTGGGGAACTCTGGTATAAAGAACAGATGGCAGGCCTTATATGAATGTTCAAACTTCTTCACTATTCTTTACTTCTTTACAATTTTTCTAAAAGAATACCCCTTCCTTTTTCCCACATAAGTGGCTGTTGCTGAGTTGGGGAAGGAGCAAGGGATTGTGAGACTGGCTCAGAAACTGCCATGGAATGTGGAAAATAAAGCTCACATGACTGCAGCAGTAGTCCAGCAGTAGCTAGTAATACTGAAATAGCCACAACTTTCCTAAATTTCATTCCTTTGGGAATCATTGCGTCCTGGATTTTGGACACATTCTTTAAGTTAGCCCATGTGACATACCCTGGTTCAAAAATTGTTACTCTGTGATGCAGTTTCACCCAGTTAAAGGTCTTTACAATGAGAATTTTAGTAGTATAGAGATAGATAGGTGTTTCTCCTGATGAATTTATTTGTCAAATATCTACCTTTTCATCTCACCTGAATGACTCTACAGTTTACAGTATTTAATGCTATTTGGGGTAACATAAGATTAAAATTTCAGATCTCCTGCTAGTGCTTGGACTTCAGTTGCATGTGTTCATTACTGGAAGCTGTTCCTACCGGTGACTTGGGAAGAAAGCAGTTTTCCTCTCACATGGATCTTTCAAATCTGTCCTGGAGGATGGAATGGGCCAACTCACCATGACCAACGCACTATAGGGCAACCTGCCCTGGAATTTAATTTAATTATTTTAAATAATGAAAAATATTTTAAATTTTGTCATTCATATTTCATTTTCTCTCTTCTTTTGCATCCTTTCTTTAATGATTCTATTCCACCATTCCTTCTATATAAGTGTAACTCTTGTCTCACGGTGAGTTGTCCCATGGCCGAGTTGACCATGGTGAGTTGGCCTTGGCCAATTATCCTAGACACCCTGGGGAATATCTCAGTTTAAATGTTTGAGACATGCTCTGGATGACAGAAGACAGTCCTATTGCATTAGTGGAAGTCTCCTGTCACCAAATTGATTTTACCCTAAACACTCTATCTTTCTAAGCCAACCCAGATTTTGTAGAAATGTCATTACTAACATTAATTCATCATTCTGGCATACCAGAGGTCGAGTTAAGAAACAATTTAGGAATGTAGGGAATAGTTCTCTGCTAAATCAGATCATTGGGCCATGTAGCCTACTGGTTATTGATCTTGACTGACAAAGGCTGTTCTGAGTTTAAAGAATAGTTGTTTTCCAGTCTGGAAGTGTTAGAAATTGAATCATACCAATGTAAATCTTGTATTCTATCAGTAAGATGCAGTCACTTTTGAAAGCCTACTATGGAGTTTTAGAGAGTTATTTTCAACTAAAGTTAACATATAAGTAAGAGGTGATTGGTATGAGTTTGGGTAAGAAAATATCTAGAGATAAAGCCTTACTCATAGTCTCCGCTTCTGCTCCCAAATAACTTATTCCACCTCATGATATGAGGAAGATACAAAAAACTAAAGTCTCTTTTGACTTGCAGTCAGCTCCTGATGACTTCATGCCATTTTGCAGGACATGGTGCAGTAGTGTTTTGGCATTGCCTTCTTCCAATTGTGTTATCAGCTTCTCAGCCTCTGTTATAGCTCTGGCATTTCCTGATAGCTTTCCATCCAACTGATAGTGAAGTCTAACTCTCCTTAGCCTCACAGATCAGACAAGAGAGACAGGTGCTGCCAACTCCTGGGGCAACTATGTATGTGCAAATGGAGTCCAGTTAGTTCTCAACTTGCAACCATTTGTTTAGTGGCCATTCAAGGTTACAACAGCACTGAGAAAATTGACTTACAATCGTTGCAGCATCCCCAAAGTCAAGTGATGATAATTTGAATGCTTGGCAACTGGCATGTATTTACAACCTCAGTTGCAGCATTCCAGAGTCACACGATCACCATTTACAAGCTTCCCAGTTGGCTTCCAATGAGCAAGGTCAATGGGGGAACTTGCTTAATGATCATTATGATTCGCTTAATCACCTCAGTGCATTGCTTAACTGTGGCAAAAAAATGTATAATTGGGTGCAACTCCCTTGAATTACTGCTTTGCTGAACAGTGGCAATTCTGGTCCCATTTGGGTTGTAAATCTAGGTCTACTTGTACAAATATGAACTTTAACCAGTTGAGTGGTGTTGAGAAAAGTTCTGGAGTGCCTCTGTGTGCATGCTTGCGCTGACTATAAGAATTTGGTGCCCCATACTACCTGTTCTGCTATAATTTATGACTTTATCCAAGAGGCAGTCATGACACTTATTCCCTCTTTACTTTACATGAGAGGTATTTTCCTCTTTACTATAACAGTAAAGATGCTCTACTCTGAGCATTGTAGAAAAAAGTCCACAGCCACTGAATCCCCATGACATGATTATTTAAAGATAGGAATTGTGAGACTTACAGCCCACATAGCTTAGGACAGATATTGCTATGTCAGCGTATGTTGTTCACCTCCTGTGAAGACAATTTCCTATGATTCATTGAACAAGGATTTTCCACTCCCCTCTGGTTTCTCCCCATTATGATTCATGTTAAAATTTCCATTGAAGTCTGGAAGCATGCAGATTTCTCTGCAACATACAAAACATTGTGACCTTCCAGGCAGTAGAAGGTACAGTACATCGTATGAAACTGTCTATGGAGATTCTCAGTAATCCAGGTGATGATTGTCCCAAAAGTGCTTTTTTCAAATGGCAATTGGGCTTTTCTTTGTTTTTTCCCCTGAAGATGTTTCACTTCTCATCCAAAAAGCTTCTTTGGTTCTGAAGTGAGCTGAATGAATGGAGGAAGCTTCTTGGATAAGAAGGAAAAAAATGAAGTCTAGTTGCCTTTTGAAAAAGCACCTTTGGGACATCAGATGAAACATTTGCTACCAATAACAGCAAATAATAACAACTGTGAGTGTCTTACAAAACTCAAGCAAAGAAAATTCACTTGGTTTTATGAGTCTGAGATATATTCTCCCAAATGAACAATGGGAGCTTTTTCTTGCAATGACGTTATAATGAATATCCACAATTTCACAGGTGATCCGATGGGAAAGGCTTCCAACTATACGTATTTTGTTGTGATTTTCTATTCGTTGCAGCAACCCAACATTTCCTACTTAGATTGAGATCTCCACTTGATGATGATGATGATGATACCTTTCTACTCACCAGTATTTTAATGGCAAACCTAGTAAATTGTTGTCAGAACTATAACGTGCACCTGATACAGATCCAGCTAATTCCAACAAGTTTGAGCACAATCTAAATTTGAACCCAATTTGAAGTACACAATTTTCCCTGAAGTTATGGAAAACATAGAGTTTATTTTTTTCCCCAGATCTAGGTGAAATACTACACATCTCCATTAATGATAACAAAAGCTTCTGACAATCCTCAACATTACTGGCATGACTGCAGTGGGATGCTTCCAAGGGAAGGCTTCTAAATGCTTGCAATTATGCATCCAGGCTGATCTTTCCTCTAAGGTGGATTTTCTGGGGAAAGAAAGAAGAAGGAAGAGGCTTGCAAGGAGGTGAAAGTGTTATTTGCTCACTCCACCACCACAAACCAAAACCCTAGGCCTGAGGCGTGATGTTGTCAAATTAAACCTTATTTAATAACACCTTCTGTATTTAATTCAGTATTTACTGAATTCAGCATTCACCTTTCCCCCCCTCCTGTCCTTTCTATTATCTCCTTCTTCTCCATCTGTCCAGCTTGTCATTCTTTTGACTGCAGTTGTTTCCTCTTTTTGTGTGTGTGTGGGGGTGGGGTGGGGGGGTTTGGCTCAGTTTTCTTATTCTGCATTTTCCAGCATTGCTGTTTTCCCATCCCGTATCTTCCCTACTTACTCCATATTGCCCTGCTTTCCTCATTTCCTGCTTCTATTTCATCTTCTCCAAGTCCTCCATTCCCAGCCACAATGTAATCCTATTCCCTGCTGAGTCAAAAGTCAGGACCAATCTATTCTGTGTGATTTACTCTTCCCAAACAGTAGGACTATAGGCTTAATTCTATGCTTAAGCAATCTGAATGCTTTTCAGTCTGGTCCTAAACGTATATTAAGGGCCCTCCTTGCTTTAACTTAAATGCTACCTACCTCTTTGCAAATCCATACTTTTTTAAAACTTCTGTAAAATTGACCAAGTAGGGTGTAAGTGATGAATATAGTAATTAATGTCCCTGAAATTGCCTTTTGAATCATGCTAACCTAATATCAGATGCAGGATGGGGCTTTAATTTCTACTTTCCCTACATTCTTTTTCTGTTGTGTACAGCCGGCAGCATTATGTTAAGAATTCAATAATTAAAGCCTGTCCCATCCCACAGGAATAAAATCTGTTTTGGGGCACTTTAAAGAGGCTACTCGGGCCAAATTGTAGGCTAATCATCACTGATCCCCAGTGTGGTCATCTGGAAGCAATAGCATGACTCATCTGGAAGGAAGAAACTTCTTTAACTCATGGAAATAACATATGCTGACTGATTAAAAAATAATAGTATATAAGGGTGAATAACACATAACACATAACATAACACATAACAATAACGCATTATTGTTAATAACAACATAATGTACCATTACAGAGGTTTTTACAAATAAGAGTTATAGAAGAACATTTCAGTGGTTTATTAGGTTTTTTGGTAAATATGCCCAAGAAAGCAGCATTTTAATTAACAGTCCTGGAAAATATTTATATATTTATTACACACACACACACAAACATACCAGAAGGATCTTAGTCAAAGGCATAGTGTAATAAATGGAAACTTTGTTCAATTCCACCATCAACCTTTATGGCAATGCCTAAACAATATTAAAAGAAAATATATTCATTTTCTTAGTACAATCAGGATGGCTTTCAAATGTACTGTTTATCTTTTATCCACTCTCTCCCTAATATCTATAAGAGGAGTAGGTTTCTTAATTGATCAACAAATCTCCAACCTTCAACTGGGCTACACTACCCCTAATCACAATGAGGGGTCCGTGATGCTCTCTGAGATTGGTTATTTCCTTGCAGACGTTTCATTATTCAAACTAGGTAAGTGAACAAACCAAAGAAACAATGACAAGGTGGGCGAAAATTTTTGGTTATAATATAGAACTAGAAAAATGGCAAAAATTATGGGAGAGAAATTATAAATTGACAATGTCAACTTCGTATAAAGAAAATCTATATAAAATGTTTTATAGATGGCACTTGCCACCAGCAAGATTAGCAAAAATGTTTTAAAATATGTCAGATAGATGTTGGAAATATAAACATAACTCAGGCATGCATTGTCATATCTGGTGGACATGGGGTAAAGCAAAGGCTTTTTGGAAAAAAATACATGCCTGGTTAGAAAAAATGTTGGGAGAACATGTAGAATTTAATGTTTTCTATTAGGTATGATACCAGAAAAGATTAATAAACAAAGTTTATATTTGGTTCTACACATCACAACAGTAGCAGGAATAGCGTTCGCACAATACTGGAAAAATGAAGGAGTACCACCAGAGGAAGAAGTAATTAAAAATATTGGAATGCGCAGAGATGGACAGATTAACTACAAGATTGAAAGATAAAGAAGAAACAG
Source organism: Vipera ursinii (assembly GCF_947247035.1). Taxonomy (NCBI): domain Eukaryota; kingdom Metazoa; phylum Chordata; class Lepidosauria; order Squamata; family Viperidae; genus Vipera; species Vipera ursinii. The sequence continues at coordinate 205,546,164 of NC_139512.1, forward strand.
AATACTACCAAACCTGGGAGTCATTCTACAAACGGCTAGAGGAAAGAACCAAGGATTAGGATTTGACTATGTATTAGCACTTTTGAATCCAGACTGCACGCCAGTTGAAAAACTAACATATGTATGTAAGAAAAAAAACTAATAAAATCTTTATATATAAAAAAGCTAATACAATCCTGGCTTGTATAAACATAGAATCAAGATTGCATAAAGTATTAGTACCGCTTTATAAAATCCTAGTAAGACCATACCTGGAATACTGCAGACAATTTTAGTCACCATATCACAAAAAAAGATGTTGAGAGTTTGGAAAAAGAAATTCAGAGAAGAGTAACTAAGATGATCCCAGGCCTGGAGACTAAAACATATGAAGAACGGCTGCAGGACTTGGGTTTGGCTACTCTAAAGAAAAGAAGAAATAGGGGAGAAAATGATAGCAGTATTCCGGTATTTGAGGGGCTGCCACAAAGAAGAGGGGGTCACATTATTCACCCAGAGGGAAGGGCGAGAAACAATGGTTGGAAACTGATTAAAGAGAGAAGCAACCTGGAATTAAGGAGAAACTTCCTGATAGTGAGGACAATTAACCAGTGGAACACCTTCCCTCCAGAAATCGTGGACGCTCCATCACTGGAGATTTTTAAGAAGAGACTAGACAGTCACTTGTCTGAGATGGTGTAGGTTCTCCTGCTTGAGCAGAGGGCTGAACTAGAAGACCTCCGAAGTCCCTTCCCGCTCTACTCTATTCTACAGGTACCCATAACTCTTTCATTTGTTGGCTTAATGAACAATCAATACTATAGCTTTCTATAGCCATTTGAGATGTCCTGGGAAAATGAGTTATGTCTTCCTGCAACATATTTTGCCTTGTTAGTGTTTCAGTAAATTGCATTAATAGGAGTTGGGTGTCCCAGAGGTATTAAATCGGAGGTTTTCCAGTACGTTCTATAGAGATAGATGTTAGTCAGCAAATTATTCAGTTACAGAATTGGAATTCCATATATCCTGGCCCAGACTCTCATTGTTGTTGGCTTAAAGGTACTTGCAGGGAACTGCAATTTGTTTGCTCTTTCTCTCTTCTTAGAAATAAATGAAAATCAATCGGATGTGTCAGACCTCTGCAACCCTGAATAGGCCATGACATAAACCTAATTACAACCTGAATGTAATTACTAGGATACTACTGAGCAGAGTAGAGCTTTCCTATGTGTAAATATGTAGAGATTGGACTGAACCATCTGAATGAGGAAAAGAAAACCATTGATCAAAAAAGAAGATAGGTTTCTTGGGGCAAGGAAATAGGTGGTTTTTGCTCGCTCTGTCTGTCATACAGATCAGAAAGAAGGCACCAGAGAGAGTTTATAAACTTAACGTTGTGCTGGTATGATCAAATGCTGAGAGAGAGACAGGAAAATAGTGTATAAAATTAAATGCATGGGGAAAAAGGGGCACTGAGTATTCTTACACATCACTGCATGATCACCTGTCCCAGGCACATTGCAGATCAGTTGGGAGACATCTGGGCAAGGTTCCCTGTCTGGCTGGCTAGACAGAAGCCTTGTAACTGTAGCTGACCCAGGAGGCATATCATAGTGAAGGCTCCTGATCCTGAGTCATGAAATGTAAGATGTCTCCGTTGTATAGCTCACTGGTCATTATGAGAATACAGAATGATCGATTTCCAAAACAGGTTTTCAAGTGGCTTCAGTGTTGATGTTCCTGATGCAGAGCACACTTTGAACCATCAGACTCTTTTGCTGAATAAAGATAAAATACTACCAAAGTGCTTTTGCCAGCTGTTGCAGGCTTGGAAATCAATTAATGGCAGGCCATTGTTTAGCAAGAAGCAGAGACAGTTGGAATACACAACCAGAAAAGAACACAGTGAGATTTGCAATTCTAAATGTCGGAGGGCTTGTGTGTAAATCTTCCCCTTTTTAATAGTAATTTTATTTAAGAATCACAACTATAAAACTAATGCAAACTAAAAACAGAATAGAAGGGGGGGGAGACCAGAAGCTGCAGAAAAGAAAAGAGAAAATAGAAAAGGAAAGACCGGGATTCCAACTTGCAGGGAATCATGTGGATGTAGTTGGGGTAAAACTGGCTTTTGGATGTGCGTGTGAAATATTGACCAAAATATGCCAAAATTGACCAAAGCAGTCTTTACTATAGGAAGTTGTGAGGACGACCTTCAAGAAACTATTCAGAAGTTGTTACAATAAGTGTGAAAACATGATTTGAGCCCTAGAAAAAAATAAAATGTTAGAAAAGACACAAAGTGGCTCCCTCCCTGACTGCCAGTCCTATTAGGTAGTCCAGATAAGGAAATCAACTCCACGTGAAGGCTAAAAAACTATTTTTATGGAAATTGGCTACAAGAACAGAATCTCATTTTGTGCTGTACCACCTCCTTCTCCTACTGTGATTTAGGGAGACATCTGCTTGAGCCACTTCTGAATGTTATCTCATCTTTCTGAGCTTTAAAAAAAATGTTGCATCACCTTTTGCTTAGGTTACGGTTCCTGCATATCTCCATCAAGGTCACCTTCCTTATTCTCTATATTTACTGCCCAGAATATAAGAGAGAGGGAAGAGAAAGTGCAGCCAGGCTTGCAAGATTATGTTACTACAGCCTATCTCAATAAAGTATAGCTTCTCCTACAAGCTTCTTGTAGAGTCTGTTTCCTGATCTTGAAGGGCTGGTATTCCAATTAGCAGGGAATGCTCTAAGTGGCATGGGTAGCATTAAGGCTGGTAACATAGTCCACATCTTCTCTACATTACTGAAAAGCATCGTGTGAAAATCTCAGTTGACCAAAACTTTGATGTGCTATGGAAATCAATAATTATGGATCCCTCTAGTGACAACTATGGCATATGGAAGACTGCAAATTGGAATGTAAGAGAGATTAATTGGCAATGGGGAAGAATTCATACATGGAAGGAAAGAAAATTACATAGACGTTGCATTTCTGTGGAGCTGGGGAACGTATAGCAGATCTACATAAAAGAGTTCTGATCTTGTGGAGTTCAATTGCTGAACACATACGTGGTCATATTGGGTGCATGTATGAAAGCAGAGATCATCAGTCGGTACTTCAGCAAATAATGATAATGGAAAAATCAGGGATGAGTTTCGGGAAACTTGTAGATATGATCTGAAAGAAAAACAATAGTTGATAACAGATGGCTGGACATGAAACGAGACAGTACAGAATATGTCAATTTTCATAGATCTCCAAGACGGTGGGGTACTGGCAGCAATGTGTTGCCTTGTAGCATAGCTAGAGATTCTGACACTTATGGTATAACATTAATGTGCTTGGGGTAAAACTAGCTTTGAATGTGCTTGTGGCATATTGGCCAAAATGTGCCAGAAGTGATCAGTACAGTTCTTGCCATTAGCAGGAAATACTGTTTAGTGCGTATTTGCTCCTTGGATAAAAGTTTGCTTTTTTTCAAACATGTAATTTAAGCGTCATGAGCCAAAGAAAAGTATATAAATCTAAATTCATGACTGATCTGATTGTTCATGATTGAGACAACTTTACGCAGAGAATAAAACAATATAACCCATGATGTCTTCCTGGTTGTTTAATGTATTTATGGATAAATGTATAAGGAATGCTTACTTTAAAGGTTCCCCATGTGACTGTGCATGTACTTGAGCGTGTTGATGATCCCATATTGTCAGTGGAGAACCTGAATGAATATTAGACTTTATGATGCATTTGGAAGATGTAACAAAGTTCATGGTATTTGTATTTCACAAGAAAAATGGAGCAAGCCATATGTAATTGGTAAAAAACTAGTGCAAATAAAAGAGTACGTGTACCTTGATATTAAATGGATTTTAAAACATGCAGATAAGATAAGATAAGATGATAAGATAAGATAAGATGAGATGAGATGAGATGAGAAGATAAGATAAGATAAGATAAGATAAGATAAGATAAGATAAGATAAGATAAGATAAGATAAGATAAGATGATAAGATAAGATGATAAGATAATCTTTATTGTCATTTTTTACTGAGGGCACAACGGCACACATCAAAAATGAAATTTAGTTGCTCACTCTCAAAGTGAAAACATACACGACACACACCTAAACATACTATACACAACATATTTATAGACCCACAGCCCTACATATGCATAACAAATAAGTATTAAACACTGTCCGTCTTGAGTATATAACGGAAGGAGGAAGCTTGAAAGTTCACAAGGTTAATGCTGTATGGAATGAAACTGTGGCTGAATCTGGATGTTCTGCTTCGGATACCACGGAGCCTCCTCCTAGAAGGTAACAAGGAAAACAGGTTGTGAAGAGGATGAGTAGTGTCCCAGACAATCTTACGGACTCTGTTCAAACAATGCTTCTGTGCTATGTCCTGGATGGGAGGGAGGGAACTGCCAATGATCTTTTCAGCCGTCCTCACCACTCTCTGCACCGCCTTCCTGTCTGAAGCAGGGATGCTTCCAAACCAGACTGTGATGCTGTATGACAGGATGCTCTCAATCGTCCCTCTGTAGAATGTGGTCAGGATAGGAGAAGGAAGATGTGCTTTTCTCACACGATGTAGAAAATGCAGGCGCTGCTGTGCCCACTTCACCAGTTTCTCACTGTTGAGCGACCAAGACAGCCTACTCTTTAGCTGCACACCCAGGAATTTGATGTTGGTAACCATCTCCACAGGTGAATCATTAATGCACAGAGAAGTGTGGCTGTGCCTGCCTTTTCTGAAATGATTTCTTTGGTTTTACCAGTATTTAAAACTAGGCTGTTTTCTTTACACCAGTTCACCAACCCCTCAACCTCCTTGCAGCAAGCTTCCACATTGTCATCATGAATAAGGCCCACTACTGTTGTATCATCTGCGAACTTCACAATATGGTTGGTGGCAAACCTAGCACAACAGTCATGAGTCAACAGCGTGAAAAGCAACGGACTTAGGACACAGCCCTGAGGAGAACCTGTGTTCAGGGAAATGGTATTAGAGGTATTTGTTCCAGCTCGCACATATTGGGGCCTGTTGGTAAGAAAATCAAGAATCCAGTTGCACAAAGGGGTGTTTAAGCCTAAAAGGCCCAGTTTGTCTACTAGATGCTGGGGAATGATTGTGTTAAATGCCAAACTGAAGTCGACAAACAACAAACACACATGAGCATTTCTTTCCTCTAAGTGCTTCAAGCTCAGATGGAGAATGGAAGAAATAGCATCCTCCATAGAGCGATTTGGTCAGTAGGCAAACTGAAGCGGGTCAAATGCTGGCAGGAGGCTAGATACAATAAAGTCCTTTATTGTGTGTGTGTGTTTGTGTGTGTGTGTGTGTATACATGTGTACATATGTGTATATATGTATATATGGAATATATGAGGAATAAAGGTTTGTCAAAAGGAATGAAAATGGCTGTATGCTTTATGTGAGTGGGCTTCTTCCTGCTTTGGGGCTGTATGTGGAAATGATGGTTAGCTGTGTCAGAAGAACCATAAAACTAAGTTAAATACACTGGGAATGTGTTGCTTAAAAATTATGTGGTAAAACAAGAAGCTATAGGGTCAAGATTGAGTCATTGATGAATGCATGTGAATTGAAGGAAGTATCTTCCTGTAGTCTTTTGTTCTTCACAAAATACATGTTACCTTAAGGAATTCACTGGACAATGAGGATGATATTCTGAAAGGCTTAGATTAGCTCGAAGCATGAAAAATAACCATATAGGTCAATGGTTCTCAAATGTTTCTTCACCGTGGACCCCCCCTTTTGTGGCCCTGGACCTCCAAGATTTAACTCAAGATTTAAATTATAACACTTCTTCAAGCCTTCGAAGAACCCCTGTGATGACATTGTGCCCCCCCCCCGGAGTCCATGGACCACAGGTTGAGAACCATTGGTATAGCTGATTACAAAAGAGAACCCTGCAGGTAATTGTTTGTTCATTTAGGAATATTAGATACTAGTGAGGGAGAGCTGTGATCTTAAGATCATATTGGTAAGCCTACAGAGGCATCTGGCTGTATTCAGTGGATGGGGTCCAATTCAGTTCAGTGGAGTCTGAGCCAGAAGATTGAATCCACAATTGGGAACTGCGTAGATCAGTCTATCCCTCACTGCTCTTGTGTAACATGTACAGTATACTATGTTCTTCCCTGGAAATTACTTCAGATTTGTTACTTGATTCAGTCAATATTTCAGTTGCCTAGTTTTACAATTGGTGGTTCATGTCTATGGAGATTCTCAGTCATCCAGATCATGGTTGTCCCAAAAATGTTTTTTTCAGGAGGCAACTGGACTTTCTTGTTTTTCTTTGAAGATGTTTAGCTTCTCATCCAAGAAGCTTTGAAGCAAAAGAAAGAGCACCTTTGGGACAATCGGTGGTTCAATCCACATATTCCTTGTGTCACTATAACTGTTTAAACATAGGGCTTTTCCTTCATAATTTCTCCTTCTTTAATTTCCTCATGTTCATTTGGCCTGGCACTGGTAAAATTCACTTATAAACAGCTTGCCTTACAATTTGGGCAGACTAAAAAAAAAGAATCTTTTGGCAAAGTAAGTAATAAATAAAGCAATTAAAGAATAAGACAGACTTTCTCCATCTCCCTCCCTCCCCGCCCCCCAATTTTTTTTAAAAGGAAAACCAAAAAGAAAAAAGTCAATACATAAAATCTGGAACTGAAAATGAAACTTAAGATTGGTTATATTTCTTCCTTGCCTCTCTGATGGTGGCTAATTGATGCCCACTTCTTTCTTGAATCTGTTTTTCCTAACCTTCTAGACAGTCTATTGGAAACTGATTGTTTTGTCTGTTGTTGCCCGGTTATTATTTTTCCCAGATGGAAAGTGGTTTATTAGCATAAGAAGTGGTATATTTTCTTGAACCCTCTTGTATACTCATCTCCAAAAATAATTTAACAAATCCACTTTAGAATAGAGCCAGAGATGCATTCTTCTAATATAATATAATATAAAATATTATATAAAAATTTTATATAATATAATATAAAAGCCTTGGTGGAGCAGTGGGCTAATGCCTCCTTAAGTAACACCAGCTGCCTGCAATTAGTGCAGGTTCGCATCCCACCAGGCTCAAGGTTGACTCAGCCTTCCATCCTTCCGAGGTAGGTAAAATGAGGACCCAGATTGTTGGGGGCAATTAAGCTGACTTTGTAATAATGCCGCTTGGGGTGTGTGTGAAAGCCCTAATAAGCAGGCATATACATAGAATGAAGGCTACTGCTAAGCACATTGATTTGTGCTTCTTAGATTGTAAGCCGCCCTGAGTCTTCGGAGAAGGGCGGGATATAAATGGAATTTAAAAAAAAGAAACATGGGAGGGGCAAAAAAACAGAGGGATCCTACCATGGATGATAACTTCTATTTGCATAGGACACACCTGAGTGGCATCATATCAAACCCATGGCTTGAAACCTGCGCATTATATTTATTTTTAAGCTGGCTGGATTTCTAAGCAATAATGCTCTAAGGCTGCTCTGTGGAATTGCCCTTCAACTGGGCTTTGCATTTCCAAAGTTTTGAAACAGGTGGAGGTTAATGGATAAGTTGGTCTCAAGAGACAGTTTCTGTTTTGTGTGGTTAGGATCCATTCAGTTATCTTTCGTGTATCTATATTTGTGATTAAAGTTTACAGAAAATACACATTGAAGTCTGGCTATTTCCCACCCACCCCTTTCAATATATCTTTTGGAAAGTGGAATTTAAGTACTCATGACAAACAAGGTCAATTCTCATAATAGGCTGAATGTTATGCTAACTGTTTTGCTCCCATTAACAGATCTTAGTCCAGATATTGATGGACTATGCTGTTGTGGGCCAGCTCAACTTCCCATTCAGTCTGAGGTTACGTGGTCTTTGAAGAATTAAGAAAAATTGCTCTAGACGTTTCGTTAGAAACCAGAAGACCACGAGTTCTAGCCCAGCCTTAAGCACAAAACCAGCTAAGTGACTCTGGGCCAGTCCTTCTCTCTCAGCCCTAGGAAGGATGTCAACTATTTCCAAAACTCATTTTGCAAAAAAAACCCACCCACTTTTTTGTTTGTTTGTTTGTTTGTTTGTCAATAGAATTTCTGTCACTTATGATAAAGCTGTTTAATTGGCTAAGATCTCAAACATAGAAAAAGATAGTTCTTAATTAGTGCTGGGATCAAATACAGGGCAGAATGTTTTAGGCTTACCCAAAAACATTCTTTGCAAGTATTCTGGATGCCACTTAAAATAGTTTGGGAATCTTTTTCTTCACATTTATTTGGCCACCCATCTCATTTTTACAACTCTGGGAGGCTAACGGTGCATTACAACACTGAGATCCAAAACCAAAAGTTAAATGGATTATTAAAAGAACAAAGCCATCAAAACCTTCGGCAAGGCCTGCTAAGAACAACAATTTCTCATTTAACTACTCTGGCTGGACTTACCTAAGATTACATCCTCAGCAACTGGGGCGGGGGAGAGAGTTAGGTTTTCTGTCAAACAAGGTCAGGGCCATCGATATCTCCAGGAATATGTTGCTCCACAGGGCAGGGGCCATGTGGAGAAGGCACATCACCTGTGCCCCACTAGTTGACATAACTTTACATAAGGGATCTGGTTGAACAAGCAGAAGTAATTGGAGATAGGCAGTCCCACTAACAGCCTAGCCTGTGCTTTGTAGACATGATAGATGATAACCAACACCTTGAATTGTGCCCAGAAGCCTACTGGAGCCAGTATAGCTCATGAAGCTGTGATGTTACAAGGATGGTGCATCCAAAATGGTCTGTGCCACAGCATTCTGAAATAGTGGTACTTTGGTTCCATAAACTTCACACAGTTCTCCAGAGATATGTTTCTAAATGTGTTCTTGACCATCATCAACCTATGTTTGTTCCTAAATGTATTTAGAAAGACTAAATAAAACCAGGATGAAATTACCATGGGCAAGTTGAGACTTAAAACTGCTTGCTCTTAACTTCTTAAGAATACTCGATTTATCCTAAACGTTGAATACTGTAGATGGAACCGTTTATCAGTTAGCCATATGGAAAGACACTTATCTTACTTTCACTATACTCCCAGGTGTATCTCTCTGGCAACCACAACTCACACGTAGCTTTTCAAGACGAGAAATGGAAATCCAGATGGCCCATTTGTTTTTTTTTTAAAATGCTGCTTTTATTTAAGAAAAAGGAAAGCAAGAGGGAGAGAGGCAGGGGGACAAATGTTGTGATTTCTTTCTTAGTTACAGCTAAAACTTAAGCAAAGGAGTTTAGAAATGTAAACTGAGCCCTGGTGTTTTTCATTGGAAATGGCTTCCCTTCTCTTCCCTCCCCTCCCCTCCCCTTCCCTTTCCTCCCCTCCCCTCCCTTCCCTTTTCTTCCCTTCCCTTCCAGATTGAATATTCCTCCGTAGGCTTGGTGGTTTGACTATCAGAATGAATACAAAAAGGTGCCCTATACTGAATGTGACCCATAGTTTAGTTACTCAGCCAAATTTATACTCCACCCTTTTCTTCTAACACAATCTTTACAGCATCCACATAGGCGCAAAAACTGCCCATCCTCATTTTCACATGCCTGTATGTGTGTGTACTCTGTATTTGTCTTACCTCTTGGCGCTTCAATCACTTGCTGGTCTCAGAGAGGATGACAGTCTTGAACAGATGGGAGCCCGTGAGTCCCTCCTCCCCTTCCCCTTTCTTTCTGTGAGGTCTCCCACATGATGAAATATCTGCTAAATACACCCTGCCAATCCAATGCACTTTTTTTGAAGCCAGTGGTATCAGGTCAGAAACCATAGGAAACTCTGACTCCAAGGAAAGCAATTAATTTTCCCTTCTCCTCTTTGGCTTGGTGGAAAGCAAATTCATGTGCATTCTTCCTACTAGCGGGCTATTTCTAATAGGAGAACGTCTCTGCCACACCCAACTTCCCAACTTGTGTTTCTCAGCCCAGCCTAGAGAAAAGCACCAGGATGTTGAGCTGCTTTGCTGCCACAGAACAACAAGGCTCAGGTTTTGTTCAGCTGAACGTGGTTCAGGGCCTTCTGTAATCCAGCAGAAAGGTGAAAAGAATACTTTAAACGCTGATTTGTATCCATGTCATATCTCGGCCCTCCTCCACCATCCTGATCTCCAACAGCTTGTCCAGGAAAGAGCTCACCTTGGGTTTGCATCAGTTGTTGACTGCTCACAACACTGTATCTATCCCAAAGTTGAAATGGCTTACTTTGAGGATCAGAATGTTATGCAATTGAATGTTATCCGTACTCCTAGGTTAAATTGTGAACTTTGAGGGCTTTCATTCTAATTATTTTATATGCTTCTCCTGGGTGCTTTATGAAGAACTGGTATAGAAATTAATGTTAATAATAATAATACTGATACCATGAAATCCTTACATGGCCTTAGGTAAACACAGCCCCTGTGCCATAGTTAAATCTGTATTACCATTGTATCTTATTGTGTTTAATTTGTAAAAATTAAACCCTACAAAAGGTAGTGGAAATTATAGATTCACTCCTCCCTCATGCTCCTCATACAATAAATCACTGTGGCGGACTTATTCATAATGATTTAGAATTAGCATTTTAAAAGACCGTTCTGCTGCATTACCTTATTTCAAAGATGGACACTCTTTGTAATCTTGAAAATATGGAATGGTACACTCTCTAAACCAGGGGTTTCAAACTGCTGGCCCGCGGGCCGGACACGTCATGCAGAAGCCGTGCCCACCCCATTGCTGGCAATGGCAAAACCATCCCGATACATTGTGTGACATCACGTGATGTTGCGAGTTTGACATGTCTGCTGTAAGCCATTGTCCTGCAATACCTGACTGTTCATGCTAAAAAAAAAGCATGTGTTAGAAGCCAAATGAGCACTTCCTGGATACAAATATCTGTGTTCCCAGGATATCATCCAAGCAGGACTTTTGTGGGAATGAAAGGCATCACTAAAAAGCATATATAATGTTAGATGCGTGTCAACTTCCTGTTTGTTTGTTTGTTTATGTGTTCTTAATAGGCTGGTGAGAGGAAGAAGAACTATTTGGAACATAGGAAGACGTTGGTATGCACAACTTCTTATCTTAAATGAAATTGTATTTCCTATTGCTGTTTTATACCTTCTACAGCAGGGGTCCCCAACCTGTGGGCCACGGCCCGGTAGTAGGCCGTGGCCTGCTGGCCAATGGGTTGCGGGACACGCTGGCTAGTGCACGCATGTGTGCATGTACCCCCTCTCACTTGTGGTAGTGCTGTAGCCGTGGGGCACAAAAACAGGACACCACACCACGGGGTGCAAAAACTGACTGCTGCTGCACCTCAGGGTATGAAAATGGGATGCCATTGTGCCTCCGGGCATGAAAATGGATGCTGTTGTGCTGCGGGGCATGGAAATGGGGCGCCGCCATGCCAGAGGGGTGCAAAAACGGGCCACTGCCATGCTGCAAGGAGCAAAAATGGCCACTGCACTGCAGGGCGCAGAAACAAGGCGCTGTGCCACGCAAGAACAGGGAAAGGCTAGTGAGTAAAACGCGGGTGCTAGCCCCGCCCCTTCTGTGGTGCACGTATGCTCGTGGCCCCATGCGAACACGTGTGCACGCACCCATGTAAAATGCTTCCCCCTCCCTTTTCCTCCAGACCGCCAACTGACGAAGGCTGGTGACCTCTGTTCTACAGGAGAAAATTAATGTGAAATGAAATGATTAACATCCTGCAGGAAGGATACACAAAGTTAGAAATAGCAGTTTTGTAAAAAAAGACTGTGTTCATTGCCTGTGCCTAGGAGAAGAAACACATTAAAAACTTAGTAGTCAGTATTTTGTTTTCTATCTCCAATGACCCTCCTAGAAAGGGCTTTGCTGATATCGTCTTGATTTTTTCCCCCAACGTGTTATTTAATTAGGGTCTTTGCAAACTAGATTGGAACTGCTGTGTACATGAATAACCCTTGTGGTCTTGAGGCTTTGGGAATATGGAGATTTTGACTTGACAACCAAATTCTAATCCTATCTTATTGAATTTCACAGGAGGTGTTCAGGAACAGGTTTTCAATTCACAGACTCGTATAGTAAAATGGAACAATCTGTGCAGCCCTCTTTCCAAGTCCCCCCCACCTTTTCCTCCAAAGTAATATTATCAAATTGTAGTTTTAATATGGGAAAAATTAAAGTTGTTACATTGATGATTTGTATTGCACAGCCTCATTCATTTGACTTATTTATATCTAAATTTAAAATAAGTCAAATTGATTTGTGTTCTGGCTCTGCTTTTTAATTTGGGTCTGCTCACCTTTGGGTCAGTTGCTTCCAGCACAACATGAAAAAGCTGGATGCAGCCGTGCATCCTGTCTGAAAAATGTGCTCCTCCATTCTGTAGGGAAAATTATACTGCATTTTGCTCTGGAAATAGTAACTCTAGCAGAAGTTTCTTTTGAATTTGGAAGGACATCTAGATTTAGAACAACAGTACTGCCCCAATGAAAAAAGAGGAATGCACAAGTACATAAATGTTTAAAAATACAATAGGAAGGATTAAAGGAATACGTTTTCAAAAAAACTTAAAGAGTAGCCATATAATGTGCAACTCATTCAGAAGTTCTTCAGAACCATCAGTTTCTGATTCTTACCTTTAAGTTACCATGAACATTTTCCTTTGAGTTTTATAGGCAGGGCTTTTTTTCTCATAGAACGCTCAGAACGGAGTTCCGGCACCTTTTTTGGATGGAACCCTATAGGGTAGGCAAGGTGAGTTCCGGCACCTTTTTCTTTTACAAAAAAAGCACTGTTTATAGGGATCCTTGGGCAATGAAGAACTTTCCTAAATTGTCCCAGGAACAATTGTGAAAAAAACCATTGTGTCATTTAATTGTCATTGTTTTATTTATTTATTTAAAACATTTATATAGCTGCCCATATGTCAACCAACTCTGTACGACTCCCATACAAAAATTAAAAAATAAAACAAAATCTCTTAAAAGTATAAAACTCAGTTAATTAAAATATTAAATTTCATCTCATCTTTCTAAGACCATGCCATCTTTCATAGAGCTGAAGTGATTGCTTGCAGTGCCTGATTAAAGTTTATTGCATAGTGTAACAATAATAAAAAATATTATTTTAAAAACATATGTGAAGGCCTTATTAACACTCCTCAATAAATATCAATCATATTCGACTGTCTTTATTTAATACTGCTCATCTCCTCTATAGTTCAACATTATTAAATTGCACTGTTCCTAAGCATTCCATAGCTCATCTTTCTGTTCATCTGATTCAAGGCCATGCTGACAGTCCTTGGCATCAATACGTTCTCTGTGGCTCCGCTAAGTCTTTCTCTTTGATATACCTCCCACACATATTTTTGGATATCCTATTTATCTTACATCTATGAGAAAACCAGATCCATAGCCAAAATGTTTTATGGTGAGCGAGCCCAAGATTACCCAAGGGAAAAATGATTCCATGCAAAACAGCAGGTCCATGAGTGCAAGCAAGTGAACAGATACATCTTTAAAGTCATTTAATTGCATTGTTGTAAGAAATCAAACAGTTGGTTTTACTGGGGCATATTCTGCATACTTTCCTTTATATTTCCTCCGTTAAAAGTGAGAGGAGGAAAAGGTGAAGATTAGAGGAGAGGACAAGAGTATTTCTGAACGAACCAAGCCCCACAATTCCTTTATTTATTATCAAGGTCTTCATTTATTTAGCATTTATTGGTTTCTTAGAACTAAAAGGTAAAGGTAAAGGTTCCCCCGCACATGTGTGCTAGTCGTTTCCGACTCTAGGGGCCGGTGCTCATCTCCGTTTCAAAGCCAAAGAGCCAGCGCTTGTCCGAGAACATCTCCGTGGTCATGTGGCCGGCATGACTAGACGCCAAAGGCTCACGGAACGCTGTTACCTTCCCACCGTAGTGGTCCCTATTTTTCTACTTGCATTTTTACGTGCTTTCGAACTGCTAGGTTGGCAGAAGCTGGGACGAGTAACAGGCGCTCACTCTGTTACGTGGCACTCGGGATTCGACCCGCCAAACTGCCAACCTTCTGATCGACAAGCTCAGCGTCCTAACCCACTGAGCCACCACGTCCCTTTTCTTAGAACTAGTGGCAACTAAAAGCAACTGAAATGTATTTCTGTTTTGTTTTTTTTTTACCTAGGCTACTAATCTAAGCACCATTGTCCTGAGAAGCCTTTCCCTGGCTCAGAATGCAATATGAGGTTCCAGCAACCCTGAAGCATTTATTTTTTTTACAGTGATGCTGTAAAACTAACCAGCAGTAGTTCTGGCTTTATACCAAGCAAGGTTTGGGATCCATTTAGTTCTAGTTCAGCAATCTATTCTTGGCCTCTTAACAGATAGGTGTTTGCTATCAGTGAGTCCCTGATACTATTAACTAGAATTGGCAGGAACTGATCCTTCAATTGGCAGATGGAACACATGTGAAACTCAGTGTCCTCTTTCTCGTGGATCAGTGTGAAATGACTGGCCGGCAGAGCTAGGCACTGTCTAGAAAAAAAATATCAGCCAAGAACTCTTGGCCAGGTTCTCAATGATTGTTGTGAAGCTAGCCACCAAGAAGCTCCTGTTTCCAAGGTGTTTTTTTCTATTTGGACCAGGTTTACTATTGATATTTTTGATCCAAAGCAAAAAAATATGTTCTTGTTGCCAGGCATCTTTGTTGCAGCACTACGTCTACCCACTTTTTAAGAACAATCTCTCAAATGTTTGTATTTCCAAATGGCCTTGTCCTGACGTACAGCAGACCCACTCCCAAGTAGCAGGTGGATAAAGGATAAGGATAAAGGAAACATATCCTATTTGTGACATATAAAGAGTCAAAACTGGAAAAAAAAAGTCCCTGGGATGCAACTACTTTCTTTATCTCAACTTGAAACAGAAAAATCGAGTTTGTTTGTTTATTTATTTATTATTTAAATTTATATACCGCCCTATTCCCGTAGGACTCAGGGTGGTTTACAGGGAAAATTAAAATACATAGCATACAAAATTAAAATCACTTAAAACTATAATTAAATTACATTCCCTGAAATTAAACTAAAACCAAATTAAATTAAATTAAAACCCCTCAGTCTGGGCCAAACAGCTCAAAGAGCCAGGTTTTCAAGTCCCGGCGAAATGAGCAAAGGTTGGGGGCAGTCCTGAGTTCTGTGGGAAGTTGGTTCCATAGGGCTGGCGCGCCCACAGAGAACGCCCTTCCCCTGGGAATAACCCGCCGGCATTCCTTAACCGGCGGTACCCTGAGAAGGCCCTCCCTGTGGGAGCGCACAGGACGATGGGAAGTTGATGCCGGCAGCAGGCATTCCCTTAGATAATCCGGACCCAAGCCATTTAGAGTTGATGCCTATGGGAGATTCTTCCTTGCTGAAACACTAAATGCCATGATTGATGAATTCCTTCTCATTATATGTACTGAATGTTATTGAAAGAAAACAGCAGCCAAGTGTCTATGGGGATTCTCAGTTATCCAGGTCATGGTTGTCCCAAAGGTGCTTTTTTCTTGTTTGTTTGGGTTTTTTTTTTTTTGAAGATGTTTCACTTCTCATCCAAGAAACTTCTTCAGCTCTGACTGGATGGTCCAGTCCAGGCTGGGAATAAACAAAATGGAGACTGCTTTAGAAAGAAGTTTGTAGTTTATTGAAGAGGAGAGCCAGACAGAAAGATGGCTCTGGGAAAGCTGACCACATGTAGCTGGGAGTGGTGGGCTTTTATACCTTCTGGGGCTTTTAAGGTTGTTCCCTGTTCCTGTTTGAGGATTTGTATTTCCTGTGTCCTGTATTTTGACCTGACTCTCAGTGTGTCCTTTTGGTATTCTGATGGTGGGTTAATCCTATTATGTCCCCAAAGGTCATGTCTTTTAGAGTTTGGGTGGGGTATGTAGATTTTAGGGGTCTTTGACTTCCTAATCTCATCACCTTCTAGCTTCCTGGCTCCAACCTTCCTGAATGGATTATTACATCTGCATTTCTAAAAGCTGGTTTCTGCTGTTTTCTGCTTCGGGCTATTAAGAAAAACTGGACTTACTTTTCTGCCTTTAAGATCCTTTGGGGAAAATATATTCTCCCTTTTTTAATATTCCCCAAAATATTTTTTTCCCCTCTGAATTCTTCCCACACTATCATCCAGTCAGAGCTGAAGAAGCTTCTTGGATGAGAAGCGAAACGTCTTCGAAGAAAAGCAGGAAAGTCCCATGGCTCTTGAAAAAGCACCTTTGGGACAAAAGCAGCAAAGCCGAACAAGGATTTTAAGGCCACTAGAGCAAAAGTAGCCAGCCAACATTATTAAATGTTCTTGTTTCTCCAATTCTACATGTGTGTTTGTGTAAGTAAGTATAAGCACATTCAGTAGCTAAGTATTCCTTTAGGTCTTCTTTCAGACAGTTATCTGGAAAATCTTACCTCATTTTTTTTTCCCTCGCAAGAATAGCAGGTTTCATGAATCATTGGCATGTTTTTTATTGCCAGGAAAAAGTGGGACAAAATTCTACATTTGCAAGAAGGGTATTATCAGGGCAGAATTACATGATGACATAAATTAAGATAAGACATGAATTATCTAGCCATCAGCCTATGTTCAGAGATTGTTTGTGCAAGAATTTTTGTCATATATATAAACTAAGAATCTACTACTGATCGACTAGGGTTCTGCTCAAAGCAGGGTTCTGAGCACATCTGTTTCATGTACTGAATCATGTATTTATTCATTCGGTTTAGTTACTTATCTTTGTGACTGTTCATTACTTCTGGAATCTACCATGTCTCAAATATGCTAGAAGACTACAGTTGAAAAATATGATTATGCATCACGAGAGAGCAGAATTTGACATCTGTGCTGTAGAACGAGGCATAGCCTGATATTGACTTTTCATACACTTGATAACAGCAAATATCACCTCCCTCCTTCTCTTTCTTTTTCTCTTTCTTTCCTTCCTTCCTTCCTTCCTTTCTTTCTTTTTTTTTCTTTCTTTCTTTCTTTCTTTCTTTCTTTCTTTCTTTCTTTCTTTCTTTCTTTCTTCCTTCCTTCTTTCTTTCTTTCCTTTCCTTTCCTTTCCTTTCCCAATATTTGCAAAACTGTTCACAAACAAGTTGGAATATTGAGATTTTTTTGAAGAAAAAAAACCTACTCCTGTGTGGGAGAAATCCAAACTGACAAATCCATATGTCTGAAGTGAGATGTTTCAGTTATTACCTTTTAAAATGCCTCAATCTTAATTCCCCTTCTGTGAAAGAAAAATGAATTATCTACTTACAAAGCTGATGATAAAAAAAGCCTAAGACAAAGTAATAATACTTCTTATGAGATTTAGGGATTTACTAGATCTAGATAAATACATTTTCCAGGGAAAGTTTGGCTTAACTTTAGCTTTAGCTCGAACTAAGCAATCTCTTTTATTAACAACTTTGCTGATGAATAGGTGTGGAGTTCTTGGAGCTCTCTGAGGTTGTTTGTTTGCAAACATTTCATTATCTGGCTAGATAACATCATCAGTACTATTAGCTAATCAGCAATCTGTATTTAATAATCAATACTAATCAGCTATAGCATACCAATAGCACTGATGATAGTGCCTATCATGAATGAAATGTCTGCAAGTAAACAACTAACCTCAGAGAGCACCAAAGGCTGCACAGTTCAGCCCTGAGTGACATGAATTTTCTTTTAGTGGCATTATAGTACATTTCAACTATTGTACCACCTTAAGGAAACAATCCCTAATTGATCACTATTTTCTCTTACCATCAATAATACTAATTGTGAAAGCAATGATCATCTTCTCGAAGAATAACATTCCATGTTTCAGAATTGCATTCGCTTTTATTGAAGAACCTAATGAGGGATTTTGGCAATGTCACAGGTTTTACTGAATCTCTCTTGGCTCATGTGGGAAATGCATAATTTTAATTTTTTTCTGGCCTATGGGTACTCCATGGTTCTCACAGTTAGGAGAAACAATATTTTCACTTGAGTGTATTCATCACAGTTATAATTTTGCCTTGTTTCACTTTGGACGAGGTTTTAAAAAATAATGTTTCCTAAGAAATATCTCTGGCCAAATTAGCCCACCCCCAAAAATCATTAACCACTTGTTAACCAATAGGTGAGATAATATTATTCTGCTGTTCTCTAATATTTGAATGCTGTTAGCCCTCAATATTTCTCTTCCCCCTCAGCTACTTCCTCTCATTGAAAATGGACAATTTAGTTGTGCCATTAACAGTTTGCTCACTGAAATACTAAATTACTATTGGTATGACTGAAATCCCCTTCATGGATTACTGCCTTGTCGTGGCGAAGGGGCTTGCGTAATTCAATGAAGCTATGAGCTATGCCGTGCAGGGCCACCCAAGACGGACAGGTCATAGCAGAGAGTTCTGACAAAACGTGATCCACTGGAGAAGGAAATGGCAAACCACTCCAGTATCTTTGCCATGAAAACCCTATGGACAGTACCAAAAGGCAAAACGATATGACGCTGGAAGATGAGCCCCTCAGGTCGGAAGGCGTCCAATATGCTACTGGGGAAGAGCAGAGGGCTAGTACTAGTAGCGCCAGAAAGAATGAAGCGACTGGGCCAAAGCCGAAAGGACGCTCAGCTGTGGATGTGTCTGGTGGTGAAAGGAAAGTCCGATGCTGTAAAGATTTTTTCTCCATAGGAACCTGGAATGTAAGATCCATGAATCAAGGAAAGCTGGATGTGGTCAAACAAGAGATGACAAGACTGAACATCGACATCTTAGGTATCAGCGAACTAAAATGGACAGGAATGGGTGAATTTAATTCAGATGACCATCAGGTATACTACTGCGGGCAAGAATCCCTCAGAAGAAATGGAGTAGCCTTCATAGTCAATAAAAGAGTAGGAAAAGCAATACTGGGATACAATCCTCAAAATGACAGAATGATCTCAGTTCGAATCCAAGGCAAACCATTCAATATCACAGTAGTCCAAGTCTATGCCCCAACCACAAGTGCTGAAGAGGAAGAAATTGACCGGTTCTATGAAGCCCTACAGCACCTTATAGAACTAACACCCAAAAATGATGTCCTTATCATCATGGGGGATTGGAATGCTAAAGTAGGAAGCCAAAAGATAACTGGAATAACAGGCAAGTTTGGCCTTGGAGTACAAAATGAAGCAGGGCACAGGCTGATAGAATTTTGTCAAGAGAATACGATGGTCATAGCAAACACTCTTTTCCAACAACCCAAGAGACGGCTCTACACATGGACATCACCAGACGGTCAACACAGAAATCAGATTGACTATATGCTCTGCAGCCAAAGATGGAGAAGCTCTATACAGTCAGTAAAAACAAGACCAGGAGCTGACTGTGGCTCAGACCATGAGCTTCTCCTTGCAAAGTTTAGGCTTAAACTGAAGAAAGTAGGGAAAAGCACTAGGCCACTCAGGTATGAATTGAATCATATCCCTGTTGAATATACAGTAGAGGTGACAAATAGATTTAAGGAATTAGATCTGATAGACAGAGTGCCTGAAGAACTATGGACAGAGGTTCGCGACATTGTACAACAGGTAGCAACCAAAACCATCCCAAAGAAAAAGAAATGCAAGAAAGCAAAATGGCTGTCTGAGGAAGCTTTGCAAATAGCTGAGGAAAGGAGGGAAGCGAAAGGCAAGGGAGAAAAACATAGATATGCCCAATTGAATGCAGAATTCCAGAGAATAGCTAGAAGAGATAAGAATGCCTTCTTAAATGAACAGTGCAAAGAAATAGAAGAAAACAATAGAATAGGGAGGACCAGAGATCTTTTCAAGAAAATTGGAGAAATGAAGGGAACGTTTAATGCAAAAATGGGCATGATAAGGGACCAAAATGGCAGGGACCTAACAGAGGCAGAAGAGATTAAGAAGAGGTGGCAAAATTACACAGAAGAACTATACAAGAATGAGCTTAACGTCCCAGATAATCACAATGAGGTGGTCACTGACCTCGAGCCAGACATCCTAGAATGTGAAGTGAAGTGGGCCTTAGAAAAGCTGAGCAACAACAAAGCTAGTGGAGGTGACAGTATTCCAGCTGAGCTATTCAAAATCTTAAAAGACAATGCAGTAAAAGTGCTACACTCAATTTGCCAGCAAATTTGGAAAACTCAACAGTGGCCACAGGATTGGAAAAGATCAGTTTACATTCCAATTCCAAAGAAAGGCAGTGCCAAAGAATGTTCAAACTATCGCACCATTGCACTCATTTCTCATGCTAGTAAAGTCATGCTTAAAATCCTACAAGCTAGACTTCAGCAGTATGTGGATCGAGAACTACCAGAAGTACAGGCAGGATTTCGAAGAGGCAGAGGAACTAGAGATCAAATTGCCAACATACGCTGGATCATGGAGAAAGCTAGGGAGTTCCAGAAAAACATCTAATTCTGCTTCATTGACTATGCTAAAGCCTTTGATTGTGTGGATCATAACAAACTGTGGCAAGTTCTTAAAGAGATGGGAGTACCAGACCATCTTATTTGTCTCTTGAGAAACCTATATGCGGGTCAAGAAGCAACAGTGAGAACTGGACAGGGAACCACTGATTGGTTCAAAATTGGGAAAGGAGTCCGGCAAGGCTGTATACTGTCGCCCTGCCTATTTAACTTATATGCAGAGCACATCATGAGAAAGGCAGGGCTAGATGAATCAAAAGTTGGAATTAAGATTGCCGGAAGAAATATCAACAACCTAAGATACGCAGATGATACCACTCTAATGGCAGAAAGTGAAGAAGAACTAAAGAGCCTCTTGTTGCGGGTGAAGAAGGAGAGTGCAAAACTTGGGTTGAAACTTAACATTAAGAAAACCAAGATCATGGCATCTGGCCCTCTCAATTCCTGGCAAATAGATGGGGAAGAAATGGAGGTAGTGACAGATTTTATTTTCCTGGGCTCCAAGATCACTGCAGATGGGGACTGTAGCCAAGAAATTAAAAGACGCTTGCTCCTGGGGAGGAAAGCCATGGCAAATCTAGACAGCACACTAAAAAGCAGAGACATCACCCTGTCAACAAAAGTGCGTATAGTCAAGGCTATGGTCTTCCCAGTTGCAATGTATGGCAGTGAAAGTTGGACCATAAGAAAGGCTGAGCGCCAAAGAATTGAGGCCTTTGAACTATGGTGCTGGAGAAGACTCCTGCGAGTCCCTTGGACTGCAAAGCGATCAAACCGGTCAGTCCTAGAGGAGATCAATCCCGACTGCTCTTTAGAAGGCCAGATCCTGAAGCTAAAACTCAAATACTTTGGCCACCTAATGAGAAGGAAAGACTCACTGGAGAAAAGCCTAATGCTGGGAAAGATCGAGGGCAATAGAAGAAGGGGACGACAGAGAATGAGGTGGCTGGATGGAGTCACCGAAGCAGTAGGCGTGAGCTTAAATGGACTCCAGAAGATGGTAGAGGACAGGAAGGCCTGGAGGAACATTGTCCATAGGGTCGCGATGGGTCGGACACGACTTCGCAGCTAACAACAACAACATGACTGAAATAAAAAGAGGTGGTTTTTTTAGGACTTCTCCTTTTGGCCCAATCAATATAACAGGGACTAGATCCAGTTCCCTGTTTATGTGATCCTGTCACACCTAACGAAATTATTCCTTTCCCAGAACAAAAGCTCATAATCCTTTCTCTCAAAAAAAAAAAGAAATAAAGAAATTTTGCTAATCTTAACCAAGGCCAAATGACCCAAGCAGTGATGATCCAACTCTAGTCAAGGAAAGTATGTCTTCAGCCTGATAGTTGCAATGAATTGTTCCAGTTGTTGCAGTGCTGACTCTAAATTGGAAGGAGAGGTAATTTAAACAAGGTACATCTGTGACCCCTCCCCCCACACACATTGTCTTTTTGATCAGATTCCTTTCCTTGATGTTCCCCATTTAACTAATCTTTTACTTCAGGCCAGAAATGAGGAATATTTGAACCTCTAGTCACTAATGAACTCCAACTTTCATCATCTCCCTCCATTACTGGCAATGGTTGGGCTGGTAAGAGCCATAATCAGAAAAACCAGCATCAGAAGAAACGTCTTCCATTGTTACTATGGAATCAATACACATTAAAGTTCAGAAGGAGAATCAAGGCAAGTAGGAGCTGAAGTTTTGTTCCTCACTTTCAGCACTTAACTGTTCATGTATGCTAGACAGCAAGTAACAAAGAGCACAAAGTGACTTCTATAGCATAAGATTTACTGAGCATCTTATAGCGGCTTTTTTGGATGCTGGCTTATTTGCATTTGCAAATAATGAGCTATCTAACCTATCTTGGAGACAGGCATTCTTTGGGCATGTACACCAATTAATCAATACAAAGCAGAGCTATCTGAATAAAGGTAAAAGGTAAAGTTTCCCCCGCACATGCGTGCTAGTCGTTTCCGACTCTAGGGGCCGGTGCTCATCTCCATTTCAAAGCCGAAGAGCCAGCGCTCATCCGAGGACGTCTCCGTGGTCATGTGGCCGGCATGACTAGGCGCCAAAGGCACATGGAACGCTGTTACCTTCCCACCGTAGTGGTCCCTATTTTTCTACTTGCATTTTTACGTGCTTTCGAACTGCTAGGTTGGCAGAAGCTGGGACGAGTAGCAGGCGCTCACTCTGCTACGCGGCACTCGGGATTCGACCCGCCAAACTGCCAACCTTCTGATCGACAAGCTTAGCGTCCTAACCCACTGAGTCTATCTGAATAGACTCATACAATTCATCCTTATGTTCTACTTTCTACACCCTGGGGGGGGTTGTTGTTGAGCATGTGATGAGGATTCAACTGCATAGCACTCTAGAGAAGTATTTCTCAACCTCAGCAACATTAAAATGTGTGGATATCAACTCTCAGGATTCCCCAGTCAGCAATGAGTGTTCTGGGAGCTGAAATCTACACAACTTAATGTTGCTAAGCCTGAGAAACACTACTCTGCAGGAAACCTGGACTTTTCAAGCAGGGTTTAAGCCTGGGCATGGGAAGAGATAGATTAGTTGCTCTAATAGATGACCTTCACTGGAACTTTAAGGCTTGTGAAACCTTTGTAATGGTATATGGCAGGGGTAGGCAACCTCGGCCCTTTTATGACTCATGGACTTCAATTCCCAGAATTCCTGAGTCAGCTATGCTGGCTCAGGAATTCTGGGAGTTGAAGTCCATGAGTCATAAAAGAGCCGAGGTTGCCTACCCCTGGTATATGGGAAACACCTTGAGAGAAATGTTGCTTAGGGAACGGTCAGATATGAAAAAGTATACTCCGCAGCTAGATAGTGAGAGAGGCAAGAGACTTGGATGGGACCCTCCCTAGTTTTTTGGCCTATAAAGGAAATGATGGGAGAATTGTAACTTTTGATTTGCATAATTGTTAATGTAGTTTTACAATAGAGTTAGTTTATCTGGTCATCTGCCTTGCCTGGTCTATCTGGTAAGGCTGACACCCTTCTTGGTTTTATTAGATCTCTTGACAGCTTTTGCCCCTGTGGCCAGCGAGATTTTGAGTGCTACAGCAGTTGAAAACTAAAGGTTGGGGATGGCATTAATCCTACATAATTAATTAGGAATCAGAAGCATTTGTGTCTCAACCAATTTGTTGATTGCTGACACCCAGGTCACCCAGGTATGAAGACCCCTTTTCATATGGATGGTAAAAGTCAAAACAGGACATAGGTTTTTATTCCTTTCCTACATCTCAATCTCCATGCCACTCAGCTTGTACCATTTAAGAGATTTAGCATGTTTATTAAATTTCCTGTATGTGTGGAGTATGTACAATAAATTCTGAGTCTAAGGACACATTAATAGAAATGAGAATTTCTGGCTTTTGATGTCCGTCTCCATGTGATTGCTCTCTGTTCTTGAGCCCATGTGATTGGCCAGAGAAACTGTGTATCTTGGCATGTCCAGTGTTCTTAGTTGCACACAAGCACCGTTTGCTGACAGCCATCTATCTGCCTGAGGGAACACAATTTTTCCTCTTATTCAGCTGGGTTACTAGTTACATCAACAAGAGAAGACATTTCTGCAGGAACAAGTGGAAAAATTAATTGAGGGGGAATGCAGTCAGGGCAGTTTTGTATTAATATCTCTATCTGCCATTTATTGATTTTAAAACACAAAAGTATGACTACACAAATAAAAACCTTACACAGCTGTTTTCACAGGATCAACTTAATCCCCAAAGTAGCTACATGTGTACCAATTGATTCTCTTTCCATTTGGCTATCTCTAGACGGTGATGGTGAACTGATGAATGGATGAATGATGTAAGGCCCTAGTGGACAACCAGCAACTATGGGCCACATAATGCTCCAGGCCTCTGAGGTCATCCCCACCCCCCCTTGGAAAAGGAAATGTATTCTTTTTTTTCTTGGCTTTTTATGCCTTTTTAAGGGGATATTGGAAAGACTTACGGACAAAAAAAGGGCCCTTGCATCCTTCAGTGTGTCCACATTTGGGGTAATGTTCTCCAGTTTAGGGGGATCTGGTAGGGAAACACAGGTAGTTCTCAACTTATAACGGCCATTGAGACCAGAATTATCACTGCTAAGTGATGCAGTCATAAAGTAAGTGTATAGAAGAGATGCCGGCTGGGAAGGACCAGACATAACCACAATTCAATGCCATAATGACTGCAATTGGTTGCTGAGCAAATGGTGTAAGTCAAGGACCACTAGCTGTGATTGCTTAAGCCTCTGTAAAGTTTAAGACTACAATCGGTATCTTAAAATCTCTCAACAGCTAAAATGAGTTATAATATCTGTTTGACATATCTTGACAATGGTGTATTTTTTAAAAAGAAGAATGATAGGATTAGCTAATTCTTGGCACATGATACTCAAAATACAATATTGTTCTGTATAATGTGATTGTGTATAATATGGACAGAGGTTATTTTGCATAATTGTTTTTGAACATTGATTTCAACAGATTCTTCTGTTACTTTGAATCATGTACCAATGTTTGAAAATTAATATGTAGACACTGGAAATTTTGATGCTTTTATGGTTGCAAAGAGATTAATATTACAAACTGGAAAGATACTTATTTTCTGTTAAGTGTACAATGATGTGAACATCTCACTCTTTCTATATTTGAAAGAACATTATGTCCAGAGACAGAAATTTGGATTACATATGCTGATTGTCATTCAATTTATTTTTCCTATTTTATTTAATGAACTAACAATTGTAGATATCATAGAAATTTCATTAAACTTTTTGTCTAGATACATGATATATAACTTTTTTTCTTTTTACACAAAGCAATAAAACTATAACCAAAACATCTGCTAATATTTTAAACTTCAAAATGAACACACACAAATTTCTTGAGTCTGATGAATGGCATCTTTTTTTAAAAAAAAAATATATCCAACTTTAAATTCACTATATATATTATTATGAAGGGATTACACCCATTTACCCCATCGCTATATTTTATAAGCTCATCAAAATCCATTTTTTCATTTAAAGAATACTAGAACTTGCTGCAGATGCTCTGCATTTCTCATCATATTCAATATCCTTTTTTTTAAGGCTAAGATAATTTCCAGGAATAGATTCCTCTCCTCTCTTTTCCTGTAATTTGTGGCCTCATTTTGGGAGATATTGAGTTGTTTAATAATCAAACACTTCTCTTGGGTCCTTTTCCCTCAATGCAGAAAGAAAAACAATTTAATTTAATCTCCATAGTCAGTCATTATTGCTATTACTTGGAAGCTGAAGCATTTGCAATTTAGAGGGAAGAGGTGCAATTCAATTGTGTCCATTTGCTTTGTGAATGACATCTGCCAGCTAAGAGGAAGTCCTATTCCTCTTGCATGCCCCCAAAGTCTTCTGTAGAGAACAGAACAGCTTGTGGGGGAGGGAGGAAGGATGAGAAAAAAAGGAAAGAAAGTTCTCGTGAATGATCCAAAATCTGCTCATATAGCTTTGGATCCAAGTCATGATCCTGAATGTGGCAGACTTGACTGAAAAGAGATTTCTTTTCTTCAAAAGTGAATGAGCAACTACCTATAGTATTCTCACTTACCACTTTCTTTCCTCTTCCTTCTCTCTCGCTCTCTTCCTGCAAAGCGGACTTTTGGGAGAGAGGCAAAATGAACATTTTGCCAGATGTTTAAATGCTTGCTCACCAATGACTTTGATAACTAGATTGAGGACCATATTTGGCCTGAAGGTTGCAGGTCCTCTGTCCTTGTTCTACACTATCACCTTATTTCTGGTGAGAAGTGCTGTGAAATAATTTCAAAATTTGAACTTACTATGGAGGGCACTTTATATGAGTATGGTGTTACTAAAGGAAGGGTTTGATTGCTAACTCTGTATCCTACCTTCACAGTAGCACTAATTAGGATAGCCTCACTTTAACGTCAAAGAGAGATGAGATCCAAGGGCTATCACTCTGGGCTTAGATTTAGACCTCTTTCCTCCAAACAACAATCACAGTGTGTTTTGCAAAACCAGAAAAATCGCTGATGGGAAAAGAAGCACCTTTAACCTCAGTTCAGAAAAGATGTACAAGCATGAATTACCTAATTTGGCCAGAACTAGATTATATAAGAGCAGTTTACCGAAAAGACTCATATTTACAATAAGAAGAAAGTATGATTATTTCTACTGGATGTAGTAGTTGAGGGCAGCCCTGTTCCCTCTCTACTCCAGCTCATCCAACTTCCTTTTTATTACTGGGAAAAAGCATTTCAGAACACAAGTGAGTCTACTGGTTAACTCCTGCCTACCCCAGGAAGGGGTTAGACCTCAGGATACCGACATGTAGCTGAGCTCATTAATAGAAGGTTGTAGCTGCCAGCAACAGTCTAAATGAGAGAGTGAAACAGTGTTTTGAACTTTGGTGAGAGAAAGAAGTGTTCCCTACTAACAATAGAGAGATGAGAAAGCAGGAGAACAGAGGAACAAAACCTAAGATAAGATGGAAGCAATTCAGCTTCTTGCTAAAAGCAAGAAAGACGGCGTCATTCATTTTTTCCCTAGCTCTTTCTCGGTAGAAGTCTCTCCTGGGACCCAGACTCTATCAACATCTTTGAACTGAACTTGACTTATACTGATTATATCTATGCCATTTGCTTGGCAAAATTACAGAAGTAGATGAGCTGATGTTGTGGCTTTCTTTCATTTTTTTTTAATTCTCAGCCAAATCTACAGCCCTGAGTTTTCCTGGTAGATGGCTGTCCCAAAACTAACCTAGGTTGATCTTGCGTAGCAACTGAAATCAGCCAAGATCACCTAGGTGTTGCCACCAGCTGAGATATAGCAAATAAATGATAGGTGTAAATTTTCTGAGGAAGGAGGAGCACGACAGAAGAAGCCACAGTCCTTCTATCATGGCTTCTATCGTGGTTAGGAGATGGCTGAATAATGGGAGGGGTGATCTGATGTAGGCTCCACAATCTAAAGCCACAGTCTGGCCTCCAACCTTTGAAAATACAAAGCAAACAATATTGTGACCCTGGGGATAATTATGTTTCCACGGAAACATACGTTTGCAACCTAAATTATATTCTCCCTTCCTTTCACAACTCTCTGTCAGTTTCTTAAAGAGATTGTAAAATAGCAAACCCCAGGAATTCTTTTTGCTAAAGCAGAAACAAAGATTTTAATGGTATCTCAAGCCATATTTTCTCTTGGCCAATGGTGAAAGAAGTGAAGGAAAGCTGTGGACATCCATAAGTAATCCCCACTAAGAGGACATATGCTCACAGAAAGATGCTAATTCATCAACAGATTGAAAACATTCCCCACCTTCCAATTACTAGGTCAGATTCATGAATTTTAGCAAAGTCATTATTTATGCTATGCTTCACTGTTTTAAACAAATCACTACCTCTAGTAATAATACATCACTCTTCTAAATCTGATGTCTTGTATATCAGTGTTTCTCCACCTTAGCAACTTTAAGATGTATGGGCTTCAACTCTCAGAATTTCCCAGCCAGTACTTTTGAGCAATAAACTATCACCTGGATTGTATTTATGTTTATCTTGCCCCAAAATAATGCTTCATTCGAAAGAGATGTGCAAAGGGCTGGGGTGGGGGAAGTGGACAATCAAATCTGCTGAAAATGGAAATCTATTCATTTCAGCACTTAAACTGCATCCAGAAAACTGGAAAAAAAATATTGATTGATTAAATTTATTGGCAGCCCTTCTTACCACAGTACATATACATGTACAAACACACACATAGGTTTATACCAGCAAATACTACGGATCCAAATACAGATGGGCAGAGCAGGGGCAGGGTGGGAGGGGAGGTGGGATCTGTTATTGATCGATCAACCATCTCCACTGTGATGCTCCCACTTTGGAGCCCCGAACTAACTGGCAGAGCCAGGTCTTTCGGCTCTTGTGGAAGTCAGGAGGATTGGGGCTGACCTCACACCAGGAGCCTTGGTGGAGCAGTGGGCTAATGCCTCCTTAAGTAACACCAGCTGCCTGCAGGTTCGCGTCCCACCAGGCTCAAGGTTGACTCAGCCTTCCATCCTTCCCAGGTAGGTAAAATGAGGACCCAGATTGTTGGGGACAATTAAGCTGACTTTGTAATAATGCCGCTTGGGTGTGTGTGTGAAAGCCCTAACAAGCAGGCATATACATAGAATGAAGGCTATTGCTAAGCTTGTAAGCCGCCCTGAGTCTTCGGAGAAGGGCGGGATATAAATGGAATTTTTAAAAAAATAAGATGTTCCTGAGGGCAGGCACAATAGGAAAGAAGACCCTGATCATGGACCTCACTAGCTGGAATAATCAGGCTGATGCCTCTTCTGACAGCATAGGTGGAACGGGCCAATCCCAATGGGATGAGATGGTCCCACAATTACTACCCAAAACACATCTACAGTACTCAGAAGGCATAACTCTCTTAGCCACTTATAATGAAAGGACTTGGGGGTGAATTCTTTTCCACTGGGAGCCATGTTTCCAATGGGGGGGAAAAAAGCTAAATTGCAAGAATTTTGGGACCTGAGTGCTTCGTAAGGAGTTTTGCAACATGTCAGGCCAATGGTAAATCCATCTAAAATAAGCTATTTTGACCAATTTTAAGGGATTTTTCTTTTCTGTCCTATAGAGTTCTTCCCCAACTTAATACCTTTTAAAAACGTTGGACTCAACTTCCATAATTCCCACCAAAGAAGCCAATAATCCTCTGCCTGGATATGTTTACAGTTGCAATTCAGCAAGCAAGAAGTTAATAGGGTTGGAAGTCGTGGCCTGTTGGTTTGTAAGCTGGAACATAACGAGTGATGCTAGCCTACCTGAAGATCAGTTGCTTCATAAATCAGACTTGACCATAATACATTCCATTTGAATAAACCACCAACTGGGCTTCTTCCCAATGAACTTTAACATTTTTATAATTCATGACCAACTAAATGTTTTATATATTCTGCATGGCTAAACATTCTAGTCCACTGTGCATTTTCAGCTATCAACGGCTGCAAACAAGCACAACTAATAGCAGTCAATTAAAGAAAGATGTTGTGTCATTATGGAACAAAATTATCATTTTTATTGCTTATTTATTTACATTTAGTTCTCCTCCTTCTTCAATGAAATATGCTTGAAGCAGTTCGCCTCACATGTTCTGCATATTGTGGATACACTTGTATGGAAAGATCCAAAAATAACTGAAAAGAACACTCATTATTTCACACTGCATTCAGGATCCAACACACAGACTATGAAATAAGAACATCATATTGCTGGGACGAAATTGGGGGAGCTGACAGAAACTCAGAACATAAAATAATAGAATTGGAAGGGAACTTGGAGGAAGAACTGGCAAATCCAGATTGAACAGAGGAAACTGCACAGTCTCTATTTTTTAACTTCCTGGTCCTGATGTAAGAGATCACTCCCTCCCCATTCACACACACACCAAGACATGGTTGGTATAAGTTGGGCAGTTTAGGCTGGGAAGCCAGCCCTTGCAGAAGCAGGCCATTGGCCTAAGCCATTGGAATTTAATCTTAATTAGTGGGTTCTGCAAACCATGGCAGTTCTGCTTGGTTAACTTTAGTCTAGTGAAAAGAAGGACTAGAGGTGACATAGTAGCAGTGTTCCAGTATTGGAGGGGCTGCCACAAAGAAGAGGGGGGTCAACCTATTCTCCAAAGCCCCTGAGGGCAGGACAAGAAGCAATGGATGGAAACCAATCAAGGAGACAACGAATCTAGAACAAAGGAGAAATTTCCTGACAGTGAGAACAATCAGTGGAACGACTTGCTTCCAGAAATTGTGAATGCTCCATCCCTGGAGGTTTTTAAGAAAAGATTGGACTACCATGTGTCTGAAATGATATAGGGTTTCTTACTTGAGCAGGGCGTTGGACTAGAAGACCTCCAAAGTCCCTTCCAACTCTATTATTCTGTGATTCATTTCTGTAAAACATAAAATGCAAAACCCGAAGGACCTCCAGGGTGAACTGTATTGGTGACCTATAGTAGTTCTTTCAAGTCATGGCAATGGACATGGGTCTCATGGAAAAGAAGTTGGAGAAAACCAGAAAGACTTCAGACCATAGACTGTGTTTTCTCCTTAGTAAATATTCAATAATTGTTTATAATATGAAGAGAAAGTAGCCTGATAATTCTGCAAGTAGAAGGATGATTTGATCCCTTTTCTAGTAGAAATGATTAGATAAACTGGCAATGTGAAAACTTCTTCCTGCTAGCCATTGTCAACTATGGGTTGGAAAGCTTAGTCCTTTGCTATGCTGGTGGGAATTTAAATTTAAAAAAATCTAACAAATCCCAGATTACTCCTGGAATAGATAATAGACGAAACATGGACAAATGATCTTGGCTGGTTCAAGAAGGTTTCCCTCCGAGATATGGATTCTATCTCCACACCCATAGGCTTGAGTTCTTGAAAAGAAGCAAAATGTCTCTCACATAAACCAGATTGTGAGAATGTTCATAATGTGTTCAAAGCATGTTCATAATATATACCCCAACTTGCTTCTCCAGATTGCCTTTTCTTACGTTAACGGCAAAAGTAAATTGGGAGTGGAGGATCAAAAAATACCCAGATGCTTCATCTCATTCAGCATCCAGTGCTTCTTGCTTTTGAGAAGCTTACAGGACACAAAGAGAGCTGTGTTCCTTAGAAGTGGTACAGCACTGAGACAGCCCCCCACACAGACCAAAAAACCCCCAAGGAATCTTCACTTGGCTATTACAGACATACAAGTAATCCTTAACTTATGGCCACAATTGAGGCAAGAATTTCAAGATGGTTGTTAAGTGAATCGCACTTGATTTTATGACCTTATCTGCCATAATTGTTAAGCAAATCACTGCAGTTATTAAGTGAATCACATGGTTGTTAAACAAATCTAGGTCCCCCGTTGACTTTGCTTGATGGAAGATGGTTGGGAAGGTTGTAAATGGTGATCACATGACCCCACCACAGCGTAACCCTTGCCGGTTGACAAGTGCCCAACTCAGGTGATCTTGGGGACACTGCAAAAGTTGGACATGTGGGGACTGGTCATAATTTATTATTTCAGTGCCGTGGTAAGTTCAAATGATCCCTAAATGAATGCTTGTCAATCTAGGACTACCTGCAATTACAGCTAAATGACATTACAATATAAACAGGCTCTCTGTTCATTTATCCCCTCGGTTTTAAGTTCCTCTAAGCATTGATTGCTCTCTAAAACGTATAAGGGCACATTGCATAGCTTAGTTAGATACACTGTCTTGAAGCCACTACAAAGTAATGGCATTCTGTGACCAGTTTTAGTATGTATAAATGAGGGAAGCAATGCTTAGTCTAATGAGCCTTGGTGGAGCAGTGGGCTAATGCCTCCTTAAGTAACACCAACTGCCTGCAATTAGTGCAGGTTCGCATCCCACCAGGCTCAAGGTTGACTCAGCCTTCCATCCTTCCCAGGTAGGTAAAATGAGGACCCAGATTGTTGGGGGCAATTAAGCTGACTTTGTAATAATGCCACTTGGGAGTGTGTGTGAAAGCCCTAATAAGCAGGCATATACATAGAATGAAGGCTACTGCTAAGTTTGTAAAGCCGCCCTGAGTCTTCGGAGAAGGGCGGGATATAAATGGAATTAAAATAAAATAAAATAAATAAATGCATTCGTCATTATCTTTATTATGCCCCCAGCTAATTGTCTATTTCTTCCTTTTTAAATTACAGTTTTGCTTTGCATGAAATGGGCTCTATTTGAGATTGTTACTTTGCTTAAATATATGTCTTTATTTTGACTAGCAAGTTCTTTGTAATGATATGTCTCTCCCTGGCAAAAGCCATATACATTTGCCTTAAAACCCAAAGTCCACTTAACAAATGCATTGTTACTTCTCAGTCATGCACAGCACAAAAACTATTTCAGCTATTACTGATGACAGTGTGGAAGGCAAACTTGGCCTGTAGTTTTCTCCCACGTTTACACACATACAGTAAAACAATCTCTGTGTGAGAGACAGCTTGTTTATTTCAACTTGTTCTGCTTTGTAAAATTCAAAGAGGTTCTTCTCCAGGCACAAATCACATCCATATACTCCCTTAGCTTCTGCAGGACAACAGAGAGTAGCTCTCCTGCTATTCATGGATATGTGAAAATAGCTCAGTGTAGATGAATATGCATGAAGAGTGAAATAAAAACAACAAAGCATATTAGAGGAAGGTTTTAAGAGACTGCTAAATACACTTCTATTGCATGCCTACTTATTCTCTTGTAATCCCTTCCTCTCCAATCTCTTTGGCTTGGGCAAAGGAAGAAAAACAACAGGTCAGAACAGGACATGTATTGACTATAATAACAATCATGTGACTGAGACATACAGTAACATCATTGTAACTTTGAACAGCTGTTAAATGAGGCAGATGATAAGTGAGGCCTACTGAATAGGAGATCAGTATCAAGAGTTGCATATGAAGTGAATTCAGGAGGATCAATTGTAACAAAGAACAAAGTTAGACAAAAGACTTAGAGCTAACTATACCAGTATCACTATTACATAAGAAGAGCAAAATCGGCAATATTTTTGAGGCATATTTCTGACCAGTTAAGGTTCCAGAAATCTAAATCTAACCATGCCTTCTTTGACAATATTCCCCATTTCTATTCATATATATATATATATATATATATATATATATATATATATATATATATATATATATATATATATATATATATATATATATATATATATATATATATATATATTTGTCCCCATCTGGAATCTAACAACAAGTAAAGTTATTAATTCTTCTGCCCACATGGGGCTTTCTTCATTTGTCCTCTGACTTGCCCATAGTTGTTCCATTTTGCCTACAAAAAGAACTGAATGCCCAATTAATAAGTAGATGATTGAAGCTAATTCCTGGATTCGAAACTTGGAGATAATCCGTTCCCTTCCTCTTTCCCTTCTGACTTTCTTACCCCTTCAAATAAATGGCACCTATCACTAGAACTAAAGCAGAAGCTGGCAACCATCTGCCTGCAGATTATATGTAGTTTCGTTTTCTGGAGCTCCCACCACCCTTTGAAATCACATGGCTGAAATATAAACAAAACAACAGCAAAAAAAAAAGCACTACAGCACAGCCATCACACTTACAATGTCCCAAAATCCAAAATGTAAAAAAAGTCACCCTCCCCCAGCGCTAACCCTTTTTACTTACATGATATCATCAACCGACGTTGAGTCAGTCACTCTCTCTCAGCCCAGCTCACCTCACAGGGTTGTTAGGTGGGAAAAATAGAGGGAAGAAGAAATATTAGATACTGAGTAATTTATAAAAATAATAAAGGTGGAATATAAACAAACAAATAAACTTCCCATTGCGATTCTTAGCTACCCTACCAAACCTCCACAGGATGGTTCAAGATTGTCTGACTACATTCAATATGATGGAATGGCTGTTATTTTGGGACCCTAACAATATGATTGTATAAGATTATGCAATTGATGTAATTAATTGTATCGGTGATGTCTATGAACTGATTTTTCTATTGGTCTAAAATGATTTAAACTTATTACTATTTCTTTGTGAGCAAAATACTGAAATTTGGTTTTCTACATGGAATAAAATTGTACTTTATAACATGATAGCTTATACTATACTGTCCAATTTTCCTGGAAACATCACCAGTACTTCATAAGGGGTATAAAAATAAGGTACATTATAGTCTACATTTTTTTTAAAGGAGTTAAAAAGCAAACTGCATCATAATCAGAAAAGTTAATCTTGTTAAACTTCATTTCAGAACAAATTGCCCTTTGGTATAAATATTGGATCTAATAAAATGGAAAATTTACTTTGAAAAAAAAAAGATTGTCTCTGTATTGGTTAAGGCAACATAGCAGTCCCAAAGGTGCTTTTCTGAAAGGCAACTGGACTTTCTTGGTTTTTTCCTTGATAATGTTTCGCTTCTCATCCAAAAAACCTCTTCAGTTCTATAGCAAAGAGAAACGTTCTTCAGAACGGAAGAGCTGAAGAAGCTTCTTGGATGAGAAGCAAAATGTTTTCAAAGAAAAAAGCCAAGAAAGTCCAGTTGCCTTTTGGAAAAACACCTTTGACCTGATGTTGTGGCCTGTCGGCCACTAGAGGATTCAGCGACCGATTCAGATGAGGACACACAGGAATGGACACCAGGCTCAGTGTCAGGGCCATCTGAAAGCTCCGACGAAGGAATGGAGCTATCACAGCCAGGGACAGAGCTTTCATTTAATTTCATTTCATTTTATTAAATTTATATGCCGCCCTTCTCCTTGAGGACTCAGGGCGGCTCACAACAATAAAAATTAAAAAAACAGAGTAAAAGAATTTAAAAGAGAATTAAACAATAAATACAAAATTACAAAACAATTTAACCCAGTAAAAGACTAATTAAAAATCGTAGTCAGTCCAGGCTTCAGGTCACGGTGGAAGGACCGAAGGTCAGGGGCCATCCGCAGCTCCGGAGGCAGTTCATTCCAGAGGGTCGGCACGCCCACAGAGAAGGCTCTCCCCCTGGGGGTTGCCAGCCGGCATTGCCTGGCCGACAGAACCCTGAGGGGGCCGACTCTGTGGGAGCGAACCGGGCGATGGGAGGTTGACAATGGCAGCAGGTGGTCTTGCAAGTACCCCAGGCCTAAGCCATGCAGGGCTTTAAAGGTTATTACCAGCACCTTGAATTGCACTTGGAGGGTAACCGGAAGCCAATGCAGCTCACGCGGGAGTGGTGTAACATGGGAGTACCTAGATACTCCCATAAGCACCCGTGCGGCTGCATTTTGCACCAGTTGAAGCCTCCGGGTGCTCTTCAAGGGCAGCCCCATGTAAAGATCATTGCAGTAATCCAGGTGAGAAGTGACGAGGGCATGGGTAACCATGCATAGGGCATCTCGGTCCCAAAAGGGGCGCAACTGGCACACTAGGCGAACCTGTGTGAAGGCCCCCCTGGTCACAGCCATTAGATGATCTTCCAAATTAAGCCATGAATCCAGGAGGACACCCATGAATCCAGGAGGACACCCAAGTTGCGAGCTCTTTCTGAGGGCGGCAATACCTTCCCCCCATCAAAAGAGATGGAACTTGTTGGACAATATGAGAAGCCAGTATCCACAGCCACTCGGTCTTGGAGGGGTTAAGCCTGTTCCTTCCCATCCAGACCCACACCTCCTTCAGGCACCAGGACATCATGTCAAGGGCATCACTAGGTTGGCTCGGGGTGGAGATGAACAACTGGGTATCATCTGCATATTGGTGATACCTCACCCCAAAGCCACGGATGATCTCACCCAGCGGCTTCATATAGATGTTAAACAGGAGGGGGGAGAGAACCGACCCCTGAGGCACCCCACAAGTGAGGGGCCTTGGGGTAGATCTCTGTCCCCCTGCCAATACAAACTGCGAGCGGCCCGAGAGGTAGGAGGAGAACCACTGTAAAACAGTGCCTCCCACTCCCAACCCCTTGCGCCGTCCCAGCAGGATACCATGGTCGATGGCATCAAAAGCCACTGAGAGGTCAAGTAGGACCAGGACAGAGGAGCAACCCCTGTCCTAGGCCCGCCAGAGATCATCCACCAGTGCGACCAATGCCGTTTCTGTGCTGTAGCCGGGTCTGAAATCAGACTGGTACGGGTCCAGATAGTCCGCTTCATCCAGGAATTGCGGGAGCTGACGCACCACAACATTCTCAACAACCTTTGCTACAAAGCGAAGGTTGGAGACAGGACAGTAGTTATTCAACAAGGCTGGGTCCAGAGCAGGCTTCTTGAGGAGGGGCCTCACCACCACCTCTTTTAAGGTGGAGGGGAAGACACCCTCCATCAAAGAAGCATTAACAACTGCCTGGAGCCAGCCCCCTGTCACCTCCCAGGCGGCCAAAACCAGCCAGGAGGGACATGGGTCCAGTAAACAAGTTGTAGTGCTCAGTCTACGCATGATCCTGTCCACATCATCCAGAGTCACAGGGTCAAACTCACCTCAAATGGTATGATCAAGACCTGCCCTCTCCACTCGGCCGGATTCCGCCCAGTCGGAGTTCAAGCCAGTCTGGATCTGAGTGATTTTGTCCTGCAGATCCTGTACAAATTCCTCAGCCCTACCCTGCAAGGGGTCATCCCTCGGTCCCTGATTAAACAGGGAGCGGGTCACTCTAAACAGGGCAGCTGGGCGGTTATCTGCAGACACAATGAGAGTGGAAAAGTAAACATGCTTTGCCACTTCCATCGCCACTAGGTAAGACTTAAGATAAGTTCTTAGCTGTGTTCGATCAGATTCAGAACTGCTGGACCTCCAACAGCTCTCTAGGCATCTTTTCCGGTGCTTCATCTCCCGGAGCTCCTTGGTAAACCAGGGGGCCACCCGAGGTCTGCGCCAGGTCAGAGGCCACAAAGGCACAACTCAATCCAAGGCCCCAGCAGCTGCTCTCTCCCAGGCTTCTACTAGGGCCTCGGCAGAGTCGTAGACAAGGGAAGCAGGAAATATCCAAAGCTCCATCTGAAACCTTTCAGGGTCCATCAGGCACCTGGGGCGGAACCACCTGGTCGGTTCTGCCTCCCAGCGGTGGGGGGTGGCGTACTGAAAATCTAGCTGGAGAAGGAAATGATTGGACTATGACAGGGGTTGATTAAATCCCCCCTACCCAGATCATTAATCCACTGCCCAGAGATAAAAACCAGGTTGAGTGTGTGTCCTCCATTATGGGTCGGGTCCTGAATTATTTGAGTCAGGTCCATGGCCATCATGGAAGCCATGAACTCCCAGGCCAACTCAGACGCCTCACCCATGGAAGGCAGATTGAAATCCCCCAGAACTATAAGCCTGGGGAACTCAATAGCCAACCCGGACAGGACATCGAGAAGCTTGGGCAGGACCGATGACACGCAGCTGGGAGACAGGTACGTAATGAATAGGCCCAACTGAACTCCAGGACCCCACTTCAAAAGGAAAGACTCACACCCACCTATCTGAGGGACAGTGGCCACTCATGGACAAAGACTCTCCCTAATAATAACCACCGCCACCACCGCCCCTGCCCTGGGCCCGCGGCTGGTGAAGCTCCCGGAAACCTGGTGGGCATAATTCTGAGAGAGGAACACCCCCCTCTTGGCCCAACCAGGTGTCTGTGATGCAAGCCAGGTCTGTGTTCTCCTCCTCAATAAGATCCTATATGAGGGAAGCCTTGTTCACCACGGACCTGGCATTGATATAGACCAACCTGAGCCCAGGTTGCTGTGATCCTATGCCCCTAGGGGAGCGAGAAGAGCAATGAGGGCGGGAACAGGCCACCACTTGAAGACAGCAGTGACCAGTTCCCCGATTATGATAAAGCCCTCTGCTCCCACACTCTCTGCCCCTCCCAATCATTGTCGGGATAGAAAGACCCTCCTCACTTGGAGCTGCATCCATTCCCAAACCCCTACTCCCCCCCACGACCATCCAATGGTCTGGACTGTTGTCTGGGTCAAACTCCCCCAAGTTCATTCCGGATCCCTTGGACCTCCCCCCTCCCAGATCCCCTTAAAATGTTGTTTAAAAATCTTAGGTTCCTCTTTGCAGCATGCCATCTCTCGGGGTCCCACAACCCATCATCGAGGAAGATCTTCTGTAAAACAGATGGACGCTCCTGCGAGAGGGGGGAATCTTGCAGCGAGTAAAGTTCTGCTGCAGTGTAAGCTGGCATACAAAAGGGAAACAGTCACATCAGACAATGAAGGATGCCAGCAGATGAAATCAACAAAAAGTTCAGTCAGCCTGTGGCAGATCCCAAAGCCAAAATCGTGGTAACGATCGACAGTGGCAACAGCAGAAGCCATAATAAAGGTGGCCAGGGGGCAGCCCTATGACAATAACGGCGGCCCATTGCGGCGGACCCAAAACAACGGGTTCAGTCACGATGGCAAGAACAGCTGCAGCCTCTGCGGTGGCAAAAAAGGGGGGGAGGCGAGCACAACAGCAGGCACCATGGCAACAGCAACAGCAAGCACCATGGCAACAGCAACAGCAGGCACCATAGCCGCAGTAATAGCGCCACCAGGTCCACTGCGTCCGTAGAGCCAAGCTCACTGAGTGGTGGAGGGGGGGAGCCACGATATCAAAAGCCCCTTTCCCCGACCCCCCCGCCACAGTCCAGGTCCCATAGCAAAATGTACAAGCAGCGTTTGGCTCCGGTTCCAGTTCAATTCGACTCAACTCCATTCGACTCAGCTCAGCAAAAGAACAGTCGAGTCGGTCGGCCCCATCCAGCCGCCGGCGTCTTCTCACCAGTGTGTGTGTTTGGATGGCCGGCTTCTCCTCCTCCGTCCTCTGCCATTTACAGGTATATCCCGATGGGGGAGGGTGCTAACGCTCCACCGATAGTTCAGCTGACTGGATGGGGACCAAACAATGGTAAAAAATTCCCATGGCCACCCAACAAAGCCAAAATCTGTTCCTCCCTAGGAACTCAGAAACAGCAGACAGCCATCATGGTCATGTGCAGTTGAAGACAGTTCAACATTTTTTTCAGATGGAAAGGTTGAGACCTCCATGCCTTGAGGCAAGTGAGTCAGGAGAGGAGGATCACATGGGGCCAGTAATTGATGTGCGGTCATGGTGGAAGCTGAGGAGAACAGTGAGAGGCTATGGGGCAGTCTTTGGGGCAGAAGAGTCACTGCTGTTAACGTAGCCCCACCCTCAGTTGTGCATAAAAGGCAGGGGCGGAGATGAATAGATGTGGCAGACAACGATTCATCTTCCTTCTGGTCAGCCACTTGTATTTGGAACTCCTGACACTTCTTGGAATTTTGCCAGAGTTTTTCCGCAGATCCTGTGGCGCAGGAAGTCGGAGCGCCTTCTGAGCGTGGGTGTGTCTTTCTTATGTTAAACAATAGCCAGCTTGCTTGAAGGACTTTTGGCTGCAAGCGTGGTGAGACTGAGAGTAACTCTGGGTATTGGGAGACCTTTACACAGGAAAAGGGAGCGAGCTCCATTGTTTGGAGGCTGTATGAAACTGCTGGTGTTCGTAAAATAAAAGGAACATTAGAGACTATTTGCCACATCTGTTGTGTTTGGGGAGCTGGGTCAGAACACCTGGATGATTGAGAACCTCCATACAACATAGCAGTCTTTTCTAAAATGGGTCCCTCCCAAAGCACTATCCCTTGCGCTGGCTGAGCTTGCAGAGAACAATGGAGCTTGAAGGACCAAACTATCCGAAGAGACCTAGATTACATAAGGCTGTAACCACACAAGAAAAAAAAAAGAATGAATGAATGATCTCTTGAGCTCTCCTCAAGATGCTTTAGCATGGCTCAAAAGATATCAGATGTGGAATATTTGCTGGTTTTCTATTAAAAATTACTTCTAAGCACCTTTGGGACTTTCCTTCTTTTTTGTGTTTTTCAGCTATGGAACATTTCTTTGAAATACTGTGTTAATGTAATCTGACATCCTGCATAGCAAAGTTTGATGAAGTTTCATGCAAGGATTCCATCAACAGGCTAAAGTATCCAGCAGAGAGGAAGTCCCGAGAGAAACATTCAGAAAAAACTCGGTTTACAAAAGTACGGCAAGCCATTTTCATCTGAGCAAAACCCCTGCTGTGGCCTTTCCAAGATCCTGACAAAACCAATCTGATAAATTAACATGTTGCTCTTCAGAGAGGATTAAGAAGTGAGAGGTGTGCAGAGAGGTGGATAGTCAGGACATAAAACAATATTTAATAAATCAAATACGTGAATTTTATAAGAACATACTTCTAAGAATTCAAAAGAGAAGCATGAAAATCTTGGTGGACTGTGAAATACAGTCTCATACATATTTTTGCTATTTTACACAGTTCTGAACCATATGTGTCTACATCTTTCCTTCTCACCCACCCTCCCTGTGTATGTGTGTGTGTATACATGTGCTAGTGTGTGTGTGTGTGTGCGTGTGTGTGCGCGTGTGTAAAGTCCAATGTGTTGGACACTCATTTTATCAAGCCCAGGAGACTTGAAGAGAAGAAAAAAGTTGCAATTTGGCAAGCTGACAGATAACTTCCAAAATATTCCTGAATTTAACAGGAAAATTCATTTGCAAGTCTTTCTTCCATGTAATTTTGATTGTTTGTAGCCTTCTGATAACTGGAGGCCTTTTAGAAATGGTTCACCAGTGATTTGATTTCAGATTTAAGTGGTGAAGGAAGAGATGCTCCAGCAGGTGGAAGTACTACAGCCCCAGAAAAATCTACCTCTGCCCATGAGATGCAGTTGCTGATCCTTGTAGTATGGGCACACCAAAGTAGCTCACCATGTTATGGTATATAGCAGGGGTCCCCAACCCCTGTTCTGTGGACCAGTACCGGGCCATGGCATGCCAGCAACAGGTCCGCACAAACAAGCAACTCCCCATCTGTGGGATGGAGGCAACACACAAAACCATGCACTCTCCAGTTTGTGGAAAAACCTTTCTCCACAGAACTGGTCCCTGGTGCCCAAAAGGTTGGGGACCTCTGGCATATAGTGTCAAGCTGACCTGATTTTTTTTATTTAAAAAAGTTTTACAATACATTTTGACTTTAATCCCCCCCTCCCCCACCCGTATCCAACCCTCCCTATCCCTCTCCCCCACTCCCTCCCCCCCCGACTTCCCAGAGCTAAATACAGGGCATAAAATCAAAAAACAAACATAAACACCCCTATGTTATCAACAATAAACTATAAATTCTATCTCTCTCTAGCTCATATAAAATGAGTACAAACAATATTAATATTACAAATAAAGTAGAGGGGGAAAAAAAGAGGAAAACAAAAAAGAACTTTACTCAAAATAAATTTTCTTAATCCCAGTCCTTATTCATATTAATTTCAAAAAAAAGAAAAAAGAAAAGAAAAAAAAGAAAAAAACTTTCACCTGCTATTTGCATTCTCCCACCTTTCTCTAATTTCCAAACAAATTCTCAGTTACACGCCAAAAGCGCCTATCTCTGTTAATCTTAATAATCTCCAACCAAACTAAACTACGATCAAAAATAGTTCTTGCATGTATCACGCCAAATGTCTCACAGTTCCAAATCATCCTTAAGTTCAAATAAAAGTTCAAATACAAAGAATATATAAAAAAAAAGATTTAGGCAATCTCTAAGACAACTTGTTGTTAATTAGGAACTTACATACCCATTCTTAGTTCAACACATACTTTAAGTCCATAACCCTAATATACTTTTCTAGCAAGCAATCTTAAATTGTGTAAAATATTAACAAAAAGAAAAAAAACCTTCTTTCTCCTCTATAATAATTTTATTCCATTGACATTCTAATCTAAAAATTAATCAGCAATCTTAACGCCCCAAAACTTTTGGAGCACCTCTGTCATGACCCCCAAAACTTCTTTAGACCGCTCTTCACTGTAAGCACACTTTGAAGATTCCATAACTTTCTGCTGGTCTTGCTCTTGCTCTCGTCTCGCTCTTCTTAGGGCGGCACGCGTCATCTTCTGGCCTCCTGCAGCAACCGATGAAACTGTGACTTGATCCCCTCCAACACCATTGTCCTCTGTCTGTCTATCTGTAACGTCTTGAGGCTTTCCCCCACCATATCCTTTTGCAGCTTCCAAAAATGATAGGGGGGTTGCTTTTAACACATTACTATAAAAATCACGTGCCTGAGCCACAGTAACCAAACGATATCTTTTACCTTCATGCGTCGCCACCAATCCAACTGGAATCTCCCATCTAAACTTAATATCACGTTTCTTAAGTTCCTGTACCAAAAATGCAAAATCTTTCCTTCTCCTTAGGATCTTCAGAGGGATCTCTTTTAAAACCAAAACTTCTTGCTCAGCCACTACCAAATTAGTATCATAAGCAGCTTGAATGACTTCATCTCTCATTACTCTCTTTGTAAAATAGACCACCACATCTCTGGGTAACTTCCTCTGTCTTGCAATCCATGAATTTACACGAAAAACTTTGTCCATATTTCCCTCAATTTCAGATGCTGACTGGCCCAGTACCCCTTCCAGAGCCTCAGAAATCAGCTGCTTTAAATCTTCTTTACCATTCTCCTTTAAACCCCTAATTCTAATAGCATTCTGCATCTGATTATACTGAACAAGGCTCAATTCTTCGTCCATTTTATCCCTTATATTTTCATTTTCTAATACCTTTGCTTCTAATATAGAGTTCTTTTGACTGAGATCCTCCACTTTTATATCCAGCTGTAGCACACATTCAGCTATGGATTCAACCTTAGACAAAATGTCCACCCTCATTGCTCTAAACTTCTCTTCCATCTTCTTCTCCAATTTCTCCTCCATTTTCTCCTCCAGCTTTTTCAACTTTTCATCCATCATATCAGACATCAATTGTGCATGCTTTCCAAAAGCGTCTTGTAAATCCTTAAGCGTCAATGCCGGGGGAGATGCAGGAGGAAGCAAAGCTTGCAATGAGGTCTCTTGCACCAGGGAAGACCCCGCATTCCAGAAAGCTTTAGAAGTTTTAGCCGCCATCTTCCCCCACTTTCACTTATTACTCACTTTCACTTTGAAGCTATAAAATCCATTGAGCTAGAGAGTAAAAATAAAGAGTCCACTTCACCTTGACCTCCTGTATCACTCTGCCTGCATCTTGATAATCAAAGTTATTTCCTTTTGGCAGGGGTGGTTGCTAACGCCTGGCTCTGCTCCAATAATCCCAGAGCAGAGGCGCTGCGCAGCTCGGAGCAACCCAGGCTTCGGGGGGGCTCATCCTTCAGCCGCCCAAGCTCTCAGCTCAGGCGGCCCCAGAGAGCTCAACCCCTACCTGGGGCCTCACCCCCTCCTCTTCTCCCGAGGAGGGGGCTTCAAATCCATCTAAACAGCTGATCGGCGCTGTTTACGATGGAAAAACACAGCTGCGGAGCGGGCAGCCCGAAAACGGCTGTCTTCGGCGTCGCGTCGCCACCGGAAGTCCGACCTGATTTTTATTTATTTATTTATTTATTTATTTATTTATTTATTTATTTATTTATTTATTTATTTATTTATTTATTTTATTGAAAAGTTTTAAAATACAGTTTTCCTTTAAAAAGCCCCCCTTCCCCCTCCCTCCTCCCCCCCTCCCTCCCCCCTACCTCCCCCCCTCCCCCCCTCCCTCCTCCCCCCCTACCTCCCCCCCTCCCCCCTCCCCCTCCCGACTTCCCAGAGCTAAATACAAGGTATATATATATAAAAAAGCAATCATAAACAACCATATACTAACAACTATAAATTCTAAAATCCATCACTCTCTAGCTTATATAGGATAAAACAAACCTTAGCAATATTAAATATATATAAAAAACTAAAATAGAAAAAGAAAAAAGAAAACGAAAGAAGACTTATTCGAATGCTACATAAAACTTCTTAACTCTATACTTGTTCTGGATAAACTCAATCCATTTTCTCCATTCCATAATGTAACGTTCTTGCGAATGATCTTTCAAATAGGCCGAAATCTTCGCCATCTCTGCCAGGTCGGAAACCTTTAAAGTCCACTCTTCTATGGTCGGCAGTTCCTCTTTCTTCCAATATTGACCTATCAAAAGTCTTGCTGCCGTAACTAAGTTCAACATCAACTTGGAGTCCACAACTGTAGCGTCAACAATTATTCCCAACAAAAAAAATTGCGGACAAAACTTTATCCTCCGTTTAAAAATCTTCTGCATATTCCACCAGACTTTTATCCAAAAAACCTTAACCTTCTTACATGTCCACCATATGTGAAAATATGTTGCATCTTCATCACCGCACCTCCAACATTTAGGCTGGTAATTCGGATACATACTTGCAAGCTTTTTAGGATCTAAATGCCATCTATAAAACATTTTGTAAAAGTTCTCTCTTAGATTTTGAGCTTGAGTAAATTTTACGTTCCTCACCCAAATCTTTTCCCACGTATCCATTGTAATAACTTCCTGAATGTTTTGGGCCCATTTTATCATACAATCCTTAACAAGCTCTGTTTCTGAATCAATCTCTATCAATGCAAGATATATCCGTTTGATATGTGCTGGTCCCTGATTTCTAATTTGCTTTGTCAAGTTTTCATCAGTCATTGCAAATCCATTTTTCTGGTCTTCTTTCCACCTGGCCCGTAACTGAATATATTGAAACCAAGTTTGAACAACCTTCTCTTCTCGCAAGAGGCTATATGATTTCAAACACCAAACATTCCTTTCCAACCTTAAGATTTCCTTGTACGTAGTCACATCATGTTTGAAACCAGCATGTATATTTTC
Source organism: Vipera ursinii (assembly GCF_947247035.1). Classification (NCBI taxonomy): domain Eukaryota; kingdom Metazoa; phylum Chordata; class Lepidosauria; order Squamata; family Viperidae; genus Vipera; species Vipera ursinii. The sequence goes on from NC_139512.1 coordinate 205,590,858, forward strand.
TATTGCGTGTTTTGGAATTGCCCACAATGGTATCTTGCAGCTTAACTTATGTCTATACTTCTTCCAAACTCTCAGCAATGCCTGTCTTAAAATATGCATCCTAAACACAGTATCTACCTTCTTATCATACAACAAATATGCATGCCAGCCAAACAACAAATCATGGCCCTCAAGATTTAATAACCTCGGTTGCGTCAAATTAATCCAGTCACTTATTCCTACTAATGCAGCAGCTTCATAATATAATTTAAAATTAGGCAATTTAAGGCCACCTCTCTCACGAGTATCCTGCATAATCTTAAGTTTAACTCGTGGCTTTTTCCCTGCCCACACAAATTTATTGATACCACGCTGCCATTCCTCCAAGTTAGAATCTTTCTTAAGAATCGGTATCATTTGAAATAAAAATAAAAATTTGGGCAGGACATTCATTTTCACTGCTGCAATCCGTCCCAACAAAGACAATTGCAATTTTTCCCAACTCTCCAATTCTTTTTCAATTTTCCCCCATAGTTTTTCATAATTATTTTTATATAGCTTTGTATTAGAGGGCGACAAAATCACCCCCAAATATTTAACCCTTTTAACAATCTCAAATCCAGTTAATCCTTCTAAGAGAGCCTTCTGTGAAACTGTCATATTTCTAGCCAAAATTTTAGTTTTCTGTGTATTTACTTTAAATCCAGAAACCTTCCCATATTGTGTTATTATCTCCATCAGGTCCACAACAGAGTTCTCTGGCTGGGTCACTGTAACAACCAGATCATCTGCAAATGCTCTCAATCTATAGTCCTGATCTCCAACTTGTATCCCCTTAATTTTTTCCGAATTCCGAATCTTAACCAATAATATCTCTAATGTTAACACAAATAACAAGGGCGATAACGGACACCCTTGCCTTGTGCCCTTCTCAATATTACATGCTGCTGTCAGGCTATTGTTAACTATGATTCGGGCAGTTTGTTTTTGATATAATGCCCTAATCGGTTGTAAAAAATTTTCCCCAAAATCCATTTTGTCTAAAACTTTCAACAAAAATTGCCAATTCAATTGATCAAAGGCCTTTTCAGCATCTAAAAAGATTAGCGCTGCAGAGATCTGGTTGTGCCTTTCCAAAAACTCTAACACATCAACTATATGTCTCACATTATTTTTCATTTGCCTACCACTAATAAACCCCGTTTGATCCCCATGAATCACCTGTTGCAGAACCCTCATCAGTCTATTAGCCAAAATCTTAGCAAATATCTTATAATCTGTATTTAAAAGCGATATCGGTATGTAATTTTTAACTTGAGTAGCATCCTGGTCTTCCTTCGGAATCAAAGAGATAAAAGCTGTTCTCCAAGACGGTGGCACCTTTCCCCCCCTCTGGATTGTCTGGAACAGTTCCTTTAACGGTTTTATCATCTCTAATTGTAAATTTTTATAATAGGCCGCAGTCAAGCCATCCGTGCCTGGTGCTTTATCCACCTTCAGTTCCTTAATTGCTGTAAAAATTTCTTCTTCTGTAATCAGTTGATTAATCCCCTCTTTTTGTACTTGCGTAAGAACCGGGATGCTAGCATTCTCCAAGTATATATCAATATCTTTTGCATTAATTTCCTCTTTAGTATATAATTTCGAATAAAAATCCACAAAAGCATCCTTAATAAGATTCTGTTGAAACACAACCCTTCCTTTATACTCAATCTTATCTATATTAGAGGCCCTTTGTTTTTTCCTCAGTCTATAAGCTAACCATCTGCCTGGTTTATTAGCGTTGCAAAAAGTATTATGCCTAGCAAACCGCAGATTGGTCGCCACTTGATCAGCCATTAATTTATCAAATTGTCCTCTTAGCAGTCTAATAGCCTCCTTGATCTTCACATCCTCTGGGTTCAAAATCAAAGCCTTTTCTTTTTCCTTTATTTCATTCTCCAGTTCTTTCCTTCTAGTTTCCACTGCACGTCTATGTCTATTATTCATATATATCAACACCCCTCTCATATAGGCCTTGCTAGCATCCCAAACCATATCCATAGAGGTACCCTTATTCATATTAATATCAAAAAAATCCTTCATCCGCTGTTTGCATTCTTCCACATTTCTCTGATTTCTAAACAAATTCTCATTTACGCGCCACGAGCGCCTATCTCTTTTCTCCTTATCAATCTCCAACCAAACTGGACTGTGGTCAGAGATAGTTCTTGCACAAATCTTTACCTTTTTAGTTCTCAAAAAAAAATCATTAGTCAACAAAATAAAATCAATCCTCGAAAAAGATTGGTGTCTGTCAGAATAAAAAGTATAATCCTTCTCCTGCAAGTGTCTCTCACGCCCAATATCTCGCAATTCCAGGTCGTCCTTCATTTCAAAAAAAGTTTTAGGCAATCTAGCATGACTTGGAATGCGCTTAAAAGCTCCAGCCTTATCCAACTGTACATCCAAAACACCATTCCAGTCCCCCATAAAAATAAAAGATTTATAATCCAACTGGGTAAGCTTTGTGTGAAGTAAGCTAAAAAAGTCAGCTTGTTGTTGGTTAGGTGCATATAATCCAACTAAAAGCGTCTTTTTACCTTCTAACAACAGCTCAATCATAACATATCTTCCATGCTTATCTGCTTCAATTAAGTCTGCTGTTAAGGCACTTTTAACATAAACAACCACTCCATTTTTCTTATTCTCTGCAGAAGCAACAAATTGCGTACCCAGCCTCGAGTTCAGTAAGTGCTTTTGATCCAAAACTCTAATATGCGTTTCTTGCAGACATATAACATCTATCTTAAATTGTTTTAAATATTGAAAAACTTTCTTCCTCTTCTGCGGTGAATTTAGTCCATTAACATTCCAGGTTAAAAATTTAGTTGCCATGCATATCCTCCAAAAGCTCTTGGACCACAGCTTTGATAGGACTAACTTCTTTAGGCCGTGCTCCTCCCACTGCTTGGCTATGAGTACGTTGTGAAGAATCTGAAGACTTTTGCTGATCTTGTTCTTTTATTTTCTTTGCTCGTTTTAAAGCAGCACGCGTTACTCTTTGCTCTCTAGGATCATCCAAAGAAATTGTAGCTTGATCTCCTCCAGCACCATTTTCCTCTGTTTCATCCTCTTGATGTTCTCCTTCTCCAGATCCCTTTACAGCTTCCAGAAGTGTTAATGGGGTTGCTTTTAAGACATTATTGTAGAAATCACGCGCTTGCTTCACAGTAATCAGCCGATACCTTTTACCTTCATGCATCACCATCAGCCCATCTGGAATCTCCCATCTGAACCTTATATCTCTTTGCTTAAGCTCATGCACGAGAAATGTATAGTCCTTCCTTCCCCTTAAAATCCTTGGAGGGATTTCTTTTAAAACCAAGACTTCTTGTTCAGCAATCACAACTTTAGCATCATAGGCAGCTTGTATAACTTGATCTCTAATTTCTCTTTTTGCAAAATAAACCACCACATCTCTAGGCAACTTTCTCTGTCTGGCAATCCATGAATTCACCCGAAACACTTTATCCATAGCTGCTCTTATTTCAGATGCTGGCTGGTTCAATACCACTTCGAGAGCCTCAGAGATCAGCTGCTTTAAATCTTCTTTAATATTCTCTTTTAAACCTCTGATTCTGACAGCAAACTGCATCTGGTAATATTGGGCAAGGCTTAACTCCCTTTCCATTTTGTCTCTTGCATTTTCATTCTCCCGTGCTTTTACTTCTAATATAGCATTCTTTTGAGCCAGATCATCCATTTTTTCATCTAAATCTTCCACACATTCCGCCACTTTATGCACTGAGGACAAAATGTCTACCTTCATCACGCTGAACTTCTGTTCCATCCTCTCTTCCATTCTCTCCTCCAATTTCTCCAATTTCTCCTCCATCTGTGCAAATTTATCAGCAATTGATTGATTAATTGATTCCAAAAGTACCTGGGCATGTTTATCCAAAGCATCTCGCAAATCCTTCGATGTCAACGCTTCAGGAGGGTGCAACGCCTGTAGTGATGATTGTTGCACCGGCGAGGATCCACCACTCCGAAGAGTTTTAGGGGGAGGTTTCGCCGCCATCTTTTAGTCCTCAATTATGACGCACTTTCACTTAAAGTTTAAAAAGTCCAACAAGCTCGAGAGTATAGTAAAATAATCCTCTTCACCTTTTCCTCTTGTACCGCTCTGCCTGCTCCTTTAAACCATAGTCCTTTCTTCAGGCAGGGATGGTTCGCAGACGCCTGGCTCTGCTCCAAGAAGTTCGGAGCAGAGACGCCGGCCAGCTGGGAGCAACCCAGGCTTCGGGGGAGTTCAATCCTTCAGCCACCCAAGCTCCAAGCTCAGGCGGCCCCGGAGAACTCTACCCCTACCTGGGGCCTCACCCCCTCCTCTTCTCCCGAGGAGGGGGCTTCAATTTCGCCCGAACAGCTGATCGGCGCTGTTTCGGGCGAAAAAACAAACAGCTGAGCCGCGGGCAGCCCGGGAAGGCTGTCTTCGGCGCCGCGCCGCCACCGGAAGTCCTTTATTTATTTATTTATTTATTTTTGCCTGTGCCCATTTAACTATTGTTGATTCATGATATAGTAGCAACAATGATTACACCATTTTTGCTTTAGGAATAAAACGATTTTTTTTCACAAGCCCTAAATAAATTTTGGGTATGGATGACATAGCGATTACATCAGCCACTTCTTTCAGGAAAAACAATTATTCTGAGTAATCTAGTCAATATAAGAAGACTGCCAATGTGTCTTCCTATTACAGACAAGTGTATTACAAGGACAAGTGGCCATAATTGTTGGTATTCAGCATAATTTATTGTGCAGAGGAGCTACTTTGATATGAGAAGGCAGAAAGTCATATTTTATAGATTTTGCTGCAGGAGGCTTCAATTTCTACAGCTTTCTTCATAGATGCTTTAATTTGTTTGTATTAGATTCTGTGTGATGAAATTTGCACAATGGGTGAACACCTCCTAGGTCAAAAGCATATAAGTTGAGGGGGAGGTTAGCATGGTGAAATAGGAGATCCTTTCCTGAATTTGGCAGGCCCTATTGATGGGGCTGGACCAGAAATTGCCTTCTACTCTTTAGTCACTGACTGTCTAAAGGGGGGGGGGGACAAGACCCTGGAGGTGGGGTCATTTGAACCAGCACCCTCAAAAACTGCTTTCTGCAGCTGTTTAGCTGATGGGACCTGTTCCCAGACCATTCTTAGTCACTGGCACTTTGCAGCTGGCACTGCTGCTGAGCAAGTCTGTTGGGACTGTGCCAGAATTCTTTCTCTCCTTTAAGCACCCTGCCTACCATGTTGCACCAAGGACAGAGCAGAGAGACACCAAACCCAACAACCAGTTGCCACGAACTGGCAAGATAATAGCACTCCATCCATGTCTTCCACTCACTATCCCTTATTTGGGCCTCTGTACATACTATAAAGACTTTGTAAAGGGGGATCCCATTAAGGCCACCCTTCTCAGTGGCATACTAGGCAGGCGGTGCCATTTTGCTGTGTGAGATGACACACATTGAGAAGTATCTGAAGAACAGAATGCTTCTTGCATGATCCAGAAGGAGAAGACACCATAAGAGCCCTGGTGGCGCAGTGGTTAGAATGCAGTATTTCAGGCTACTTCTACTGACTGCCGTATGCCTGCAGTTCGATTCTCACAGGCTCAAGGTTGACTCAGCTTTCCATCCTTCTGAGGTCGGTAAAATTTGGACCCAGATTATTGGGAGCAATAGGCTGACTCTGTAAACTGCTTAAAGAGGGCTGTAAAGCACTGTGAAGCAGTATATAAGTCTAAGTGCTATTGGTATTGCTATTTTGGTGTACTAGAATTGAATTATTTCAAGCTTGCCAAATCATTCCCCCCCCCTCTTCAAACTAAGGTTATTGCCATCAGCCTTATTGTTTGTTTGTTTTTTGTTTGTTTACAGTTGTTATAACTTGCACCAATCCCAAAGGAATCTCTGGGCAGCATACATATCAACCAATACCTCCCCTCAAAAATGTAACAATAAAAAAGGAAATCAGAACAATGTCAAGATTTTAAACAAAACAATCACAATAGCAAAGACCAAACTCTGACTGTTATTTGTGTTGAGAGGGAAATGGATCAGGAATTATTTGAGATTCAAGGAAACATGCCAAAGAAAGACAGAGGTGGAATTCATGTGGTCAGCTTGGTCTTTCCAACCTTTTCCACTTACTAGGCATGCTTGGACAACAGCTCTTGAACTTCCTGGCCAGCGTGGGCATAATCATTCATTGCTGGCATTTCCATGAGTTACAGCACATCTGGAGGGAACCAGGTTAAGGAAGACTGCTTCTAGCACTTAAAGTGGATAGTAGGGCCCCCGTAAGAGAGAGCATCTTAAGGACTGTTTTGTACCATGGTGCTTTGACATTTTCTTTCGTGTACTTTCTGCTGAATCTTTGTTACAAGAAGATGTTTGCCAACTTTCAGTGTGGGAAAACTAGTTTACCAGCTGCTTCCTCCAATAATTCCACGGCACTTCTGGTTTTTCAGTGGATCTCAGCAGCCAGTAATAAAACATCAGCAGACTATGACAAGGAAAGGGACATTTGCCAGTTCACTCCCCAGTTTTGCCATTTGATTTAAACTCTAACCTGGGAATCACGCGTGGTATTTGAGAACCTTCATTTTGGCAGCAGATTACTTGGGCTTTATGTTCTCCTGCTTTATGTTCTCCTGCCCATATCAAGCAAAATGTAAGTTAATGCTGTGCTGCCCTTTACTGTTTTGAAAATGTTGTTTTCCAAGGATTAATAAAGCGAAAGGCCCGTTCTACCAGCAGAGCCCTACTTGCAGCTCTGATATATTTTTATCAGGTATATCAAGTTAATTTGAACAAAATCTGAACGTCTAAAAAAAAAAAACAAGCAGGAGAACATAAAGCCCAAGTAATCTGCTGCCAAAATGAAGGTACTCAAATATCTTCTCCCATGGCCACGGCTATAAACACAGGTAATTCCTGGAGTTCACTTTGGGTTGGGGAAGCTCTGCTCCTATTCTTACTATAATGATATTTCAGTCCAGATTCAACCTAAGCTGCTCAATAGAAGCTGAAGGGATGAAAGTGATCCAGGGGGAGATGCAGAAGACTGAACTGCAAGGCTGGCCCTCTGCCCGGTGGCTGCAGGATGGAAGGATAAATCACCCAGCTCTGAGTTGCCTTTGGAGATGGATGGAGTAAAAGGAAGAGATGGCTGGAAAATAATTGGACATGTTATAAGCATACAAATGTTGGGAGTTGGGGAAAATATCCTCAGTTCTTCCAATGGTTCTGTCCAAAAGCACTCTGTGAAAAGGGAGAACTTCCGTAACCTCCCTCTGACTCAGAAATGAGAATGCCCGCAATCGGTTGGTGTTTCACCGTTCACCATCCTGAGGAGCAATAATGTAAAAAAAAAATCAAGCCACAATAAAAAGGTCCGGCGTGCAGCCTTCCTGTTCTGTATCCCAGGTAGCCAGCCATGTTTTCTTTCAGGATACTATATTCCAATTACCTTCTCATCCAATATTTCTCTTTAATTAAAGTAATCACCACTGGATAGCCACCGAAGACATAAATTCTTTACTGGGCTGTTTCTATAGAGTTTCGTGTCTTTGTGGGTGCAACCCTGCCCACGTCTGTAAATTTAAGGGATACCCTAAGCGTACTGGTGTCTCTCTCTGCCTGTAGATGGGCCATTGGGCTATATAAATAATACTGCTCATTAATAATAATCAACAGTTTGGTTCAAGATGTTGGCAATCGCCTTTAAAGCCCTTCGTGGCAGGGGTCCAGGATACTTGGGGGACCGTGTCATCCCACTGGGATTGGCTTGCCCAACCTGTGCTGGTAGAGGAGGAATGCTGCGGGCTTCACTGGCCAGAATATTCCAGCTGGCAGGATCCAGCAGAAGAGACTTCTCTGCTATTGTACCTACCTGAGTCTCGAACTTCTTGACCATTAGAGTGAGGTTGGCCCCAGCCTGACCAAGAGCCTGAAGACCTGGCTCTGCCAGTTAGCTTGGGGCTCCAATGGGGGCGCATCACGGTGGAGGTGGTTGATCAATTAACAACAAATCCCACCTCCCCCCCCTTCGTCCCAATCTTGAATTGGATCATGGTGTTCATCTTGCTTTAACTTACTTACATTTTTAGTATATTCATATTTATCGTTTATGACTATAGGCCAGCCAGAGTTACCTTGTGGTAAGATAGAAGGGCAATACATTTTATTTTTTTAAAAAAAGTTTAGAACCAGAACATGCTTTTTTAAAAAATAAATTAAAAAATTAAAATCCCATCATTATTAATAAAAATTTGAAGTTCTGAATGGAGATTAATAGAGGATCAGAAAATCTGGTCATAGCTGTCTACCTATGCAGCAACAGTATACTTTGAGGAAATTATGCCATTTTTCTGCCATTTAGGCCTAGAACATTTTTCCCCCATTTCTACCACTAAGCCCTCTGTCGTGCCACAATTCCTACATTTCAGAAAGTGTGTTAATGAATTCAGGAACCTTCTGTAGATGTATTGTAGCATTCAGAAATCCCAACATAGAAACCCTCTATCAAAAGCTAAGCTTGAAATACCTACCGAAGGAATATGGATACCACTGCTGCGTTACACTATTTCCTTCAGGTAATCAGATGAGCAATAGGAAAATGAAATGGGGGTTAATTAGTTGCTTAGTAAAGGTAAAGGTTCCCCTGCACATGCATGCTAGTCGTTTCCAACTCTAGGGGCCGGTGCTCATCTCTGCTTCAAAGCCGAAGAGCCAGTGCTTGTCCGAGGACGTCTCCGTGGTCATGTGGCCGGCATGACTAGACACCAAAGGCGCACGGAACGCTGTTACCTTCCCACCGTAGCGGTCCCTATTTTTCTACTTGCATTTTTACATGCTTTCGAACTGCTAGGTTGGCAGAAGCTGGGACGAGTAACAGGCGCTCACTCTGCTACGCGGCACTCGGGATTCGACCCGCCAAACTACCGACCTTCTGACTGACAAGCTCAGTGTCCTAACACACTGAGCCACTGTGTCCCTTGTAAATTAGTTGCTTAGGTCTCGCCTAATCAACAAAGCTAATCAATAAAGCTAATGGTGCAGACTGAATACATAGAAGGTGATAAAGCAGGCAATGTGGATGTATTAGAACTGATGAGATGCACCAGAAGGGATAAGACTAATACTTCCCTTCCTGGGTCCCATTCATATTACAATTATCCACGTTGAAAGGTTCCTAAAGGCAGGTTATCTTCTCTTATCATGTTTACACCTCCTGATGCAACTCAATGGTTTGATAACTTTTGTCTCTTCTATCTACTACAACTGCTTTAGCTAATCATCTTCTTCCATGTTCTAGAGTGTCTGAGACTACAAGCCACCGAAAGCATTTGAAATGCTTTGGATCATTTTTATATTAGGACATTATATCAATATGAGTGTTGAAAGAAGCACTTGGCATTGTAGTTCTCTCTGAAAAGATTTGTGTAGACTTTTTCAAACCTTAGGACCTAAGTTTGATTAAAATGATTCAGAGAAAGTCAGTCATGCTTAAATCCTATTGCCTCATTGGAAACAACCAAGTCACCATTTAAAGGCAATTAATATCAACAAGATTTTGGCATGACTAATTTTTCTCAGGATCTGGAATGCACATAGTAAGTACAATCAAGTACAGCAGGAGGGAGCAACCATTTTTAAGACAAGTCTTTATTTAAGGAAATGGGAGGGGGAGGTCAGGACACAAGAGGGCTTATTTTGATTTTAATAGAAGTGTTAATTTTACCAACGATTAAAAAAAACACTTTAGTTTTGAAGAAAATGCTCGACAGGGTTAGAAAAAAGCAGGAAACCTTCAGAAATAAGAGAATACAGGTACCCCATTAGCTGTCGGTTGCCCACTTTTTCAATTCAGCATTACAGCATTAAGAATAGGAATGACAGACATAGTATTTGGATGAACATTGGTTACCGTACATTGTGGCTCCATAACTTTGGTCAGCAACTGAATTTGCTGGAATTCCACTTTGATAACAAGAGATGAACCGTGCCACGTCAAAGAACCTCTAGAGACACCCACAAATTGTACTTACTTCTACCCCTTTCTTTTGTTCTTGGACTGGTAACCTGGGGGCCTTTGCCCAGGTTCGCCTGGTGCGCCAGTTGTGGCCCTATCTGGACCAGGATGCCTTGCGTACAGTCACTCATGCACTCGTGACCTCTCGTCTGGACTACTGTAATGTTCTCTACATGGGGCTGCCCTTGAAGACCACTCGGAGGCTCCAACTGGTGCAGAATGCAGCCGCGCGAGTTGTGTTGGGAGTCTTCCGATACTCCCATGTTACACCTTTGCTCTGCGAGCTGCATTGGCTGCCGGTTGCCCTCCGGGTGAGATTCAAGGTGTTGGTAATGACTTACAAAGCCCTACTTGGCATGGGTCCGGATTACCTACGGCAACACCTGCTGCCGGCATCAACCTCCCTCCGTCCAGTGCGCTCCCACAGAGTGGGCCTCCTCAGGGTGCCTCCGATCAGAGAGTGTCGACTGATGACCCCCAGGGGGAGGGCGTTCTCTGTGGGCGTGCCAGACCTGTGGAACCGCTTGCCAGTTGAGCTCCGGATGGCCCCCGACCTTCGCTCCTTCCGGCGGGATCTAAAAACTTATTTATTTGAGCAATCTGGCCTGGTTTGATGGGTTAGGGGGTGGGGTTTTAACATGGTTTTTAATTACTGTATATATCAGGCATAACTTTTGTACTTCGTTTTTAATATTTATTGCCCTGTACACCGCCCTGAGTCCTTCGGGAAAAGGGCGGTATAAAAATTTAATAAATATAAATATAGATGGGCAAGATAATACCATACAAGGAGAAGAATTCTGGCCAAATTCTACTAATTATTCTTTGTGTTTTTCAAATGGCATATTCTAATACTAACCTTTTTCTGACATGACAAGCATTATGGAAACAGTGAAGAAGATGATGTGCATTATTAGTCTTTTTCTTTTTGCATTAAAATGTAGTTATGGTTCAGTTTACCGGATGTATTGATGATTTGAAATACTCATTTAAAATGTTCATTTAAAAATGCTCAGATTTTTTTATGACAAGTAAATATGCATGTGACTGTCTTTAAATTCCTCCCACAAGGTCTAAGTGACATCCAAGATTCAACGATTATAAGCTTGCTGTTCACTTGTTATCCTTCCATCTTTCAATGACCAACAATAATGTTCTATAGTGCACTTTAAAAAAAACACCACTTGGGCCTTTTCTTTAAACCTCTGTCAACTGAAACAGACTGGGTTTATCTAATTTTCTGTTGCCAAGTATCAGCAAATCTCTACAGATTCAAGTAGCTGGGGAAAATCTGGTTGTTCTATTTGAAACCCTCTATCAAAAGCTAAGCCTGAAATGCCTGCCTAAGGAGTATGGATACCACTGCTGAGTTATGCTACTTCCTTCATGTAACCAGGGTTGTCAAACTGCCAGCCCGCGGGCCGGACGTGTCATCCCAAAAACCGTGCCCACCCCATTGCCGGCAATGGAGAAAAAGCTCCGATACATTGTGTGACATCACGTGACGTCGCGAGTTTGACATGTCTGATGTAATCAGATGAATGAGCAATGGGAAAATGAAATGGAGGTTAATTAGTTAGGTCTCAACAGGTTCATATTATCCCCTGGCAACTACAGGCAAATGCCCATTTTCTTGGCCTGTCTCCCATAATAACATGTAGCTTTTCCAAGGGCCTTCACACAATTCCACTGATCCTGTTTGGCCACATTGTCTCTAGCCTTCCCCTTCGTCTACTTGCCTGTAGTTAACGTGGTCACTTTTCTAGTCTATCATCCACTCACATCATATACCCAAAGCAAGAGATAAGCAATCAAAATGGAGAAACCCTTCAGATCTATAGCTGAAGAAGGTATATGTGAGATATCAACAAATTGCTAAACAATTTTTTCAACTTATTAAATGTATATGTCATACATCTTACTGTTAACCAACTCTGGGAGGCTTACAACATATATATATATATATGTGTGTGTGTGTGTGTGTGTGTGTGTGTGTGTGTGTATGTGTATGTGTGTGTATATATATAAACATATATAAAACAGCAATGTAAAACAATTAGAAAGTTAGAACATTAAAAGTTAACAAAAAAGTTAAATAAGAAAGGAACTAATGCTTAAAAAAATGGAGGTGGTGGGGGGGTCTTTCTTATTTTGTAATAATGAAGATTATTTTTTTTTGCAAGCGCATCTATTTAAAAGAATCTGCTTAAAGGAGTGAAAACACTATAGGAAATGCTAGCTTTGGTGTGAGAACAATTAAGCAATATTTCCCACAGTCTGGGTTTTCAATATTTTAACCCCAGGGATTGCATTAGAAAGAAAACCACAAGCTAAAAAATTTTAAGAGAAAGGGAACTAATGTTTTATGAAGTGAAGCTTCAGTTGTTCTAGCCAGGAGAACCAGATGAGAGAATGAAGTACTGTTCAAACTGTTCTTTTCCTACAGTTGACTCCATCCAGATTAAGGTAAAATATGGAGATTTTACATTTGGTAAGTGCACCCCCTTTCTTCACAGCTTTGCAACATCCATTTATATTCCACAAAATGCCATCACATGTAGCTCTGAGGTAATGTGAATCAGTACCTAAGTCCAATCCTGATTATATGGTTCAAGTGCACCCACTAATTTCTCAGTGCATTTTTTTCTATAGCTAGAGCATTTTCCTTCGTTTGTTTCCTGCAGATGTGTTGAATTTTAATTACCATCTCTCTTGCCTTAAAATAGCATAGAGTGGGGGATGCGGTGGCTCTGTGGTTAGAACAGAGGCTTCACGATAGGCAAGCTTGAGCTGGAAACCTGGATACTGTGTGGCAGGGTGAGCTCCTACCAATCGCTCCAGCTCCTGCTCACTTTAGCAGTTCAAAAGCATATAAAAATGTGAGTAAATAGATACCACTAACTAAATAATAACAACATACAGTAGGAAGATATTCAATCCAAAGAAGGTCCGACTGGGAAATGCTAGGTGATGGCATCTACTGGGTAGTGTGTCTGTGTGTGCGTGTAATTAATCATCACAGACTCAATCATACTGGTGGCTATAAAGCCAAAAAAACTATGTTCCCCAAGAAAAGAGGCCTCACCATAACCTAGCAACTGCAACGGAATATTGTAAGGCAGGAATACACTATTTTTTCCTCCAGGTGAAAGGAGTACTGGATAGGCACTGGGGGAAAAGTGTTTTTGCTTTATACTTTAATTGAAATTAAATAGTTATTATCATTATTCTCCAATCTTCCTTCCTTCCTTCCTTCCTTCTTTCTTTTTCTTTCTTTCTTTCTTTCTTTCTTTCTTTCTTTCTTTCTTTCTTTCTTTCTTTCTTTCTTTCTTCCTTCCTTCCTTCCTTCCTTCCTTCCTTCCTTCCTTTCTTTCTTTCGCAGGGCGCCTTCCAGTCAGTATGGATTCCTAGCAATTGCCAATTTTCTTTGAAAGATTTCGAAAGTGGTTCCTCCTTGCTTTATTCCTAGGGCTAGAGGGAGTGACTAGCCCAATGTCACCCAGCTATCACTATGCCTAAGGCGGGACTATAATTTACAGTCTCCCAGTTTTTAACCTGGCACCTTAACCAGTACACCAAACTAGTTCTCCCAGTCACGTACAACTACTTTTAATAACATTATTTTGGGATTGTTTTTTAACAACAAAAAATTGTCATGGTAACAGCTGCAGTGATAGTATAATCAGTGAACAGTGGGTGTCACCAGAAAACAGGGCAGGTGACAGCCATTAAAGAACAGAAACTAGATAATTTTCAGTCCTGCATCAACTCAAACTGTTAAGAACAACTCTTGTCTCCATTTAGTGAGAAAGGTATAGTTTATGAAAGGTCAAGTGGATTACAGTAAAGCAAAGCCAGAACTGAAATTTGCATGCCAAAATCCCGAAGTATAATCCCCCCCCGAACCACTCCCCACTGCCGGCCTCCCATTGTCTAATCATATTCAAATGCAGTGTTTTGGAACAGTCTCTTCAATTGTGGCCTAGCCAGTATGCAGCTGAATACCATTCTCAGCCGTCTGACCTTGAATTTGTATTTCCAGAATGCACAGTGAATAGTGAACTCTTCCCCCCATTCAGTTCCCTTCCCCCAGAGTTCATGGTAGATTGGCATCAAGCGATAGCAAAGCGCAGGTGTGAGGTGGCGGTTCGGACAATAATAGTGCCAGGCTGAGGACAGACGACCATAGTCCATAACCATCTATTCAGCCAAAAAGAAATCTACTGAAAAGGAGTCTATTGTAACCCAAACTCAGAGCCAACTATGAAGCATCAGAAATGCACAAGCAAGGCTTTGATTCCAAGTAGACTGAAAGTTTTGAAGCAAACATTTCTTGCAGATGAATACCTGCATGCCTGCCATCTCTCTAGGTTTCAGCTCCAGGCAATAGCAATTCTTGGTGTTCATTAATGTTCATTCTTTTGGTCATGGTCAGTGGCCAACTCCCCTATCCTAGTGAAGGTAAAGCCAAGCGTTATTTTCTTTGCTAGACCATGGTCATTGAGTTCCTGGAGCTCTGCCTAGTCCTCCAAGGTGGCCTTCATAATGATCTGCATTGTAAAGCATCTATCCTTGGTATTGAGCCATGACCCAGCATTATGAAGATGGTTGGCCAACCCATCCATTTTGACTATCCTGGCAAGAGTAGGGGAAACCAGTTCCTGTATTCAGCCAACCCAAAAGGAATAAGCCAACTGGATTAATTTTAGCAGAAAGAATGCTGTTTCCTCTAGTAGTCTTTGAAGGGTATGGATCACTATTTTCATACTGATACAGTACCTGCTCTTTTCCAAAGCTTTTTCCAGACAGCTAGTTCTGGGAACTTTAGGCAATACAAGACATTTTTCCTAATCTGTTTCTGGTGTCATCCCAAGTATTGTACATTTATGGGAAATATTGTTTCTCCAGTTTTATTTTCTCCACCTTTGCTACATGCAGCAATAAATCTTCACTCCATAGGCTGCAGTACATATGACCTATTCCTTGGCATCAGGGCCTGTTGTGTTTCCCTTCCAATATATGTGTTTAGCTTCATAAGGGTGAACGGGCAGTGGGCCAAGTAAGAGAACTCATCCCCTCTGTCTTCAGGCTGGAGCCAAGATTATTATTCAGACCTTTCTTTTTTTAATTTTTCTTTTTTCTTTTTTTTTAAAAAGAGCAATTGAAAATTGAACCCATCTTTCACGCACCTCTCAGTTTCTCAATCCTCACAACTGAAAGGTATCCTGGATTAGATGACATCCAATGCAGAGCTTGGTTTCTATTTCTCGTGTGGGCTGCACTTTCTTCTAAGCCTGAGGTTGCAGTGGAGGCCTGTGCCCGTGGTCCATTCCAAAGTGCCAGGTCTATGTCAGAAAGAAGCCCATAGAACCGCACATCTTCATCACACTTGTACATCTGGTCCTTATGTATCTTCCCTCCTGCAGGGTCCCGGCGCAACGCGCTGGAAACTCTGAGGCAATATTTTGGAGTTGGTAAGAGAGCTCCAGTGAATTTTAGTGCTCCCTGCCATGCTATGAGTCGTCTGGCAGCTCTAGAGTTCTCTTTGCTTTGCTTTCTTCGCGGTAGCAAAATGAAACATTTCGCAAGTACCGGTATGTCTGCAATTAGTTCCATCGGCGTTGTCCTTTGGCTTTGTCTCGTCTTGCAATCTGTTACGATCCTGGATCAGAAGCATAAGAGTAGCCGCTAGTGCATTACTGTTGAATAGCCACTCTCCCCATTGTTCTGGAGAGTCCAGCATTATTTCCCCAAAACAGTTGGGATCATATCACAGTTAATCCACAATGTTAATGTTGAACGCATAACAACATGCTTGGAAATGTTGGCTGAAGATGTAACATATACGCTTGATCCTTTTAAAACTAAAAGCCTGATTATATATGGATACCTTAGACCTAACTGGGACATAACTGAGCCAAACATCCAAAGTAGGGCTGGTGTTGCAAGTAATATCTCACAATATTTATAGTAGTGGCTAAGGAAAATGAACTGAAAATGTAATTATTGAAAGATACCATTTCCATCCACAACAAAATAATCATCCTTCCCAAATGTCTTGATCTTGTAGATACTTCTAGAGTACAAATGTTAAAAAACTACCTCCTTGTTCAGTTTCTAGCTCCATGCAGAGCAAGGATGGGTATCCTGCTTGCTGGGCAATGGCAGTGTATACAGTCCCCAATTCCTGAATTTGCAGTCTTTTCTGACCACATTCTTGACATTTGGTGGCAGAGTTTCCTGTTGGAAATTGACAACCTGGTTTGTGCATTTGTCCTAAACTTTGAATTAATTATTATAAATGTCTTATTCCTGGCTGAGTAGTTTATACCATATCCCCTAATCATGTCTGTTCAGAAAATCCTCAAGATGTTGGTAATCTTGTGGTTGCCAAGTAAGACCATATAGCATGAAAAACTGCAATGTTTTTCCTTCATTCCTAGTTTTGGAAAAACCGAGGCAACCATTTCATTACAGCACACAAGTTTCCAATTTATATTCTCCTTTCCTCCAGGAACCTAAGACAGTATAGAGAAGATTCTTTACTACAAATGTACCTCCTATGACCAACCAGTGAGGTGGGTTATGTTAAGAGGGAGTGAATGATGAAAACTCAACCAATGATCTTCCATGATTAAAGTAGGATTTAAACCTGGGACTGCCTGGTCTAGTCAGATGCTTTAGCTATATTACCCTGCTGTTGTTGTTTTCTCTTGATGAAACCTCTCAAGGATAATATATGGAATTTGAAGGGTAGCAGTGAGGTAGTCATTAGGTATCATTGTTCCAAAAATAGAAAGGAAGATATGAGAGTGCCTGAGGCATATGTGAGGAGAGTTGGGTCAAACACCATTTGTAGTATTATTTGTAGTCTCTCTCTCTCTCTCTCTCTCTCTCTCTCTCTCTCTCTCTCTCTCTCTCTCTCTCTCTCTCTCTCTCTCTCTCTCTCCCTCCCTCCCTCCCTCCCTCCCTCCCTCCCTCCCTCCCTCTCTCTCTCCCTCCTTAAAAAAGGATCCAATCTCTCTCTCCATCATCAGAAGTATTGATACCTTTTCCATTTTGTTTTCTAACATAGGGGTCTCCAACCTGTGGTCCGTGGACCAGCACCAGGCCGTGGCATACCAGAAATTGGGTGGCACAAACAAGTGAAGCCCCCATCCAGGGGATGAATGCAGCACATAAAACCATGCCCCCCCCCCGTCCACGGAAATACCTCTCTCCATGGAACCAGTCCCTGGTGCCCAAAAGGTTGGGGGCCACTGTTCTAACAGGCTTTCAGCACATCTTATATGATTAAGTTTAAAGACCTGTTTTAAATTTACATTTCTCAGCTAGAGCAGAGAGTTGTCATTAGAGTGCCACTAACATTTCCAGATCATGTTTCAGTCATGCGGAAAAAGGCAGGCTCTCCCTCCCTTCAATAAGAGGCATACTTGAATAAACAGAACTTCTTCCTCCGCACAGAACATGTTTTTATGTTGCTTTTATCCAACTTTCCCCTGGATACGATCGTTTCTGGACTCAGCCATTGGGGTAATCCCTATAACACGTACTGTTGTGTGTAACTTCATCATATGATATGGCTGAAAGATTCCAATCTTTTTAAAACTGATGCCTGAGTTTAAGAAGCAAAAAAGTTTTAAGTGAACGTTTTTCACATGAAAGTTCTTTGTGTTAATTATGCAAGTACGTGTTCCATTTCTTTCTTCCCCAGTCATTGATATCTCATATTTTTAAATATAGGACATGGCAAATAAGTCAGAAATAGAGAATGTTATGCTTTTTAAAGATGCAGAACATGTATTTTATACTGCTCTGCTTCTGTTTCAGTTACTGGTATTTAAAATGATATCTATCATTAAATAAGTAGATAGAATTTAACTTGGTTTAGTTTATCATTGCACAGGATAACTGGAATAAATTTCCAGTTTGGCACCAGTGATAAATGGAACATGGTCAAATACATATATACAAGGAATGAATTTTCTGTGATAAATTATTAGATTCACTATATGAATACCAAAAATAACAGAGACCATCTGGGGCATTGTAATGACTCCCAATTTTATTGTGGTGTGAGCTTTCATAGGCTGCAGTTTTCCATCATCAGGAAAAGATTCATAATTCTTTCCTTATCGGATTCTGCTACCACAGAGACCAGCATTCTCTCAGTTTAATTTCTGACTTAAGGATATGAGGAGGTTCCATGTCTTTCCACCTTGAATTATCTCAGTCAGTGAGGAATTGTGTCCTGGCTGTGCCGATCTCACAGTAGCCAGTAAGACTTTGCTATGCTTCAAAGTCACAAAGCTCAGTACAAGCAGTCCGTGACTTACAAGAGTTCGTTTAGTGACTGTTCAGTGTTACAATGGCACTGAAAAATGTGACTTATGACCAAATTCATCCATTGCAGCATCCCCATGATCATGCGGCCAAAATTCAGATGCTTGGCAACTGGTTCATACTTATGACCGTTGCTGTGTTCCAAGGTCTTGCGATCCCCTTTTGCGATTTTCTGACAAGGAAGGCAATGGAGAAGCCAGATTTGCTTAGCAACTGGGTTACTAACTTATCAACTGTGGCGATTCACTTAACAATTGGGGCAAGAAAAGTTGTAAAATGGGGCAAAACCCACTTAACAAATGTCTCACTTAACAACATAAATTTGGGGCTCAATTGTGGTCATAGGAAGAGGACTACCTGTACTTCTGGGGTTATATGGATGATTCAAGCCCAGGGGTAGGCAACCTCGGCTCTTTTATGACTCATGGACTTCAACTCCCAGAATTCCTGAGCCAGCCAAGCCGGCTCAAGAATTCTGGGAGTTGAAGTCCATGAGTCATAAAAGAGCCGAGGTTGCCTACCCCTGTTCTAGCCCATTCTGTGCCCTTTTTTTGCCCCTCTGAGTCTCAAATGTCTAGACTGGTGTGTGGGTTCCTTCCTTTTCTGGTGATCCTTACTAGAAATTCTAAACATTTCTAAAAACATTTCTAAATTCTGAAAATATTTGACCTTAGCACCAGGGTAGCATATTCTTAGAGCTCAGAGAAGTGACACGAATGAGCGTCAGAAGAATTTCAGGTTTGGTTTTCCTTGTTAAATCAGCTTTTGATCCTGAGTGGCAGCCTCTACACTAAGAAGGCAGAAATGAGTTGCCCTATGAGATTGGGCTTCATGGCCTCAGTGGATATGGATTTACTGGAGAAGTGAATAGTGCACAAGAGTTTGGAAAAAGTTTTGACTCGAAGGTATTTGATCAAGGCCACAGTAAAAAGATTAAGAGCTTCTGTATCTGATCTGTGTGTATCAGGGCAGTGATGACTAGGTGGTGGTGCTAGTGATACTGAGGCTGATGCAGATGATTCAACCAGGCGGTTAGAATGGCTGACATGAGATCCCAAAGGTGCTGTTTCACAAGGCCGCTGGACTCCCTTGTTTTTCTTTAAAGACATTTAACTTCTCATCCAAGTTGCTTCTTCAGCTCTGACTGGATGGTGGGGAATGGAAGGATTTATACTCCTTGAGGACAGGCTGGGCATTCACATTCTTTTTAAAGAGTCATTGAGGCCACCAGGAGGTTTATCTGTGTCCTCAGGGTCACCTGAATAGTGCAAATGGGTGTGGAGCCTTCTTGGAACTGCTGAAAGGACTGTGTTGTAGACTGGAGACAGTCTGCATTTAAAAGCCAAATGCCACTCTTTCAAAGACAGTGAAGTCCACCTTTTGGACAAAGAGGACTGCTGGTTTGAAAGAGGGATCAAAGAGGCCATCTATGTCAAAATTGAACAGCCCTCTCTCAACAGAAGGGGAGGGATACGACATCATCCATCTTCAGTCTACAACACAGTCCTTTCAGCAGTTCCAAGAAGGCTCCACACCTCCACGCACTACTCAGGTGACCCTGATGACATATATAAGCCTCCAGGTGGCCTCAACGACTCTCTAAAGGAATGCAAATGACCAGCTGTCTTCAAGGAGTATAAATCCTTCCATTCCCCACCATCCAGTCAGAGCTGAAGAAGCTTCTTGGATGAGAAGCGAAACGTCTTCAAAGAAAAACAAGCAAGTCCCGTTGTCTTGTCAAAAAGCACCTTTGACATAACTGTGACCTGGATGACAGAGAATCTCCATAGACATTGACCTGAGATCATTTCAGTGACAGTGGGCATTTGTGTAAGGTGCTTATCATAGTGTAAGATGGGCATTTGATTACAGATAGTCCTTGACTTGCAACCCTTCATTTAGTGATGGTTTGAAGTTACTGGAAAAAAGTGACTTACAACTGGTCCTCATTCTTTGTGACCATTGCAGCATCCCCATAGTCACGTGATCCAAATTTGGGTGCTTGGCAACAGGCATGTATTTACAACAGTTGTAGCATCCTAGCATCATGTGACCAGCATTTGTGACTTTCCTGGCTGGCTTCTGACAAGCACAGTCAATGGGAGAAGCTGGATTTGCTTAACAACTGCGTGATTCACTTAACAACTGCGGTGATTTACTTAATAAATTTGGGGGGGGGAGTTCATAAAATTGAGTGCTAAATAAGTTCCTTGCTTAGCAATGGAAATTCGAGTTCCATTTATGGTCATAAGTCAAGGTCTATCTGTATTGGTTCCTTTTCTGGAAAGCCACTTTTTAAATGTTTTCTTTTCCTTTTTTTCCCCTTATCCTTTCTGCCACAATTTTAGACCGCATTCAGGCTTCATAGCTGACCACTGTTTTTTGTTTCTAAAGATGGTCCCAAACAATGAATCTTGGCTAGGCTGTGTCTATGCTGAATAGATAGTGACAACAAGCAGTGAATGCTGCTTTGATTGTTGAGTCGCCTTGGATGAAATGTAAAGATGGCAAAGATTTCTGTCTGGTTAAAGCTGCCTAGCCTGCACTGTGAAGTCTTCCTTCAATTATATTTTTTCCAGGGGAAAAAAAACTTTATTAAGTTTCAACAATGTGTGTGTGTGTATGTGTGTTTAGGAGTGCAAAAAAAGGAAAAGGAAGAAAACAATGTAAAACAAAAGTAACTTCTGACATTCCTTGGTACAGATTAAAATATAAAATATAGTCATGTCTTACTTTGCAGAAGGTCGGCAGTTTGGCGGGTCGAATCCTGAGTGCCGCGTAACAGAGTGAGCGCCTGTTACTCGTCCCAGCTTCTGCCAACCTAGCAGTTCGAAAGCACGTAAAAATGCAAATAGAAAAATAGGGACCACTACGGTGGGAAGGTAACAGCGTTCCGTGCGCCTTTGGCATCTAGTCATGCCGGCCACATGACCATGGAGACATCCTCGGACAAGCGCTGGCTCTTCGGCTTTGAAACGGAGATGAGCACCGGCCCCTAGAGTCAGAAACAACTAGCACGCATGTGCAGGGGAACCTTTACCTTTACCTTTAAGTAGTTCTAATGGTCAAAATCACAAATTAAAATGTCATTTCTTTCAGTTTCAAGGAAAAAAAATTCCAAAACTGGTTTCCAAGTAGACACAAAGCTAGATATTTTGTTTTCCTTGATTAAAATAGTCAGTTTTGTTGCTTCCTTCAATTATCAAAACAAGAACAAACATGACCCAAAGAGGACACATAGAATTGGTATGTTCTTGTGTATCAATGAGAAGTCAAACCTTCCACAATGGGAACAGAAATGGAGCACATTTTGCTATTGGGAGGGAGGTTTAGGTCATCTGGCAGGAGTGTGGGGGGGGAGGGAATCTTCTTAGCCTGCTGTCCAGGAGATGGCAAAAAGGTAAAAATAGTGGACAGGTAAAGACCACTGCATGCCTTTTCTTCTTAGGCTCTTTAGATTTAAAACAAATACAGGTAGAAACTCGTCAGCCCTTCAGACAAGTTGCCCTCCAGCTTCCACAGTTCGTAAATGAAGGCACGTCTCTTACAGCAGCCTCCTCAGAAGCTCAGCATCAAGCCAGCTTGATGATACAATTCATGAAAGCTAGCTGCTAAAGCTTTCTGCTCATATCTTCAGCACCTTTTCATAGCCAGCAAACACATCCCAAATCCATCTGGGCTTCTACTTTAGGCAGATACTGATACTCGTAATATTGTGCTTACAAGTTCACAGATGGTCACATAAATTCTTAGGCTTCTATAGCCAAACATTCCACTGACTATTTCTGTTTCTTTTTATTTGATTCTCTAATTTACTTTACAGGTAAGCGTTTTAGGTATTTGAAACAAAATCTTTAAAAAGACCACAGTGATATTCTTTCTATATAATGGATCACATAATTGTAGTAAGCACGGAGCTTTGCAGCACATGAAACAAGACTTAAGATCCTTCGTTAATGGATTCTATAATCTAAAACAGAGTTTATTAGATGTTATTCCTGAGTTTCTTTCTGATCACTAAATCACCCCAAGTCATCTTTTCCAAATCTGGAGACACCTTGACAACATTTTCCTTAAATTCTTTGTAGTGTGAATCAGCCATTCCCAACTTAGCATCTTTCAGAGTGCTGGGATTTAGCTATACATAATTCCCAGCTGACAAAGTAGGTCCTGGGGGTGTATAAGCCCAATACCCACCCACCCCCAGAGTATGCAAGCTGGGAGAGGATGCTGCAAGTACAGGTAGTCCTTGACTTACAACCATTCATTTAGTGACTTACGGCCATTTTTTACACTTACAACCATTCCAGCATCGCCGTGGTCATATGATCAAAATTCAGCTGTTTGGCAACTGGCATGCATTTATGATGATTGCAGTGTCCCGGGGGGGCACGGGATCACTTTATGTGACAAGCAAAGTCAATGGGGAAGCCAGATTCACTTAACAACTGGGTTACTGCCTTAACAACTGCAGTCACATAACCACTGTGGCAAGAAAGGTCGTAAAAATGGGGCAAAGCTCACCCAGCCAACTGTCTTGCTTGGCAATGGAAATTTTGGGATCAGTCATGGATGTAAATTGAGGGTTGCCTGCCAGTTGTTGAATATTGGATGTAAACAACTTATTTATAAGGCTAGAGATGAAGAGCTCAGCCTGAGATACCCCTGGATATCTTTTTACTGAAGTCAAATGCAAAGTTGGAGGCAGTCATAATGAGCTTCCAAGTAAGCAGCCCAAATATCCACAATTACTCTAGGTTGGATCCATAGTCCTATATTCATCCACTGATAGAACGGCATAGTAGATATCATCAGAACTGGGCAGTAGACTGCATGGAAATGAATCTGAACACCATTTTATTAGATCACATCCCTGCAAAAAAAAAAGTTTTTTTAAAAAAATTGCTTACACTTTTATTTTCTCATGAATTTATCTTGCTTTATCCTGAGATTATAGCTGTGGCCATTTTGGATTAGCTCAGGAAAGGGCTGTTTTAATTGTCATTGCTTGCCTCTGTATGTTTTATTTATAATTAAGGGCTTTAGTTGGCCATGTTTGCACATAATTCTGAGACAGGTTATTTTAACCAACAATTGTGTGAATAGTTTGCACATAATGTTAAAACATAACCCTTCCCCCCCAACCAATATTGCATTATGGTTTAGCATTTCTATACAAACTAAGTCACTGTGTGTACTGTGAGTTCTGTAAGCCATCTTAAAACGGCTTCTGTCTTGATAGAGCAGATAGTCTCAATATTCTCAATAAGTATTAAAATAAATAAATGTAAGAGGGATAAAAGTACACGTCTATAGTTATGGCAGGAGAGGGAAGCTCATAATCCTTCTGATGTTGTGAAATTAGAGTTAGAAAGATTGTTCAGTACTGGACATACTGAGATTGCTACCCCCTCTGTCACAATTATCCCTGGCCAGATACATATTACGTACTTCTATTTTGTGGCTGAAAGAGTCAATGGTAGGTTTCTAATTATGCCACATGCTTCTCATTCTTCTTCTACCCCATCTGCCTCTCTAAAAGAATTTAGATAAAATCAGATTTGGACTTTATTGCTGTTTGTATTGTATTTAACGTTAATTCAGAATTTCTGCAACTTCGCAACCATTGTAACGTTCATTGGGGTGTCCTTTCTCTCCTTTTAAATCTACAGTATTTACTATGAAGAGTTACAACAACAAAAGGAATGACCTGTTGAACTAGCCCGAAGAGGCATCATTAGTCATCTAACTCAACCAGCTTTACAATACCAGTTTTAGCTTGGAGGGCTGCGTGTTAAACTATGTGTCCTTATCAAAGGTTTGGAACAACCAGAGGCCAAATATGAAGAGACTTTCAGCCATCAAACGGGGAGGAGAGAAAAGGCCCCCCATGAAAACTGGAATGTGTTTCTACTTATTGTCCATCCAAGTAAAATAAAATCATTTCTCTTGCAACCATATGGTTCCCCTTAAATGAGAAACTGTATATATTGGTCTAAATCCACAATCATTTTGCTGACATATTATTTGCTACATTAGAAAATCACTGCAATCTGTGTCTGCTGTACTTGCCCCTCAGACTAAGGGACACAAATGTGGGGAGAAGGCACCATTTTCAACACTGGGTCTGAGAAAACAAGTTCTCTAAGTGAGCAAGTTTCTTGAGACAGATGTGAAAAATCTGTTTTCAGCTATTGCTGCTCCCAGGTTTAGCAACAGTGGATACTCTGCTCTGCTTGGTAAGACTCTTCTCCACTGGTAGAAACTATTTTAAAAGAAACCATATCTATATTCTTGAACTTGCAAAGACAGCCACCAAGCCACTAGGCACCAGGAACTGTCCAAATTAGAATGGAAAGCCCTTGAGGATACTGGGGACCCCTCAGGGTACAATGCAAATATTATTTTAGTGGGGAACATGGTTTTTTTCTTCAGAAGCACCACCCTCTAATCCAATAACTATGAAGTACATAGATTTAACATTTATAGTATGCTGAAGCTCAGATTGGTTTCCAGAGGTCCTTCTTCTGTCTGCCAACCAAGATAGTACTGAGCTTTTCAATGAGATACACAGTTGGTAAAAGAGAGGGCAGAAGTGGAGTGAGAATGCAAGAACAGCTATTGCTAATACAGGTAGCTGTTGACTTATAACAGTTCATTTAGTGACTTATGACCATTTAGAGTTAGAGCGGCACTGCAAAATGTGACTTATGACCATTTTTTAAAAGTTATGACCTTTGCAGCATCCCCATCATCATGTGAGCAAAATTCAGATGCTTGGCAACTGGTTCGTATTTATGACCTTTGCTGTGTCCCAGGGTCATGTGATCACCTTTTGCAACCTTCTGACAAGCAAAGTCAAGTGGGGACGCCAGATTTGCGTAACAACCAGGCTACTAACTTATCCACTGCAGCAACTCACTTAACAACTGTGGCAAGAAAAACTGTAAAATGGGGCGAAACTCAGTTAGCAAATGTCTCACTTAGCAACAGAAATTTTGGGCTCAATTGTCATAAGTCGAGGACGGCCTGCATTGAATGGATATTTGATGCCTTAGTATTGACTATCACTCCCACTCTCCATGACATCGTTACTCTGATGATGATAAGATTAATGCTGTGTTAGCAGTAAAGCAAGGTTAAACCCAGCCACACCTTGCCCAAAGTCTCCTTAAAGTCTGAAAGCATTGTTGTTTACCACCTTGGAAAGAAAAATTTGGAGATTTTTGAAAACACATAGATGTAAAAATTACACCAGGGACAGGGAGGAGTGAGAATGTGGCTTCTAGAAGGCCACAGATTCCAGTCATAGCCAACAAATGGAGCAGTCGCAGTCGCAGTCGCAGTCGCAGTCGCAGTCGCAGTCTCTCTCTCTCTCTCTCTCTCTCTCTCTCTCTCTCTCTCTCTCTCTCTCTCTCTCTCTCTCTCTCTCTCTCTCTCTCTCTCTCTCTCTCTCTCTTTTCTTGGCAGGAAATGGAAACTTGATGTAAACCTCCTAGATGAGCTCTGAGATGCTACAGTATGTCTGCCTCCTGTGTCAGCAACCTGAGGAAATGAAAGAACACAAAGGACGGGGAAAACATTTTACAAGGCCTGCTGGTGAGAAGCTAAACTGGAGGCATTTGGTCATCTTGGATAGCAAGACATTTGAAGGAACCGATGTTACAACCAGGAGCAGGAAGGCCCTCGACAAAGAGCTGGCTTTGTAGGATATATGCTGGTTTGTGAGGAGAAGGAGGAGGTGGGCAGCTGAAATACTTGGTGGTGGACTGGACTCCTCCGAAGGAAAATCTGCAGGGATGTGAAGAAATACCGTCTCTGCTCAAGTATTCACTGAAACCTCATGTTTCAGATAAGCGGTGTCTTGGATAATAGGTTTGAGGTCCCCTATAAAGACGGGGCTGAATTGCTCTGTAACTCTAGAAATTAGTCTGAGCAATCTTTTCCAGAAAATATACCTCATCAATAACATGAGTGATGAGGTCATAGCTTCCCCTGCCCGCCAAAGCAGTACAAAGGTGCCTCTCTGGGATCAGATATCTTCATAGCACCTTTAGAGCATCTGTGTTTTGCACTGATCAGGTAGCTTCGGTTCTCAAAGGCTAATGATAATTATCTCTTTGAGAAACCGGACAGCTTATTCATTCCAGTGCCAAAGTAAAAAAAAAAAAAGAAAAGAAAAATCTCTGAGGAAGTCCTATATTGTGACTGCATTGAATTCAAACAATGAAAGGAGCTAAGTAGGTAACGCGATACACAGGAACACACAAACTAAAACCAGCCATAGATTAGAGCAGAGATTGCTGGCCTAAACATTACAAAAGGAAGCAATCACCGGGCCTGACTTGCTCATACCGTGGCAAGAAGAAACGCTCTGCAGACACAGAAACTTTTGTAACAGTGCTAGTACAGAAAAGGGTGTCAAATTCATCAAAGGGAGTAAAGGCATGTCAAATACATGAGAGCTTTTCATTGAGCCAACTTTTCTTGGTGAAAAATATTGGGTAGACCTGAGCCAACATTTCTCAGAAGTCATTTCTGCTTTCAGACAATATTTCTGAGAGTTTACTTTGCTCGAAAAAAGCTGCTCTGCACAATGTTCTCCAAATGTTTGTATGTTTGTATGTGTGGTGTGCAAAAAAGGACATGGCTGCCATTTTCTCTCTGCATTGCCGTGGATGCAAAATGATGACCAAAGCACAGTTGCTGTTGCCACCACTTGTATATGGCGGCAAAATATAATATGGCAAATTTTAGAAAACCAAATAAACTATACTACTGGTATAGATGAGCTTTACTGTTGTTAAAAGAATGTCTTTTCCCTTAAATGTAAGGCTTTGATTTTAGTGCTCACAGAGAGGATGATTTTGATATATTAGCTGTCAACTGTCTGACTAGTGATTCCAAAAAAGGAATCTTCAAGGCTTTGGAGTTCCATAAAAGATTGAATACACTATTGCGGAACAGAAGAAGCAAAACCAGCTCTGGTTTTCCCATATGAAAGATTGCTTAATTAAACAATAGCTTCCCTTGCCCCCACCATCCACCGGTTGCCCACATTGTCCAATCATAGAACTTCGGCTTCTTATGGGAATGGTCCATTTCTCCGTCAAGCACCTGTATTAGTGACCTTGGCATTCCTGCAGACTCTCATGGTCTGTGAATGGCTTCTTGGAATCCCGTTTCCCTCCCACACACCTGCACTTTCTACCCCTCCCCCTTTTCTATGGCAAGTTGATCAGCAATATAAGCTAGCAGGTCCAGTGGTGGGATTCAGCCAGTTTGCACCACTTCAGCAGAACTGGTAGCTAATTTTTTGTTGCCCAGGCCCAGAATGGACTTCCGGAAGTAGCATCCACACAGAGAACCAGTTGTTCACATATTTGAATCCCACCACTAAGCAGGTCTCATAGCAATTCAATCTCGATACGAGCACACACAGTTCTAGATAGTTCTAAATCTCCAAGTCTGTAATATCTTCCAGTTAGTAAATTTTCTATGGAATCTAAGGGGGGGGGGAAACAGTTAATTTTTGAAATTCAGCTCCGTATTCAAATCTGGTAACACATATTTGAATGGACCAAGCATCTGTTGTACACCTCGGAACTTTTTTCTGTACAGTTATTTTTTTTAAAATGAAATTATATCTGACTGCAAGTTTTAAAAGATCGAAGTCTACACTTGAAGCAAAACTTCAGGCTTGTATTAGCGTGGCTGGTAGAGGGAATTCTGACCGCTTCAAACATGATGCCAACCTGGATTGGACTCTCCTGGGCCAATTGGGTTTAATATTTTAAAAAGATGACGTTATCTAACAATGGTACAGTAATTTCACGGTGCTATTTATCCATTGATTATATTTCTTACTCCCCACCCCCCAGCTATTAAAATGGGGTGTTTTTTTAAAGACTCACTTGAAAGAATAACCGTTTCCACAACAATCCTCAAGGTATCAATATACCGAAGAGCACAAGAGAAAACTCACAGTCCCTTCAAAAGCTCTTTGGGATGGCTCTCTTATTTCAGATCTTACTTACACCCAGTGTTGGGGAACAGAAATCTTGGGTGTAATGTGATGAATGACCCTGCTGGACTGCAGGCAGGTTGTAGCAGTGTGTCCCCAGGCACAGAATTGATATGGACATGAAACATCACCCTTATGGAAAGGAGTGAATTGACTATGCATGTTTTATGGTTCTGGCCCACGTTCTCATTGAAACTGTAGCTCAAAGGTTTTCTCTGGGGCTTTTTCTAAGGATATTTGTCAGTTTATAATCCCAATCAGCAATGACAAGCAGCGAAGGACCTTTGGCAAATCACAGCCAGCCTTTCCCCTTTGGGACATTATTCATTGCAAGGAATGTAAATGGGCTTTCTCATGTTGTCCTTTAACATTCCATGGCTACTAGGCATGGCCAGACTTTTATCTTCCTTCTCTTTGTTCACTCGTTCATTTTGCTTGATTGCATTGGAGGGTTGTTTTTTTTAATTCCATTTATATCCCGCCCTTCTCCGAAGACTCAGGGCGGCTTACAAGCTTAGCAGTAGCCTTCATTCTATGTATATGCCTGCTTATTAGGGCTTTCACACACACCCCCAAGTGGCATTATTACAAAGTCAGCTTAATTGCCCCCAACAATCTGGGTCCTCATTTTACCTACCTCGGAAGGATGGAAGGCTGAGTCAACCTTGAGCCTGGTGGGATGCGAACCTGCATTAATTGCAGGCAGCTGGTGTTACTTAAGGAGGCATTAGCCCACTGCTCCACCAAGGCTCTTTTGTCCACTAAAATTGTTTATTTCCTTATATAAATTTTGGAGCTCCCTGTTAATATATCCCACTTATGCACCAATTGTCTTTAAATAAGAACTACAGTTAAGCACAAGTTTGTTGCTCTTATTCAGATCAGCTTTCTTCAACCTGATGCCATCAAATGTGTAGGAATCGCAGCTTAGCTACAGCTCCCAGATCACTGCACTAAGTAACCATTGTAGGCCTGATTCATGAGAGTTTTCATGAAATATAATATGGGATGCACACTCACATACCCTACTCTGACCTAATAGGTCCATTCATCCATTATCTATCTATCTATCTATCTATCTATCTATCTATCTATCTATCTATCATCCATCCATCCATCCATCCATCCATCCATCCCTTGAAGAAAATACCTTTTTAAATTCAGGATAATTACAATAATTATCAAAAAGTTCAAAGAATGAATTGAAAAGGGAGGACATTTCAGAGTCTGGAGAAATTCAGGAAAAGAGCCTTTTCTAGCAAGATAATAAGTAGGCTTCTACAAGTCAGAGTGTTCTTAAGACTCCCCTACAGATCTCTGCATAATCATGGAAAACCTAAAACAGCGTGTAATAGCAACAGCAAAGAAAATTGAAAGATATGAAGGACAAATAAAAGAATATCGTGAAAATGTCCAGTTCAGAAGAAACCAGCACCTCTTCTATCGGACACTTGATGAAAATAAAGTCCAAACTACTGTTCTACCATGCAAAGAGGAACCTTAAACTTTTGGAAAGAACTGTGGGAAAACCCAGTGGAACAGAATAATAATAATAAAATAATAATAATAAATAATAATAATAATAATAATAATAATAATAATAATAATAACAACAATCATCATCATCATCATCATCCAGCTTCCTGGATCAAAGATATCCAAAAACAAGCAACACAAAACAAAATGGAGAATATTGTAATAACCACTGATATGGTTGCAAAACAAGTAAAGAAGGTCAAGAACTGGAGTGCACCTAGCCTGGACGAACTGCATGGATACTGGTTGAAACACCTCACCAGCCTCCATCACTGCATGGCCACTCAGTTTGATGAAATGCTTCAAAATGCCACAAGTGAAGAATGGTTAACAGCTGGTCAAACATACCTGATAATGAAAGACCCTGAAAAAAGCACAGAACCAAGCAACTACTGCCCAATTACTTGTCTGCCAGCAACGTTCAAACTTTTTACAAGAATACTGGCAAATTCAGTATTCAATCATCTGATGGAAAACAATTTGTATCCAGCAGAACAAAAAGGAAATTATAAAAAATCAAGAGGAACAAAAGATCAGCTGCTCATTGACAAAATGGTACTTAAAAATGCAAAACGACGAAAAACAAATTTAAATATGGCGTGGATTGATTACAAGAAAGCATTTGACTCATTACCCCACAGTTGGATTAATGCATATCTGGAAAACTTTGGAATCAGCAAAAACATCTGTATATTCTGAAAGCAAATATGCAAAAATGGAAAACAGTTCTAACAGCAAATGGGGAGAACATTGGTGAAATCAACATCAGATGAGGAATCTTCCAAGGGGACTCACTTTCACCACTACTGTTCAACATCGCATTAATTCCATTGACAATAATATTATGAAACACAAAACTGGGATACCACACCTCAAGCCAGCATGGCAAGATAAACCATCTACTATACATGGATGACTTAAAACTGTATGCGAAAAGCCACACTGAATTTGAATCAATACTCAACACAGTTCAACTGTTTAGCAGCGACATCAGAATGGACTTTGGACTTGGAAAATGTGCTATATTATCCATGCAATGAGGAAAAGTGGGAAAAATAGAAGGAATAGAACTGGGAAATGGAAGTATTATGAAAACACTAGCAAAGGATGACGGTTACAAATACCTAGGCATATTGGAAGCAGACAACATCTTGAATGGAAAAGTCAAAGAGTCAACACAAAAGGAATACATCAGAAGAGTCCGCAAAATGCTAAAATCAAAGCTGAATGGTGAAAATATAATTAAAGCCATTAATACATGGGCAGTCCCAGTGATACGCTACCTAGCTGGAATTATCAACTGGACATTGGCCGAATTGGAACACCTAGACCGGAAAACATGTAAATTTTTGAACATGCACCATGCTCTACATCCACGAAGTGACATCGACAGATTGTACCTGCCAAGAAGAATAGGGGGCAGAGGGCTACTGCAAATCCACCAAACTGCAGAAGAAGAAAAACGAAGTTTGAATGACTATGTGAATCAAAGTACAGAAAAATTGCTGCAGGCTGTGAAAACAGAGAGCATTATCAAAATAACAGAAACAAAGGCAGAATATAAGGGAAAACGGCTGGATGATAGATTAAATAGATGGAAAACCAAAGCTTTGCATGGACAACATTTGAAAAACATTGAAGGAAAATATGATAACAACTTGACATGGGCATGGCTTAAGATGGGAACCATCAAGAAAGAAACAGAAGGCTTAATACTGGCTGCTCAAGAACAAGCACTACAAACTAATGCCATGAAAGTGAAGATACAAAAATCTACTAACAATCCAAATTGCCGACTTTGCAACAACAAAGCTGAAACTGTTTCACATTTAATATGTGAGTGCAGCAAAATCGTGCAAACTGATTACAAAGCTAGACATGACCGAGTTGCTAAACTAATCCACTGGGCATTGTGTAAAAAATACGACTTGCCTGTGTCCAAAAAGTCATGGGAACATAGGGTGGAAAAAGTTGTCGAGAATGAGAGGGTGAAGATCTTGTGGGACTTCCGAATACAGACAGATCGCCATTTGGAACACAACATATCACAGTTGTAGAGAACCATACATCAGCGTACAGCTGATTGATATTGCTATACCAGGAGATGCCAGAGTCGAAGAAAAAGAACTGGAAAAAATTATGAAATACCATGACCTGGCCATCGAAACTGTGCGATTATGGATGAAACACGTAACAGTGATACCCATTGTCATCGGGGCACTGGGAACTATGTCCAAAAACTTTACAAAACACATCAAGAAATTGCAACTTCCTGCAATAACTCCAGCAAAGCTTGTTGTTGTTTTTTTAGGAAACTAGGAGGAGGAAGGAGTATCAGATATGTTTACCACTTTGAGCTATTTATAGAATAAATTTATATTTATAAAAATAATAAAGGCAGGATGATATATATTTTTTAAAAAGTAAAGTACTTTATCTCTGGATTGCTGATACCTACAGGTCCACAATTTGTTGTTTGTGATTGCTTTTTCAAGGTTTCCTCTCCTCCTCACTCACCTACCCCCAACTTCCCTATTTAGGTTATAGCTCTTTTTTGATGGCCCCCTACTAACTAGGTCTAACCCTGGCTAACTTTTTTCAGATCAGCCAAAGGCAGGTTAATTCTGTCATCTGCCATGACACACACATATATATTTTTATATTTTTTAATAATTTTTAAATAAATTTTATGAATTATATTAGTCTAATTCATTCACCCTGATCATTTTTCATCCCATTATATAAATCCAAACAGGTAGGTGAGATACTTACTGAATAAGACCATCATGCTATCTGCATATAATAACAATTTCTGTTCATTTTTATACCCAAAATGCATTCCGTTCTGAATAAACAGGTCACCTTGGTTTCAGTACCAAATTAAATATGAGAGTAGATAAAGGACATTCTTTGATGAGTCTCATACAGTATCTTGAAGGTGAAAGCGAATAAAGAATTTCATTTGTAATAATTCTCTCTGAAGGATTTAACCATCACATTTTTTGCATCTGTCTTTACACAAAGGGAAAAAAACAGCCCAACCTACCAAAACCAGTGGCATAAAAAACAGAATAGAAACACAAGCTAAGATAGGCAAGAAAATGGTAACTGAGCACCTGTTCAGCCTAGATGAGTTCAAATCACCAGGATCAGACGGATTACACCCCAAGGTTCTCAAGGAACTGGCAGACGTGATCTCAGAACCACTGAACTATATTTTTCAAAGATCCTGGAGCACTACCAGAGGACTGGAAGAGAGCTGATGTAGTTCCCATCTTCAAAAAAGGGAAAAAAATAGATCCAGGGAACTACAGACCTATCAGCCTGACCTCAATACCTGGGAAGATTCTGGAAAAGATAATCAAACAACAAATCAGCGAACACCTTGATGCAAAGTTATCACTAAAAGCCAACATGGGTTTGTCAAAAACAGATCATGCCAGACAAATCTTATTGCATTCTTTGACCAAGTGACAAAATTAGTGGACCAGAGGAATGCTGTAGATATAATTTACTTGGACTTCATTAAGGCATTTGATAAAGTAGATCACAACCTACTACTTGATAAGATAGAAAAATGTGGGTTACATAGCATCACCACCAGATGGATTCGTAGCTGGCTGACAGGCCATACTCAGCGTGTGGTCCTCAATGGAACTGCATCTACATGGAAGGAAGTGTGTAGTGGGGTGCCCCAGGGCTCAGTTCTGGGCCCAGTGCTCTTCAATATCTTCATCAATGATTTGGATGAGGGGATAGATGGGGAACTCATCAAATTTGCAGACGACACCAAGCTGGCAGGAATAGCCAATACTCCAGAAGATAGGCTTACAGACTCGAACACTGTTAGGCATATGATTAAGCCTACCTGGTTGGATTGGAAATATATAAGCCATGATGTATGATATCACTTTAAATGTGATGATTGGCCAAGGGTGTGTTTGCCTCCCAACGGCCATAAGAGGGAGTAGGGACATAGTTTCTCTCTCTCTGCTCTCGCTGTTTTTTCACTGTTAGTTACTCTGTTACTGCTATTGTTGGTTTGCTACTGTGTTAAACCTGAACAACTGTGTTTTGACCTTTGGACCGGTAAGAAGACTTTGTATTTGGAATACTCCTTAGACTGTTACTATTGTTTATCTGTTCTTTACACATGTATGACCTGGACTGTTTATTTTTGACTGTGCTTTGTATTACACCACAAAGTATTGGGTACTCTGATCAGTTTTTTATTTCTTTTATGAAAAACACGTGCCCCTCCTCAATTGTTTATGAGCCCCTGGGGCGGGTCTCCCAGGCCACATTAGACAGGACTGATGAGCCTACAAGAGCTATATGTATTAATAAATTAACATTTGAGAAGCCACAAGACACTTTGTTGCTTTGTTTGCAAAATATTACTAACAACATGGCTATTTCTCTGGAAACTACTTTATTGTGTTCGTTGGAAAGAGAAGGATTACACACACCAGCTACACAGAAACACACGTGCAAACATTTTTTTCCCCATAGTTTCAACACTGTTAGCATTATTGTCATTTATAGCAGGATTTCCTAAAAGCAACCAGAACCTTAGGATTTGGTGGGAATTTGCTAGGGTTCTGTAAGGGACTAAGGGCAAACAAGTTCATTCAAACAAACAAAAAAAATCTGTTATCAAAGGTCTGCCCCTCAGTCAGGAGTTCTGAAATTTTATTTTAAACTTACAAGTTCTGCAGCCTGACAGTGTTTGAAGATCCCTAATTAATGGAAAGATGTGTTGGTGGATACTGTCACTAGAAATGCTCCAATATTTTTTTTCTTCACTTGTGTCTTCTGACAGTGCCATGGTGCAAAGTCTATGACTCTTTGATAAACCACCATTGCCAACATTCCTCTCCATTGGACAGCATTGGTGGGGCTGCTGGGAGTTTATCCAGCAGTTCCCCTTTCCTGAATTATCTAATTCAAGGAGACAAAGTCCTTAACTCTTTCTAGACCCCCACATCCACCCATGATGCTGTAACTTAGCACATGTTGAATTTGCATCTCAGAAGTGTCTGAACTGAAGCCAGGCCCAAGCATCTCACAGTTTGACTCCCTTGCCTTCCCCTGCAAAGCAATCTAAACTAACTGTTGAGCTGTCATTATGGATTGCCTCTTTTTTTTGGAAAAGATGTTGTTTTTCTTGCAAGTTCCATTTTCTGCTGTGGCAAAGTTATGGAGTATTTATTGTGCTAATGTACCCCTTTTGGGATCTAAGAGAGAAGAGGCCTGTAGACCTCAGGGAGTGCTGAATGAAATGTTAGCACTTTCGCTGTGACTCCTAAACTGAGGTAACGCACGTTGGTTTGCCAATGTTGCTCCTCTGGGCTCTCCTAGTTGGAAGTGGAAGGAAGAAAAGATGGATATTATCTGTGGAATGTTCCTGGAAAATCCGTTTGCAGAGTCCCTGCTGATGAATAGGTTCTTCAAAGAACGGTTTTGAATGACTCCATTGCACTGCAAATAGAGGAGTCTGGTTTCAGAAAATCATTGATTTACACGATTCCCAATCTTCTAACCTCATTTCCATGTAAGGATTGCTTTAGCGGCATGCACGTTCTCTGTAAACAGCCCATTATCTCACTCTATCTCCTGTTCACATGGAGCAGAAATGTGGCATCCAGATGCCTTGGTAGCCAGCCAAATTACAGACATCTGATGATGTTCCCTAGTGGCTTGCAAAACTAGTGTGAGGCTGAAACTGAAATGGAGAGTGGATGGGTAGGTTATCTGAGACATGCCCACAAGCAAAGTGGTCAGTCAGGGGGTTCCCAGAGACAAGGGCTTGAAAGAAAGGCAGTGAGGATTCAGACAGAAAATTACCTGGTCAGAGTGTTTGTGAATTGCACATCCTAAGGGAGAAGGGCGGCATATAAATTTAATAAATTTAATAAATAATAATAAATAATAAAATAATCATCAACTTTGACATTAGGATGAATGCATTCCTGTTACACTTTTGGATATTTACTAATGTGAATATGTTAGCTAAATATTAGCAAAATGTCACTAACATTTTGCAAATTTTCTTCACCTCTGTGAAAAGAGGGATACATAACACATAATCTCTATGGAAAGAGGGATACATAACTAAGGCAGAATATCAGCACATATCCCAAATCTCCAAAGATGAAGTCAGGAAAGCAAAGGTTCAGAATGAACAAAGACTTGTAACAAAAGTTAAAGATAATAAAAAAGTTTCTTTCAACATATTAATAAGAAGAAAAAAGTCAAGGAAACAGTCGCTCCACTAAAGAGAGAAGATGCCAAGGAAGTAAAAGGCAGTGGAGAGAAAGTAGAGTTGTTTAACTCATTCTTTGCATAAAGAAACTATAGTCCAACTGATTAAAAAAAATACCACAGACAGACTAGAAATAAAAAATTAAAATAAGCAAGAAAATGGTAAGAGAACACCTGTCTGATCTCAACAAATATAAATGACTGGGACCTGATGGATTACTGTACATCCCAGAGTTCTGAAGGAGCTGGCAGATGTTATCTCAGAACCATTGTACCATATCTTTCAAAAATCCTGGAACACCGGGAAACTACCTGAAGATTGGAAAAAACCTGATCTGGTTCCTATCTTCAAAAAAGTGGGGGGGACTAGACCTTGGAAACTGTATAGACCAGGGGTCCCTAGCCACCAGTCCATGCGACGTGCCAGCAACCGGTCTGCACAAACAAGCAAATGTGTGCTACCTGCATGGGATGCAGGTAGCACACAAAACCATGCACAGTCTGGTCTGTGGAA
Source organism: Vipera ursinii (assembly GCF_947247035.1). Lineage (NCBI taxonomy): Eukaryota > Metazoa > Chordata > Lepidosauria > Squamata > Viperidae > Vipera > Vipera ursinii. The sequence continues at coordinate 205,627,599 of NC_139512.1, forward strand.
AAACTTTTCTCCATGGAACCAGTCCCTGGTGCCCAAAAGGTTGGGGACCTCTTGTATAGACCAATCAGCCTAACTTCAATACCTGGGAAGTTATTGGAAAAGATAATCAAAAAACAGATCTGCAAACATCTAGAAACAAATAAAGTTATAACTAGAAACCATCATGGATTTGTTAAAAACAGATCTTGCCAAACCAATCTTATTTCTTTCTTTCACAAAGTGACTAAATTAATAGACCAGCAAAATGCTGTGGACATAGTATACTTGGATTTCAGTAAAGCATTCAACAATGTAGACCACTACCTACTTCTTGGTAAGCTAGAAAAATATGGGATAGACAGCATCACCACCAGATGGATTTGTAACTGGCTGACAAACTGTACTCAAGTAGTTTTTTAGGGTACTACATCTACATGGAGGGAAGTAAGCAGTGGGGTACCCCAAAGTTCCACCTCAGGCCTAGTACTCTTCAATACCTTCATAAATGACTTAGATGAGGGAATTGAAGGGGAAGATGACACTAACCTTGCAGGAATAGCCAACATCCCAGAAAACTAGTTTAGGATCCAAAAAGATCTTGACAGACTTGAACAATGGTCCCTAGCCAACAAAATGAAATTTAATGTGGAGTAAAGCAAGGTTTTACACCTAGGCAGGAAAAACCAAAGGGACAGGCACAGATTAAGTAAAAGCTGGCTCAAAAGCAGTAATGGTGAGAAGGACCTTGGAGTCCTAGTGAATGATCACTTAAATATGAGCTAGCAATATGTGGCAACAGCCAAAAAAGCTAATACAGTCCTTGGTTGTATAAACAGAGGCACTGAATCAAAATCATGTGATGTATTAGCACCACTTTATAAAGCCTTAGTAAGACCACATCTGGAATACTGCATCCAGATTTGGTCACCATACTGCAAAAAAAAATGTTGAGATGCAGAGAAGACCAACTAAGATGATTAAAGGGCTGGAGACTAAAACATATGAAGAACAGTTGCAGGATTTGGGTTTGGTTAGTCTAAAGGACTAGGGGTGTATTCCAGTATTTGAGGTGCTGCTACAAAGAAAAGGGGGGGTCAACTTATTTTCCAAAGCACAGAGGGCAGGACAAGAAACAATGGATGGAAACTAATCAAGGAGAAATGCAACCTGGAATTAAGGAGAAACTTCCTAACAATGTGGGCAATTAACCAGTGGAACAGCTTGCCGTCAGACTTTGTGGGTGCTTCATCACTGGAGGTTTTTAAAAAGAGACTGGACAATCACTTGTCTGAAATGGTATAGGATCTCCTGCTAGACAAAGGGCTGGACTAAAAGACCTCCAAAGCCCCTTCCAGCTCTGTTCTATTCTATTCTCTTAAACTTTGTACATCCGGTGATTCTTAGGATTGTGAATGGTAAATAGATGGGTGTCTGAATGGTTTGTGTTAGTTCTGATTACAGGGCTGATATTTTTTTTTCTTCCCATCATTTTCCCGCAAGTGCAGGTTTTGCTTTTTTTGGATCACCTGAGTATTGATCCATTGGTTGCAAAAGGAATTTACTGATTGATTTGTCACCTGAGTTTGACATGGATTGAGAGAGAGTGACTGGCCAGTAACGCAGCTGGTTTTCATGCCTAAGGCAGAACTAGAATTCACAGTTTCCTGGTGTCTAGCCCAGTGTCTTAACAACTAGACTAAACTGGCTCTCTGGCTCTTATCATATCATATCACATCACATCACATCACATTACATCACATCACATCACATCACATCACATCATCATATCATTATTATATTATATTATATTATATTATATTATATTATATTATATTATATTATATTATATTATCATATTATCATATCATTATTATTATATTATTATATTATATTATATTATATTATATTATATTATATTATATTATATTATATTATATTATATTATATTATATTATATTATATTATATTATCATATCATTATTATTATATTATATTATAATAATGAAGTCAGCCCTGCTCTCTTGCAGATCATGTGAAGTGTTGATACCACTTTATAATGCCTTGGTAAGTTTGGAATACTGCTTCTAGTTTTGGTCACCATGATGTAAAAAAGATGTTGAGACTCTAGAAAAAGTGCAGAGAAGAGCAACAAAGATGATCAGGCCAAAACATATAAAGAACGGTTGCTGGAATTGGGTATGTGTAGTTTAATGAAGAGAAGGGTGAGGGGTGACATGATAGCAGTGTTCCAATATCTCAGGGGCTGCCACAAAGAAGAGGGAGTCAAGCTATTCTCCAAAGCACCTGAAAGCAGGACAAGAAGCAACGAATGGAAACTAGTCAAGGAGAGAAGCAACCTAGAACTAAGGACGAATTTCCTGACAGTCAGAACAATTAACTGGTGGAACAACCTGCCTCCAGAAGTTGTGAATGCTCCAACACTGGAGGTTTTTAAGAAAAGACTGGACAACCATTGGTCTGAAATGGTATAGGGTTTCTGCCTGAGCAGGGGGTTGGACTAGAAGACCTCCAAAGTCCCCTCCAACTCTATTATTATTATTGCTTCCCAAATGTTTAGTTTGGGTTAGTCCTGTCACATGTGCAATAACTCCTTCCACGCAGCAAAAGAAATACTTTTCTAAGAGTGATTTCATAATAACATTCCTTAATTTCATGGATTCTGAGGAGCAACAAAATAATTTATTTAACCATGGAGCTCAGGCAGCTACCCAGAATCTTTGACCTCCATGAAATGTGATAGAACAGGACTTGAAGGTGAGAATTTACTGGTAGAGCTTTCCTCCTGTGGAACTGAAAGAGGTAAGATATACATTCTTAGCTTTGGTATTTATGAAGTTGCTGAAAACTTGATTATTTAGGTGGGCCTTCCGGTATTTAGATGTTATTGTTGTATATATTTGGGTAAGGGTAAGCAACAATGACCGCTGTGTGTTATTATGAATTCGAACTGCGGTTTTGTATTGGTATTTTTCTATGGATTGTTACTGCTTTTGTACACTGTTTAGATTTGCTTTGATTCAAGCAGCATAAAAGTACTTGCAAATAATCAAACATCACACAATCATCAGCAATTCACCCTAATCCTTTGCCTTTAGTGTATCTATAGGCTACATTTGTATTTTACATCTTTCTTCTGTAGGGTGGAGATTAAACCTGTGCACCTGAGGGTTTATTAACTCAAAAGCCGGATGGTGCAATGAGCATTGTATTAGGATTTCAAGGACTCATGATGACTTCTGGCTATGTTGCATTTTTTATCATCTAATTGCTTAATAGCATCACTAAAAAAGGACTGATCATATTTCTTCAAGTCTTACCAGTCTTAATAAAATCATCTCTATTTATTATAGTTCAAGATATAACCCTTCTAGTTATAACTTCCATTATCTTCATTTTCCATGAAATTCTTTTGGCTCTAGGGAGTTTTGATTTAATTCAGGTTAGTTCTTCTACCTTGTAAATGCTAGCTAGAGATATGGATGTTTGCCCTCATGGGCTATCTTGGAATTGTCATATTTGGCACTCATTACAAGTTGAATGGAGTCCAAATATTTTGGAAAATATGAAATACCATAAATTAACTACTAGGTAGTTTGAATTTTGTAGTCATGCTAAATTAGCGCCATGGGAAATCCAAAATTAAAAAAGCAAAGTAATACTTTTAATGAGAACTTGAACAGAATATGGAATACATATTTTAGATAAATTGATAGAAGTAGGTGATGGCTTTGTGATTTAAAGAGTTGTGAAGATCTTCAGTTAAAACATATTTCCATTTATGGGTATGAATCAGCTGACCTAAATGGTTCAGATTCGTCTTTAGTATTAAAAGATGTTTTGATTGCAAAGAAACAATACAGCAGGGATTAAAAGATACTCACCCGGTAGCTCTACATGCTGATCTATATTTTCAGTTATATTTTCAGGTCTATATTTAAGAAGTCCCAAAGGACTTTGGATCCCTTGGATCCAAGCATCAGGTAGAGAAGATCAGGAAATCAATCATGCAAAAGGCTAAAACTATTGCTGTTGAGATTGGCAGTAATAATGGAATCTGACTTGATTGTGCTGCATCTCCTCCCTGTTACTATATTTCAGAGAATTAGAGAGGTATCTGTCTTGAGTCTCTTCTAAATTTTGTCCCCTTGCTCTGGACTTAAAAATGTTTCAGTCCTTTTCACTTAGGTAATAGCAGCTGCCTATTTCCATCAAGGTTTTTTTTTTTATTTTTATTTTTTTTAATTATTCCATTTATATCCCGCCCTTCTCCGAAGACTCAGGGCGGCTTACAAGCTTAGCAGTAGCCTTCATTCTATGTATATACCTGCTTATTAGGGCTTTCGCAGGTTATCTTCCTCACTCTGTACAAAAGCCACCAACCAAGTCTCTTAGGCCATCAAGCAAGAGTCAAGATCTGACTCTGGATTCCCCCAGTTAGGTCAGGGTCCTGTTCTGGACCTCAGGGAAGAGATGTGCAGATTGGGCTTCCTCTGATCAATTTTAGTGAGCATTTGCATGGTAGATTTCCTCTTTAGATTTAATTGAAAGTTTACAAGTCAGTTTATGGACAGTGTGTGGGTTGCAGTTCTTTTTGTAAATGTATGAAAAGACTTGTATGTCTCTGAAGATTCTCAGTCGTAACTGTATCAAAAGTGGCTTATATTTTGAAAAGGCAACTGGACTGATTTTTTTTTTAGGAAAAACAAGAGATTTGAGCAATTAAAATGATCAAAGGCCTGGAGACTAAAATATATGAAGAACGGCTGCAGGACTTGGGTTTGGCTAGTCTAAGGAAAAGAAGAAACAGGGGTGACACGATAGCAGCGTTCCAGTATTTGAGGGGCTGCCACAAAGAAGAGGGGGTCACATTATTCTCCAAAGCACCAGAGGGCAAGACAAGAAACAATAGTTGGAAACTGAACAAAGAGAGAAGCAACCTGGAATTTAAGAGAAACTTCATGGCAGTAGAACAGCTTGCCTTCAGAACTTGTGGGCGCTCCATCGCTGGAGGTTTTTAAGAAGAGACTAGACAGTCACCTGTCTGAAATGGTATAGGAGGTTCTCCTGCTTGAGCAGGGGGTTGGACTAGAAGACCTCCAAGGTCCCTTCTAGATTCTATTCTATTCTATTCTATTCTATTCTATTCTATTCTATTCTATTCTATTCTATTCTATTCTATTCTATTCTATTCTATTCTATTCTATTCTATTCTATTCTATTCTATTCTATTCTATTCTATTCCTAGAAGCTTCATCAGTCATATTATATATTATATACAACTGGTGAAGCTTCCAGGATAGGAAATGAAATGTCTTGTTTTTTCCTAAAAAAAATCAGTCTAGTTGCCTTTTCAAAATAAAAACCACTTTTGATATGAAAAGAGTTGTGGTGCTTGCCTTTTTCTTTTTGGAAGGAGATGAAGGCTTGCACATTTCTGATTTCTGCTAGCATTAATCCAAACCATGAATCCATATTACCCAGATTGGTTCCTACAGGATTAGTGATGAAATTCTGTCCCAGAGGGGAAAACTGATCACTGCTAGAGCTCAGAAGATTTTGCCCCAGGGACCACAAGATTCAAGCTCAGATATATTAGTTAGCAGCCTTAACCCCCCCCCCCACACCCACCCCCTACCCTCATACAACATTCATATACATCTTAATGTGTTTGCAGTATTTAAACTGCAGCTATGAAACAAACTGCAGAATTTTTGCAAACCGCATATCATTCTGCAGGATTTTAAAGCCAACCTCCTGTCACCAAGTGGATGTGTCGGGTGTTTGGGGTGGGTTGGTGGGGAGAGACCCTCGCCAGCCCATCTAGGAACAAGAGTTTGGGTGTGCAAGAAGTTATAGCAGTCGGAAGGCAGCAGTGCAGCCTGGAACAGTTATCCAATAAACAGTGGCATCCCAAGGCTACAGATATCTGGGTTACAAGCCAGAAAACACAGGGTTTTATAACTGATGCTGAGAAAGGAGCAGTGTAGCAATCTCCCCATTCATTTAAGTCAATTAGGCAAATTAGCAGTTTCTATTTAGATGTTTTGCTTCACCAGGCACATTCCAGGGGAATCTGTTTCTTCTCATGGACCTTCCCTCTACTGCCTCCACCCTCCCATCCACCCAACGTGTTTTTAATTATGGCTGACTGCTATTGCCAACACTGAACAAGTTGCCTGCCTTGGTCCTGTAAAAATCAGGTGGGTTTAACTTCTCAAGTTGTCTTCTCAACAGAACACACACACACACACACACACACACAGTTTGGCTGTTAGCTACCCAAACCTTTGGGACTCTCTGTCTCTTGTAAAATAATACCCCAACCAAAGAACTACTAGCTCAGACAAACAAACAATAAAGAACAGCTTAATCAAGGAATCACCAAGATCACTCACACCCCCTCCACCCCACAACACTGACCAGGCAAGCCACTTGTATGTAAACAGAAACAAGCCCCACTCCCTTCCAGCATTGATGATGTTACCTAAGTGGGTAATTAAATGTCTGTAAGAAAACAACCAGGCTCACAAAGTACCAAGAATCCCACACAGATCTTTCCCCCCTCATTCTGACCATCTCATTACAATATTTTTTTTAAAAAAAACTTAGTTCAACTTTTAATTTACAGAAATGTTCTTTACTAAAAAAACAGTATTATTGAAAATCTATATTAATGTAAAGCTGTTCCTCCAACACTCTGAAAACAGAGGTTGGGTCTCCTCATTCGGCCAGATCAAATAGGGCCAATTCCATCCAGGTCCCAGATCTCTGATAATGTCACCTCTAGTGGCCTTGGAAGTAGCAGTTCACAGGGACCACCCCAATTTTTGGAACTTGGGATTCTACTGGAAATTCCAACCATCTTATAGTTCCCAGGCCTCAAGAATATTTTGAAGACCTACCTGTTCCATTTTGCTGAAGGTTGAGCTTCAGGGATATGCTGTTTGTATTTATTCACATTTTTAAGGCTGATTGCATAGTCAGCCTGATGTTTAGACTGGATTTGGCATTTCCATCCGCCTATCGACTCCTTCCCAGATGTTGGATGGTGTTAAAGCTAAGTGTAATTTTCAAGAACAACCTCCCCCTATGCCTGAAAGGTTTGCAATCGGTGTGTGCTACCTGCTCTAACATATGGATACTAACCTCAAAATCGATACAAAAGCTACGAGTGGCGCAAAGAGCCATGGAAAGATACATGCTCAGCATCACAAGACAAGATAGAAAGACCTGCACATGGATTAGAGAACAAATGAAAGTATACAATATCATCAAGAGAGTAAAAGAATTGCAATGGAAATGGGCTGGTCCCACAGCAAGAAGAACTGGTGGCAAGTGGACCAAAGCAGTCATAGAATGGATCCCACTTGATAAAAAGCATCCAGAAAAGAGACCTAAAGCCAGATGAAGCAACAACATCAGCAAGTATGGTGGGCCCAATTGGCAACAGAAAGCCCAGGACCATAGTGGTTGGAAACATACAGAAGAGGCCTTCATCCTGCAGTGGATAGACAATGGCTAAAATGATGAAGATGATGATGTGCTATCCATGGTAAATAATGCTATACATATATCTATGTATGTGGGGGAGGGGTGTCTTCCAATCACAAATTAATGGATGGTTTATGCACTTGTCATTATTCATCGCTATAAAATAAAATAATGCTATAAATAAGTTAAAAACATTTTTGCAGCTGCAAGCAAATGTTTGATTAGTAGATGTAAACTTGGCTGCAATCACAAGCAACCTTGCAGAAGTGCCAAAAACATGGTGAAATAATTACTGTATGTATGTGTGTGTGTTTACTCACTCATACACAAACATATGCCTGCTGTACCACACTAAAAGTTTCATGTTGATTTAAAGCTGAACACGTTAACACCCAACCACAAAGCTGACTATCCATGAGGCTTAGCTTTTGAAGAGGTGACTGCCCCCACCTCTTCATCCAAATGATTTGGAAGACTAAAGCTGAAGTATTATACAACTGGAATGAGGTTCCATATTACAGATGTGTAAAACAGCTGGGCGTATGATGTCATTCAAAACACTCTGCCATCTCTGCTACTTGCTGTTATTAAAAACAGACATTAATTTTCCTTACCTAATAACTGTGTGTAAACCTGTTGTGTCAAATTCTCAAGTCCACTCTGCTCTTAATTAGCCACGACAAGCAACAGCTGCTTCCCATAAACTTCCTTCAACTGCTTTGAACTTTGTTGTGTCATGAGGCAGATGTGTTTGACTTCTGGAAGCAGGGAATTTTATTTGCATAATAGAATCTTCTTCAAAAGCGATCCATATACAAGTTAGGTTCCAAATCTCATCCCTGCGGAGTACACACAAAGAGAATGGAAAAAGAAATGGAATTTATTCAAGTAGCGTGTTCTCCAAATCCATTCCTTTGCACTCTCAGTTTCAAACAATTTAGTATGATAAGCCTTACTTTTGCAAAAGCCATGCTAATCCTTCTTTAACAAAACTGTCGGTTAAAAATAATTTAATTATGACTGGATTTTTGCAGCCCAGCTGTGACAAGCTTATTACTAATACAGGTAGTCCTCAACCTATGACCACAATTGAGCCCAAAATTTCTGTGGTTAAGTGAGACATTTGTTAAGAGAGTTTTGCCTCATTTTATGACCTTTCTTGCCTCAGTTGTTAAGTGAATCAGTGCAGTTGATAAGTTACTAACCTGGTTGTTAAGTGAATCAGGATTCCCCATTGAGTCTGCTTGTCAGGAGGTTGCAAAAGGTGATCACATGACCTTGGGACACAGCAGCAGTCATAAAAATATGAACCAGTTGCCAAGCATCTGAATTTTGCTCACATGATCATGGGGATGCTGCAAAGATCATAAGTCACTTTTCTTAGTGCTGTTGTAACTTTGAATAGTCACTAAAGGACGTATTTTCTGCTAGACAATCAACTAAAGTTCATCTAATTTGCTTCTGAGATCACTCTTTACAGGATTCCATCCAGATCCAATGATTGATTGATTGATTATTTATTTATTTATTTACAGAATTTGCATAGCTGCCCAACATGAACATCGTATTAAACAAAAACCAAACTGAACAAGATAAACAATTCCTATTAAAAACAATGTACTACTCTTAGTAGGCAAATCAGTAACTCATAATTTTTATCCTCCTCTCAACTCCAATCATCCTTTTCTCAGTGTCAGAGGAAAAGGTCAGGGCTCTCAGATATTAATTCAAGGAAGAGATTGCCAGCCCCAGTTAGATTATGTGGGATGGGCAGATACCACTGGAAAGAGGCACTCTTGCAGAAAACCCAGGCTTGTTCATGTAGGGCAGGGGTGTCAAACTCAATTTCACTGAGGGCCACATCAGCATTGCGGTTGCCCTCAGGGGGCCAGGTGGGTATGGCCAGGGTGGGCGTGGCCTACTGGGTGGGCGTGGCTAGAGTGCGTATGGCCTACTGGGTGGGCATGGCCAGCTCTACATCGTTCGCATCAAGGGTGCCTATGGGGGCCTGGGCAGGAGTGGGACAGATCTGAGGGTCTCTGGCAGAAGGAGGGTCTCTGGGCCAGGGCCAAGGCAGGGGGGACCGTTCCCTCACTGTTTCCAGGATGGCTTCGCGGGCCACATGAAACCACTTCGCAGGCCGCATCCAGTTCCCGGGCCTTGTGTTTGACATGTCTGATGTAGGGCTTTATAGTTGATAACCAGCATCTTGAATTGCATCCAGAGCTCTACAGCAAACCAGTGTAGCTTATGAAATAATTACATTATATAGGTGTACCAAGGTATGGCCATACATCCCAGTGAGCACTGGATTCTGGACCAGTTATAGATTCTGGATGGCTACAAGATGATCTCCACTTACAGTGCTTTGCAGTTGTCCATCCAAGAGGTGACCAAGCTTGAGTGACTGTGAACAGAGCTTCTTGGTCCAGGAACAGATGAGTTGTCACACAACCCAAAGCTGTGCAATGGCCCTCCTAACCAGAGGTGCCACTTCTCTTCAAGCAGGAGCTGTTGGTCCAGGAGGACCCTCAAATTGTTAGATCCGAGCAGGAAAATGCAACCTTGCCTTGAACCAAAGATGGGAAACCTTCAGTGCTGGGATCCCCAAACCTACAGACATTTGGTATTGATTCTGGATTTCATCTTTGGGGTTTTTCTTTTCTTTTCTTTTCCTTTCCTTTTCTTTTTAAAGGATACACACACATACGCACACACAAAGAAAAACAACATTTGACAAATTGAAAGATATTTAAGTACAATGTAGACGACCGAAAGATGGTTTACCAGAAAGTTTACAGATGTTATATGTACATTTTGTCATACTCTGTCCCGTCATAGAATGTATGTTAATTTTCTGTTTTAATTTTTGTCACATAAGGTAATACTAATAGCAGTGCTGTAGCCAGGGAAGTTGAATCATGTCCACTTTTGTTTTTAAATGTACATTTAATTTAAAAAAATTCAATAAAAAACATTTGACAAATTAGAAATAAATATAACTATTTTAAAAAAACATAAAAGGACAGAAGAGGAGGAAGGGAAGAAATTGAAATAAATACAGTATATATAAAACAAGGAGATCTTAAACAACAAATGAAATCTTGACTACATGAAGTAATATCAGGTGGACTTCCCATATCAACAGAAAGCCAATTCATACATCATAGTAAGTGTACATTGTAGTTCAGACATGTCAAACACAAGGCCCGGGGGCCAGATCCAGCCCATGAAGTGGTTTCATGCGGCCCGCAAAGCCATCCTGGAAACAGTGAGGGAACGGCCCCCACTACCTTGGCCCTGGCCCAGAGACCCTCCTTCTGCCAGAGACCCTCAGATCTGTCCCACTCCTGCTCAGGCCCCCATAGGCACCCTTGATGCGAACGATGTAGAGCTGGCCATGCCCACCCAGTAGGCCATACGCACTTTAGCCACGCCCACCCAGTAGGCCATGCCCACCCAGGCCACACCCACCCGGCCCCCTGAGGCAACCACAATGCTGATGCGGCCCTCAATGAAATTGAGTTTGACACCCCTGTTGTAGTTCATCAAGGCTTTTAAATCAGGTGTAACAAAGTCTTTTCAGCAATGGAAAACAATTTGCTCACACACAGGACATTCAGAGTTCTTCATACTTCAATAGGTTCTAATTTTTTAGAATATAATTTAAATATCACATTCACTTCTTTAACACCTATTTCTTTTTCTGACATCCTCTTAAGAATCTTATCAATGTTAAACCCAAAAGATGCCACTGTGAAGCAAGTCCCAAATATATGAATCAGTGTTTTTTTCCCAAAGTATTCCACTTCCAACATAAAAAGGCTGAAACTCAAACTTTACCGTGCATCCTTTGATGTGTCCAATAAACACAAGCAAGAATCTTTTGTTAATAGAACTGCATCTTAAGATCATGGGATATTTATTTAACATTTTTAAAAATTCTAGTCCATTGTTGGTTAAACAGGATATTCCAACTCTTTGTTCCAAGTTACTCAGAGGTTAATGTTTTGATATGGCCTTTGGTTCAAAGACTTCAAATTATATTACCTTGGCTAATTCATCCTCTGCAATAATGGTTTTATAAAAGGGTGTCAAGCATCAGATAACACAATCAGAAAAATTAGATTCAGCTGTGGTTGTTTCACTGGCTGCAGAGCAAACCTTTGATATGGAGCAGTTTAAATTTTTGGATCATATTTTAATGAAATATGGCTTTCCTTTCAGTTTTGTTGATTGGATTAAAATGTGGTACTCAAATCTATCAGCTAAATTATCATAAATGGAATTTTTCTTCAATCCATAGAAAGCACAGGGATGTCTATTTTCCTTTATAGTTTCATTTGATTGGAACCATTAGTTTATTGGCAATCTAAGGGTATCTGGTAAAGGTAAAGGTAAAGGTTCCCCCGCACATGCGTGCTAGTCGTTTCCGACTCTAGGGGCCGGTGCTCATCTCCGTTTCATAGCCGAAGAGCCAGCGCTTGTCCGAGGACGTCTCCGTGGTCATGTGGCTGGCATGACTAGACGCCAAAGGCGCACGGAACGCTGTTACCTTCCCACCATAGTGGTCCCTATTTTTCTACTTGCATTTTTACGTGCTTTCGAACTGCTAGGTGGGCAGAAGCTGGGACGAGTAACAGGCGCTCACTCTGTTACGCGGCACTCGGGATTCGACCCGCCAAACTGCCGACCTTCTGATCGACAAGCTCAGCGTCCTAACCCACTGAGCCACCGCGTCCCTAGGGTATCTGGAGTGGAACATAAATAATTATATGTTGATTATGTTCTCATTAATAATTGTCAGTGTTATTCTTAAAGTATATGAACATACTATAATACTTTAGAAAATTATCAGATTGGTTTTTTTTATTAAAAAGTTTCACAAATACATTATAAGCATAAGACCCACCCCTCCCCCACCCCCACCCAATTTCCCCTCCCTCCCCCTCCCCCCCCGACTTCCCAGAGCGTAATACAGGGTATTAACCCTAACAATCTTAAACTATAATATGCTAACTAGCTATAATAACACTTTAAATCCTATCGAACTTTAACTCTCCTTAAAAATAACTAAATAATAATAAATCTTATAAATCTACTACTTATTCAAATGCTAAATGAAACTTTTTGGTCCCATATTTATTCTGAATAAAATCAATCCATCTTCTCCATTCCAAGATATATCTTTGTTGCGAATGGTCTTTCAAATATGCTGAAATTTTTGCCATTTCAGCCAGGTTCGAAACTTTTAAAGTCCATTCTTCTATAGTAGGCAAATCCTCCTTCTTCCAATATTGCGCTACCAAAAGTCTTGCTGCCGTTATTAAATACAACATCAATTTAGTTTCTATAGCAGTACAGTCTATAGTAATACCCAGCAAAAATAATTGTGGAGAAAACTTTATCTTTTTCTTAAATATCTTCTGCATATTTCACCAAATTTTAATCCAAAAAGCTTTTTACAAGTCCACCATATATGATAATACGTTGCATCATCACAACCACACCTCCAGCATTTAGGCTGATAATTTGGATACATACATGCCAATTTCTTAGGATCTAAATGCCATCTATAAAACATTTTATAAAAATTCTCTCTTAAATTTTGTGCCTGTGTAAATTTTACATTTCTGACCCAGATTGTTTCCCAAGTATCCATCGCTATTGGTTCTTGAATATTCTGGGCCCATTTTATCATACAATCTTTAACAAGTTCCATTTCTGAATCTATTTCTATCAATGCATTATAAATCCTTCTTATATGTGCAGGACTTTGATCTCTAATTTGTTTAACCAAATTTTCATCTACTATGGAAATACCAATTTTCTGATCCTGTTTCCATCTAGCTTGTAACTGCCCATACTGAAACCAAGTTTGTACTATCTTTTCTTCTTTTAAAATATTAAATGGCTTTAATTGCCATACATTTCTTTCCAATCTAAGAATTTCTTTATATGTAATCACATCATGCTTAAAAACCACATTTATATTTTCTATCGCATGTTTAGGTATTGCCCAAATTGGAATTTTAAAATTCAACTTATAACGATATTTTTTCCAAACTCTCAACAGGGCATATCTTAATATATGTGTCTTAAAAACATTATCCACTTTTTTGTCAAACAATAAATAAGCATGCCAACCATATAACAAATCATATCCTTCAATATTCAGTAATCTCCCTTGTCTTAAATTAAACCAATTACTAATTAATGATAATGCCGCAGCCTCATAGTATAATTTAAGATTGGGCATTTTAAGACCACCTCTTTCACGTACATCTTGCATTATCGTAAGTTTAACTCTTGGTCTCTTCCCTGCCCAAATAAATTTATTAATACCTTTCTGCCATTCCTCCAAATTTGAGTCTTTTTTAAGTATAGGTATCATTTGAAACAAGAATAAGAATTTAGGTAAAACATTCATTTTCACAGCTGCAATTCTTCCCAATAAGGACAATTGTAATTTTTTCCAACTATCTAATTCTTTTTGTATTTTTGACCATAACAATTCATAATTATTTTTATATAATTTCGCATTTGAAGCTGAAAGATATACCCCCAAGTATTTGATCTTCTTAACTATTTCAAATCCCGTTAGTTTTCCTAAAACTTCCTTTTGTTCTTTGGTCATATTTTTAATCAATATTTTAGTTTTTTTGCCTATTTACCTTAAATCCAGAAACTTGTCCATATTGTAAAATTATTTCCATTAAATCTGTAACCGATTGAGTTGGTTGACTTAATGTAATTACCAAGTCATTCGCAAACGCTTTCAATCTATAATCTTGATCTTTAATTTTAATTCCCTTTATTTTCTCTGAATCGCGTATCTTGATCAATAATATTTCCAATGTTAAAACAAACAATAATGGCAACAGCGGACAACCCTGTCTTGTACCTTTTTCAATTTTACAAGCTTCTGTTAAACTACCATTAATTATTATTTGAGCTGTTTGTTTTTGATATATTGCCCTAATAGGTTGTAAAAACTTATCACCAAACTCCATTTTCTCCAAAACCTTGAATAAAAATTGCCAATTCAATTGATCAAAGGCCTTTTCGGCATCCAAAAATATCAGCGCTGCAGGGACTTGATTATTTCTTTCCAGAAATTCTAATAAATTTACAATATGTCTCACATTATTTTTCATTTGTCTACCACTTATAAATCCTGTTTGATCACTATGAATCATTTGCTGCATAACCTTCATTAATCTATTTGCTAAAATCTTTGCAAATATTTTATAATCATTATTTAAAAGCGATATAGGCCTATAATTTTTAGGTTGAACAAGATCTTGATCTTCCTTCAGAATCAAAGTTATAAATGCTGTTTTCCATGATGGAGGCACTTCTCCTCCAGATTGAATTGTTCTAAATAATTCTTTTAAAGGCTCCACCATTTCTGATTGTAAATTTTTATAATAAATAGCGGATAAACCATTTGTACCGGGTGCCTTACCCACTTTTAATTGTTTAATTGCTAAAATAATTTCTTCAGCAGTTATCAATTGATTCATCCCTTCCCGTTGTTCTTGTGTAAGTATTGGGATATTCACATCCTGTAAGTAACTATCCATATCTAAACCTTGCTTTATATCCCTAGCATATAATTTAGAATAAAATTCAACAAAAGCTTTTTTAATAAGGTTTTGCTGAAACACCTCTTTACCCTTATATTCTATCTTATCAATATTACATGATCTTTGTTGTTTCCTTAATAAATAAGCTAACCACCTACCCGGCTTATTAGCATTATTAAAAGTATTATGTTTGGCATATCGTAAATTAGTTGCCACCTGATCTGCCATTAACATATCAAACTGTCCTCTTAGCAAGTTAATTACTTCTTTCAACCTCTTATCAGATGGGTTCAGAATAAAAGCTTTCTCGTTCAACTTTATTTCCTCCTCTATTTCTTTACGCTTATATTCCAATCTATATCTTTGTTTATTATTCAAATATATTAGCACTCCTCTCATATAAGCTTTACTTGCATCCCAAACCATTTCAATGGCAGTACCCTTATGCATATTCATAATAAAAAATTCTCACATGTGCTGTTTACATTCTACCACATTTTCTTCATATCTAAACAAATTTTCATTTAATCTCCATGATCTTCTTTCCCCCATGCCCTTATCCAATTCCATCCAAACTGGACTATGAAGTTCTTGGGCATATCTTAATCTTCTTAATCCTAGAAAAAAAATCATTAGTAGTTAATATAAAATCAATCCTAGAAAAAGATTGATGTCTATCAGGAAAAAAAGTAAAATCCTTTTCTTCCAAATTTCGTTCTCTCCAGACATCTCGCAATTCCAAGTCATCTTTCAAATCAAAAAAAGATTTTGGCAATCTAGCATGGCTTGGAGTATTTTTTAAAAAAACCTTTTTTTTATCTTTCTGAGTATCCAACACTCCATTCCAATCTCCCATTAAAATACTCAATTTATAATCCCATTGAATTATTTTATTATGTAACAGTTTGTAAAATTCTCCTTGCTGTTGATTAGGTGCATATACTCCAATTAAAAGTATTTTCTTCCCTTCTATTAATAGTTCAATTATAATATATGTTCCTTGTTTATCTGCTTCAATTAAATTAGCTGTTAAGTCTTTCTTTACATAGATAACTACTCAATTTTTCTTCTCTGGAGCAGATGCAATAAGTTGTATACCCAGTCTAAAGTTTATCAAATATTTTTGATCAGATGCGCAAATATGCGTTTCTTGCAAACATATAACATCATTTTTAAATTGTTTCAAATACTGAAATACTTTCTTTCTCTTTTGTGGTAAATTTAATCCATTAACATTCCAGGTTAGAAACTTTGTTGCCATCTTTTGTGACTTGAAGCTTTCGGAGTGTTTCTTGCAGATCCATAAGCATCTGCCTCTTTGGCCTAGCTCCTCCCACTGCTTCACTAGAAGTAGATTCCTGACTTGTAGTTATAGGACACTGTTTCTGTTGTTGTTGTTGTTCCTTATGTCTAGATGCAGCCCATGTTACTCTTTGAATCTTAGATTCTTCTAATAAAACCTGGGGTTGCACAGTTTCCAAGATTTCCTTTAGCTTCTTATTTCCCTCCTTTAACTTCTGAAGATGGCGGTGAACCTGCTTTCAATACATTAGAATAAAAATCACGTGCCTTCAGGACTGTATTAAGACGATATCTTACTCCAGCATAATTCACCACAATCCCCATTGGTATCTCCCATCTGAACTAAAGCTGTTGTTTTTTTAATTCATCTGCCAAAAAAACAAAATCTTTCCTTTTTCTCAAAATTCTTGGGGGAATCTCTTTCAGAATCAAAACCTCTTGATTAGCCACTTTAAATCTATTATTGTAAAAAGCTTGAATAATCTCATTTCTGATCTTTCTCTTTGTAAAATACACAACCACATCTCTTGGCAGTTTCCTTTGCCTAGCAGTCCAAGAATTAACACAGAATACTTTATCTATCTCCACAAAAACATCTTCTGGTTGAGTTCCCAAAATAGGTGCCAGAGCATCCACCAACATCTCCTCCAGATTTTCCTGTGGATTCTCTTTTCAACCTCTTATCCTCAGGGCAAACTCCATGTCTCTATATTGTGTCATCACCACTTCATCATCAATTTTTTCCATTTTATTCTCAACTTCACACATTTTAGCCTCCAACATCAAATTATTTTGTTTCACTTCTTCCACACGTTCATCCAGACCCTCAATACAACCTGAGAGCCCCTGAAATGCCATCAAAATATCATCCCGTATTTCCTTATTTTTTTCTTCAATAAGTTCTGCTACCTGCTCAGATATTTTTTCAGACTAAAGTTTTAAAGCATCTTTTAAAGCAGACATGTCAAACACAAGGCCCGGGGGCCGGATCCGGCCCGCGAAGTGGTTTCATGTGGCCCACGCCCACCCAGTAGGCCATACGCACTCTAGCCACACCCACCCAGTAGGCCACGCCCACCCTGGCCATACCCACCCGGCCCCCTGAGGCAACCGCAATGCTGATGCGGCCCTCAATGAAATTGAGTTTGACACCCCTGTTTTAAAGAATCTTGTAAGTCTTTTAAAGTCAGTTCAGGTGCAACAGCTGCGGCAGGTAACATCAAAAATTGAATTCCAGATTGCTGAACAGGCAATGCCCCCTGGACTTTTAGAAACAGGAATTCTAGGCAGTTTGGAAGCCATTTTAACACCTAATTAACTTTTGTTGCACACTTTCACTTTTCCACCCCACTTGCTATTGTAGTTTAAGTGTTAAATATCCCAGTCTTATAATCGCTTTTAAACAGCTCCAAAGTTTAACAAAATCTTAAAGTTCTGAGAATCCACTTTGCATATTCCTCCTCAATATCCAAACAATCACTTTCACTTTGAAGAAAAAAAGAAGGAAAATTATCAGATTGTTGTATTAATTGGAATGTTGAATCTACTTCCTATTGATCCTCAAGCCTCTATGGATATTTGAGCCCTTATGTTTATTTGAATTAATTAAATGCGTTAGAATAATTATTCATAAACATTCTATATGCTGGTACAGGGTTATGCTTTTAAGTGTCTAGTTCAGATTAATGTTGATATAGGTAAGTGGTTAAAATCTTTATGAGTTTATGGAGAAGAATAAATATGGGTAAAATGAACCATAATCCAAGACTGATTTATAGAGATTTATATTACACCTGCAAAGTATTTAGAACAGATTAGTAAAACATTGAGAAAGTTCTTATGGGATGATTTCTAATTTAAATTACGGCTTATGGGAAGGGTTAACTGTCTTGATTTTCAATTATAAGTCTGGTTTTTAATCTGACTTCTATTTCTTTATGGAATTGAAATGATATATCTCTAAACCATTATGGGCACAATTAGAAAGTTATTATTTCACCTACAACATCTTGGCAAGGATTTGGTTCCTATTTTAGTTATAATTCAGGCATTTTTCCCCCTGTGCTGAAGCTCATAACATACATATGGATAATACAAGGAAGAAGACTTAGATTCAGACCTCATGAGAAATTTATATTATATATTATGGGATAATCCTAGCCTGAAAACTGCTGTTAATCTTTTGGAGATTAGGGTAGGGGGGAGAAACATCCAAAGTTAGGATCAGTTCATGTTAAATCATTCCTTTAAAACTTCTGATAGGTTGCAAGAGGAATTTAGATTTCATAAAATACATCCAGTTGAAACAGCTTTAGACTTTGCAGTTACAGCCTGATGCGTTAGCGGAATCTTGAACTATTAATATTATAAGAAAATGTTTCAGCATTTTCCAAATGCAGAGTCAATGTTCACGTACACTGAGAGATATGAGATTTCAGCTTGACCTTTCAATTTGCTTTTTTTTAATCCCTTCAACTTTTATAAATGTTTAAAATTCAAGGCTTTCAACTTCCTTGATAATCTTTCACATCCATTTATATCATATTTGATTCCACTTTGATCTCTACTTCTAAACGATTTAAGAATACACAACCCAAAACTGGCTCACTTAGGAACAAGTGAAGACTCATGTTGCTTCTGAAAGCAGGGGTTCCCAACTGGGGGTGTTCGCACCCCCTGGGGGGGGGCGAGACGATATTCCAGTGGGTGCGAAAACTTGGGTTTTCAAAATTATAGTGTATATGCATAATTCGTTGTGGTTATTTCAAACTTTTGTAGGGGGTGCGAGAATATATCAGAAGCGTTCTAGGGGTGTGGGGTATGGAAAAGGTTAGGAGCCGCTGTTCTAAAGTATTATTTATTTATTTATTTATTTATTTATTTATTTATTTATTTATTTATTTATTTATTTATGGGATTTATATCCCGCCCTATCTCCTGAAGGACTCAGGACGGCTAACAACAATAACATATAATAAGTACAGAAATTAAGATAAAATAAAATTAAAATCATCTGTGCAATAAATTAAAATTAAAAATTAAAAATAAATTAAAAATTGTAAACATAATTAAAATGCCTGTCAGTCCAGGTCAGCCAGGTGGAAAAGGAGACACACAGATGCACAGACAGAGTAATAAAATTCAGGAAAATCACCAATAAATAGTTTGCACAGCCACCACAAACCCATTCTTTATGCTTCTAATGTATATATTTTCCAGTATAAACTTCATCCCCTGTGCCCACCCGCTCCACCCCCATATTCTCAAAAGATCTCCTAAGGCAGGGGTGTCAAACTCAATTTCATTGAGGGCCGCATCAGCATTGCAGTTGCCCTCAGGGGGCCGGGTGGGTATGGCCAGGGTGGGCGTGGCCTACTGGGTGGGTGTGGCTAGAGTGCGTGTGGCCTACTCGGTGGGTGTGGCCAGCTCTATATCGTTCGCATCAAGGGTGCCTACGGGGGCCTGGGCAGGAGTGGGACAGATCTGAGGGACTCTGGCAGAAGGAGGGTCTCTGGGCCAGGGCCAAGGCAGTGGGGGCCGTTCCCTCACTGTTTCCAGGGTGGCTTCGCGGGCCGCATGAAACCACTTCGCGGGCCAGATCTGGCCCCCGGGCCTTGTGTTTGACATGTCTGTCCTAAGGCTTTCTTTCCAACATTTTTCTACGTGTCAGGGGATTCCTGTCCACGGAATATTTCCCTCTCATTTAATACTAGCTCAAGCATGTTCAGCTGTCCCCCTCCCCAATCTGCAACAGAAATCTCCCTTTCCAGGCCATTGGAGTTCAAATTTTTAGGTATCAGGGATGGTCTTCAAAGAATCTGCCTCTAAGAATTCTTTTATTTTCCAATTTTTTTAAAAAAAAAACTTTGGGGAAAAATCAGAGGATATTACTAGAGGACAACCCCAGACTATAACCCCGCAATAATTGAAAAACAGTGGAGCCAATGGGAGTCCTTTTGATTTTCAAAGAGTAAAGACATGTATGCCCATAAAATGAATAATGAATAATAACTTTACTGTCACTTTGAATGTGCACTAATCGGCATACATTAAAATGAAATTTCATTGCATACAGCTCTCAAAGGGTCACCACCTCCAATATACACTACACAAATACAACAAAAATAAATAAATACAGAATTATGCATATACCCACGCATATTATAATTTGCTACTTCTATTATTTTTTCTTACCCAAAGAATGGTTGCCCAATCTGTGTTTCCATGGCAGAAAGTACATGTCAGTCTTTTTATGCCAACAAAATGCATGCTTCTTTTTTCTCTCTTCTGTTTCGATAGAGACTTAATCCAACATTGAATCCCTGCAACTTGGCCTTAAATACCAGAGAGACCAGATTTCCTTTGGCCGCTCCGTCTATTAGAACAAATGCTATACCAAATGGCCAGCTGAAGTGTAGGCCCTCTTCCCTCCAGAACATGACAAGCTTCTCACATGTCTCATTTCAAATCCCCAGAATATCACAAGCGCAACTAGGAGAACTGGTGGTAGAGTAGTTAGAATGCAGTATTGCAGGCAAACTCTGCCCTCAGCCAGGAGTTCGATCCTGACAGGGCTCAAGTTTGAGTCAACCTTCCATCATTAATAATAATAATAATAATAATAATAATAATAATAATAATAATAATAATAATAATAATAATAATAATAATAATAATAATAATAGTGTTCAAGTGATGCTCCAGTTGTTTTGGGATTCACCCAAGGCATCTATTACTATTGGTACTACCCTTGCTTGCCTTTGTCACAGTTGTTCTATTTCTATTTGTAGGTCTTTGTACTTTGTTATCTTCTCAGTTCTTTGTTGTCTATTCTGCTATCTGGCAGCTTTACTAGGAACTACTTCCATCCTGCAGTGATATCTATAATACTATCAAACACCCACATTTGCCTGTCCCAAGTCCTTGGTAAGGACTCAATAGGTAGACAAAAATGCCAAATCCAGTCTGAACATCTGGCTGACTGTGTGATGATTAACAACAACAACAACAATAATGTTGGAAGGGACCTTAGAGGTCTTCCAGTCCAACCCCCTGCTCAGGCAGGAAACCCTATACCAGACATGTCAAACTTGCGACGTCATGTGACATTGTGCAATGCATCGGAACTTTTTCCCCATTACCGGCAATGGGGTGGGCACAGTTTCTTCATGACACGTCTGGCCCATGGTCCGGCAGTTTGACACCCCTGCCCTATACCATTTCAGACAGCTTTTCCTCCTATTCCTCAAGGATATTCTCAGCCCTTTATATCTACTCACTAATCCAGAAAGAACAGAAGAAGGAAAGTGAAGTAATTGTAAAGATGATAGTTGGCAATTAAAAGTATGCATTCTTTACTTCTGCTAAAAGGTTCTTTAGCACTGTTTATGCTCCACAGGGTGGGCATTTTTGAATGGGCTCACCCACCCACCCAGTCTTTTGCTGGAAACGCTTTCAAAATTCCACTTGACCCAAGATTTTGCTAGAGTTTCTTGAGCACCCTGCCCAGAACATGAATGCACTGGGTGGTGACAGGGGTTTTTGATACAAATCTTCACAACAAATGCTAACTGAATGCTGGTTACGGAGTTACACTCTATTTCTGTGGTTGAATATGTATAATCTATAGTGAGCATCTCCTAAGCTTGATGTTTGAATTGGCTCTGAGTTCACCAGTAAATCATGCAGGTTTTGCTGGGTTTTTGGTTGTTGTTTTTTTCAAGTTAAAGTTTCTACATCCATTAGGGATTTTTACTGCTGGTTGTAAACAGGAAAGGATAATTGTGTGCTTCAGCATTTCCCCATGGTGTGCAATGCAGTGGAAGGCTGGTAGTGGTAGATAGGAAAACTTGTCAGCCACTACCAGTCCTTTAATTAAGGAGGACCTGATAGGCTTCCAAGCAACCCTTCAACTGTTCTGGTAGACAAAAGAGAAACCTCACTTTCTCTTTTCTCAGATTGCAAACTCACTGCAGTTAAAAAAATGCATGAGATCATCTTCCTTGGCTGTTGTCCAGATGTTTCAGTTAAAAGTTATAACTGCAGATTATCTATCATGAGACCTTGGATCAGATTGCTTGTTTTATTTGTCTAAGGGAGCTATCCGTCAGTGTGTGCTTGTAATAAACATTTGGCACTTGGTCTAGAGTTTGGGGTGGATGGGGGAGGGAAGTCAGCCTAAATTTATAACGAGGGGTTATCGAGGCCATATCTCAGTAAGGAGATACTGTATCAATTGAATATTATTTCCCGTAGGTTTGGACTGAATTGTATACCATAGTAACGAATTAGCCTGCTATAATTTGCTTGTATATTTTCTTCAAACATTGGGCTCTGTTTTCTGAAATGTATATCATTTGTGAGAGCCAAGATGGAAACAGTTCTTCAAACCTCGGTACCTCATCCTTTGGGGAGGAGGAGGTGAATACAACCTGGGGAAGAAAAGGCTTGGCAAACCTCAGACTTACATCACCCCAAATATCCAGATACTATTGAATTACAATACTAAGCCCTCTTCGCTGTCAGCCGTTAAGTTTTATTTCAGGGACATCTGGAAGTCCACCACTTCCCTATCCCAGAGGTGGCTATTTTGCTGTTTTGGGCATAACTTGTTTGTTCTATTAGCGCAACATTTGACCAAAAAGCCAATATGGAAAGATACTTGGAAAAATCATCTTTTCTTGTTGTGGTGTGATACCGGTGAAAGACCCACAGACTGGAATACCATAACCAGTAAACAGGGTTGCTATTTAGGACACAGTAAGGATGCGGAACAGGGCAGAGAAATTTCAGTAGTTCAAATGAGACTGTTATCTCACCTTTATCAAGAACAGGTTTTTAGATGATCTTGTTCAGAGAAACATCATATCTGGAGTTTACTGCCAATATCTCAACTTAGCAGAGAATTCTTACAATTCCTTTCCTACCACTGCATCTAAATAATTTGCACACTGTGCCTTTTTAATAAAGCTATCGCTTATATAAAGCCAAAGTTCCTTTCCTTTCCCTCCTCACTCCCCTCCCTCCCTCCCTCCCTTCTTTTCCTTTCCTTTCCTTTTTCTTCCTTCATCTCTTTTTCTTCTTTCTTCCTTCCAGTCTTCCTTCCTTCCTTCCTTCCTTTTTTCTTTCTTTCCTTTTTTTTCTTTTCTTTCTTTTTCTTCTGCAGTCCCTAATAGAATTCTAGTCCTTGAGAACAACTGTTCAACAACAATCAGAAGCCATAAACTAATTTGACAGGAAGGCCTTGTTAACATGGCTGAGTTTGTGGCCACCCAGAAGTGGTCAGATTCAAGGTGCTTGGCTACAACTTGTAAAAGAAACGTTGTTTAAGGCAAAGTTGTTTCTGCAATGTAAACAGAAAACTCTGTTCTATCTTTACAGCTTAACTGCAACCAAACACCTTTCTCGTCTTAATAATGACCATATGTAGAAACAGCAATGGCTGTCAGCTCTCCAAATGCTTTATAAGTGCGTTTCTGTAAAAAGCACACCAGAAAATGCCTCGAACCCAGAGTAGGCAAACGGCAAGGGAAACTGAAAAATAGCAAGAGTGATTGTTTTTGGACTGTCTTTCTGAAGCACTGTT
This sequence comes from Vipera ursinii, assembly GCF_947247035.1. Classification (NCBI taxonomy): domain Eukaryota; kingdom Metazoa; phylum Chordata; class Lepidosauria; order Squamata; family Viperidae; genus Vipera; species Vipera ursinii. The sequence continues at coordinate 205,651,566 of NC_139512.1, forward strand.
GTCCATCTTCAAAAGAATAGTAATTTTCAGAGCTGCAATTAAATGCCAGCTTTTCAAAAAGAGGGGGGAAAAGAACCTGTCCCTGGGAGAACTGAGCATGCTCAGCAGCTGCCAATTGAATGAGAGAAGGGTCACAAGGGTGATAGAAGAAAAGGTTCTAGAACACGACTTTTTCCCCATTGCTGGCAATGCGTGGGCTGGCAGTGTGACACCCCTCTTCTAGAATACTGAGACTGAAAACAGAAATAGGGTTTTTATTGCAGGCCTACAACCTTGTGTCACCCAATTCTGGAAGAACAGACCTTCAGCTCTGGAAGAACAGACCTTCAGGTTCCATTTAAGCCAGGGGTGTCAAAGTCAATTTCACTGAGGGTGGCATCAGCATTGCGGTTGCCCTCAGGGGGCCGGGTGGGTATGGCCAGGGTGGGCGTGGCCTACTGGGTGGGTGTGGCTAAAGTCCGTATGGCCTACTGGGTGGGCGTGGCCAGCTCTACATCATTCGCATCAAGGGTGCCTATGGGGGCCTGGGCAGGAGTGGGACAGATCTGAGGGTCTCTGGCAGAAGGAGGGTCTCTGGGCCAGGGCCAAGGCAGTGGGGGCCGTTCCCTCACTGTTTCCAGGATGGCTTCGCAGGCCACATGAAACCACTTCACGGGCCGGATCCGGCCCCCAGGCCTTGTGTTTGACATGTCTGATTTAAGCCTTTCTCTATCCTGTACTAAAGGACAGGCCTTTCACTAAAGATAAGCAAATCTATGAAGGACTTCATTTCTCTTTGTTCCAAATTTGTCACTTTCAGCATCTTTGTGGAGACAGTTCAATACATTCCTTTAAAAAAAAATGTAAAACACATTCTCAAACTGAGGGAAGAGTGAATTTTGAAGGGCATTTCTATTTTTTTCTTTCAGTCTGAATATTAGCTGGACAATAGAAATTTCTTCCTTCTCCTTCTCCCAGGCCAGACGTTCCATAACAGAGATCCCTTTCACTCTGCAGTGACTTCTGCTCTTGAAGCTGAATTCTGACCAAGCTGCTCTCTGCCAGATGTTGCTCAAAGTCTAGGCAGCCAGATTCAAGCGCTAGACCAAAGGCAAGTTTCTCCCTCTTGTTACAAAATAGAGGCATCTGTTTACAGTTTCTTCTACTTTCTAATTCCTCTTCAGGATCATTCTTTTCCAACCAATTTCCAGCCCAACATTTGCATTTACATGCTTACAATACAGAAAAACATGGTGAGGTATCTGGTTCTAATTACCATCTGTTCAGGCTTATGGTAATGTCTTGTTTGTTTACTTGCTTCTTTATTTGTTCCTTAGATCTGCCCATCTCAACTCTCCTGTCTTCACTGTCCAGATCTCCCAAATAGGTCTGATTGGGCAACTAAGAAGTGCAGGAGGTCAGTTTAAGCCTGAGATAGTACGCTGTGCCATCATCCTACTAAAAGACAGATGTGAGCAGAAGGTTGATCTGGATCTACTGCTACAGCTGGTATCACTGCAGAGGGTTTCCAGTAATTTTTTTTTAACAATGCCAGCAATAAAAAAAGGCTGGTCTTCCCCACTTTTATTTATACTGCTGGAATGAAGAAACCTTGGTGGAGTCAAGAATAGATTTTTATATACAAGACAATCTGTTTTATTTAAGGCAGCCTGGGTGCCCTTCAAATAATCTACAGGCTTTGCCATAGCCAAAGTGGCTGTTTTTGAGAATTTTTGGAACTTTTTAGAAAGTGTCATTTTCTTGAAAGACATTACATATTAAGAGTGGTATATAGTATTCAAGAAGGGACGCGGTGGCTCAGTGGGTTAGGACACTGAGCTTGTCGATCAGAAGGTCGGCAGTTTGGTGGATCAAATCCGGAGTGCCGCGTAGCAGAGTGAGCGCCTGTTACTCGTCCCAGCTTCTGCCAACCTAGCAGTTCGAAAGCATGTAAAAATGCAAGTAGAAAAATAGGGACCGCTACGGTGGGAAGGTAACAGCGTTCCGTGCGCCTTTAGCGTCTAGTCATGCCGGCCACATGACCACGGAGACGTCCTCGGACAAGCGCTGGCTCTTCGGCTTTGAAACGGAGATGAGCACCGGCCCCTAGAGTCGGAAACGACTAGCACGCATGTGCGGGGGAACCTTTACCTTTATAGTATTCAAGTCATCTTGGCACCTGGAAGGGGTCACTTAGATAAACCCCTGCAGTTTTCTGGCAGCACTGCCTGCTTCCCAGGAGTGAGACAGAGGGACTGACCCAAAGTCATCCATCTGTCTTTGTACCTAAGGTGGAACCAGAACTCATGGTCTCCCAGTCTGGTGCCTTGACTACTACAGAAAACTGGCTCCCAGAACACATATGTGTGGATTTAAAGCTATTGTAAAATGAACTCTAAGCTTAAAAATAAAAAAATTAAAACATCTAAAGCAATTGAATAAAAAATAAAAGCAAGGAAGGAAAAAATGACAAAACAAGAAAAGGCAAAAGAAAAATCAAAGTTAAAAACAGGAGAAGAAGAGAACTGTAGGGATTGAAGACAAGAAGAGAAGGAGGAGGAGGAGAAGGAGGAGGAGAAGGAGGAGGAGAAGGAGAAGGAGGAGGAGGAGGAGGAGGAGGAGGAGGAGGAGAAGAAGAAGAAGAAGAAGAAGAAGAAGAAGAAGAAGAAGAAGAAGAAGAAGAAGAAGAAGAAGAGGAGGAGGAGGAGGAGGAGGAGGAGGAGGAGGAGGAAGAAGAAGAAGAGGAGGAGGAGGAGGAGGAGGAGGAAGAAGAAGAAGAAGAAGAAGAAGAAGAAGAAGAAGAAGAAGAAGAAGAAGAAGAAGAAGAGGAGGAGGAGGAGGAGGAGGAGGAGGAGGAGGAGGAGGAGGAGGAGGAGGAGGAAGATCCAGAGGGCAGTTAGGCTGAGACTGGAAAGCAATGGGAAGAAATTCATAGCAAACCCTCTCTGCTGGTCTGATGATGCGATAGAGGTGAGGTGTTGGGGATGGGGTACTATCAGAGTCTATGAATCCCTTTAGTCTTTGCTAATATTGAATAAACATCAGAATAGGACAGTTGTTGAGATATTTCTCTGATGCTAAATTTCCTCTTTTCAGTTCTCTCTTCAACACTGATAATTTTTTTTCCAACTGGGAGAAAAGAAGTGGCAAAGAATCTTGCAGAATAAAAGGATATCCTAGCTCTTTGAGATGAAACTGGGCATCAGTGAATGAAACCTGGTCATTTCAGATTATTAAATAAACCTAAATGCTTCTTTCCCCTCCAGTTTGGTCTGTTTATCTGTTGTAGATCAGGTAGATAGACAGATGACAGATAGGCCGAAAGGTATATATAGTGTTACAGGAAATCATCGTGCATGTTGTTCTTTAAATATATAGGTCACTGCTTTTTCATTCTCACCATCCATACTGCCACTTCTCTGTTTTTTTCAAATAATATATATTCCGGTACATTATAATGGATTCTTAAGAGTACACCTTCATTGTTTAACCCTAAAAGGTAAAGGTTCCCCCGCACATGCGTGCTAGTCATTTCTGACCTTCCCACCGTAGTGGTCCCTATTTTTCTACTTGCATTTTTATGTGCTTTCGAACTGCTAGGTTGGCAGAAGCTGGGACGAGTAACAGACGCTCACTTGGGATTCGACCCGCCAAACTGCCAACCATCTGATCGACAAGCTCAGCGTCCTAACCCACTGAGCCACCGCATCCCTTTGTTTAACTCTAGCCATAACTAAAGATTTGAGGACAACACTAAAGAAAAGGACCCATGGATAGATCTCAGAAGGACTTCCATTCACATATTCATGCAGCGCATGTCTCCTTAAAGAGGACACATTAAGAGACAGAAGAGAATGCTAAGATCCTTTCTACTTTGTTGGCAGTTTGAGATTTGGTGTGTTAAAACAGAGATCCATATTATAGGTGTGTTTGTCTTAGATCAGCTTAGGAGGGCTATGCAGACAGATTTAAACTGGGATTTCCACTGATTCACTGAGTTACAAACAAATGGAACAAAGCTGTAACAACAGGACTGTGATAAAATAAACACTTCATAAAGAGAATAAAATAGACCAGACCAGGCTTCTTAAAGAATAAAAATACTATTATAATATACTGAATTATGTTAGGGTTCTCTTTATATACAAGTAACGTGTGTGAATAAACAAATTTCTCTGTCTCTATCTAATTCTTATGCAACGTACATCCAGAGCTGTGCTATGTAATTCTTCTAAATTCTATGGACAAATTAACTCTTACTTTGCATCTATTTTGGTGCATTTGCGTCCCAAGCTTATCGTGATATCTGCATGTACGAGTGACTCAGTTAATTCCACTTTGATTAGTGCTACAAGTTATGACCTGCAAAATCTGACAATCCTTAAGATCCTTTATTCCTGCTACTTAAGGCTCATATGGAGTTTTGCAGCCTAGTTCTAATACCCTTTTTGATTGGCTACTGCCAATTATTAAATACTAGGAACCGATTTACAGGAACAAATATAATCACCACATCCTAGACTCTGAAGACTGAATGGCACATTACATGTACAGTCCACTCTGTCAGCTTGGGTTTCTGGAAGTGCAACTGCAGAGGGCTGCCAATTTTATAAGGAAAGAGAGAGAAAAAAAGCAGTGGAGATAGTGGGAGGTTAATATATTTCCTAAAGCTGCCCTTGACATGCTTTCTTGCAAAGCAAATGATAGCTAGGGAGAGGAATTATTATCAGAAAAGACTAGCTTCAGATGGAATTAGCATTTCTTCCCAGAACTTAGAATGACCAACTTGTATTTGATTGGGAGAGGTTTGTTGTTGCCATTGTAATTGTTATTATTCAGAAGAAATCCAGTTTGGTCTTGGTGGATAAGGCATCAGGCATGAAACTAAGAGACGATGAGTTCTAATCCAACCTTAGGCGTGGAAGCCAGCAGGGTGATTTTTGGGCCAACCCAACCCACCTCACAGAGCTGTTGTAATGAGGAAAATAGATGGAGGAAGGAATGTTGTGTGTGTTCACTGCTTGTTATTTATAAAAAAAATAAGATGGGATATAAAAATGTTGAATTAAGAAAATAACTTGTCAAAGTTTAGATGATATTATGAAATGTTCACATAATGAAGAGGGAAATATCAGTACTCTAAAGTATGCTCCAGTCACTGAAATCATATTCATTTGTGATTCATTATGATTACATATGATTCATTCATATTACACCACATGTTTTATTTCTGAGTAACTGCCACATCTGTACATTTATTTAATATTAATTTGTTAAATTTATTTGCTGCCTATCTTACCGCGGGGCTTCCCTAGGCCAGAGGTCCCCAACCTTTTGGGCATCGGGACCGGTTCCATGGAGAGGTTTTTCTGTGGATGGGAGGGTTCCTGGTTTTTTTTTTTATTTAAAAAGTTTTACAATACATTTTGACTTTAATCCCCCCTCCCCCACCCCTATCCCTCTCCCCCACTCCCTCCTCCCCCCCCCGACTTCCCAGAGCTAAATACAGGGCATAAAATCAAAAAACAAACATAAACACCCCTATATTATCAACAATAAACTATAAATTCTATCTCTCTCTAGCTCATATAAAATGAATACAAACAATATTAATATTACAAATAAAGTAGAGAAGAAAAAGAGGAAAACAAAAAAAGATCTTTACTCAAAATAAATTTTCTTAATCCCAGTCCTTATTCATATTAATTTCAAAAAAAAAGGGAAAAGAAAAAAAAACTTTCACCTGCTATTTGCATTCTCCCACCTTTCTCTAATTTCCAAACAAATTCTCAGTTACGCACGAAAAGCGCTTATCTCTGTTAATCTTAATAATCTCCAACCAAACTAAACAATAATCTAAAATAGTTCTTGCGTGTATCACGCCAAATGTCTCACAGTTCCAAATCATCCTTAAGTTCAAATAAAAGTTCAAATAAAAAGAGTATATATATAAAAAAAATTTTTTAAGCAATCTCTAAGACAACTTGTTATTAATTAGGTGCTTACATACCCACTCTTAGTTCAACACATACTTTAAGTCCGTAACCCTAATATACTTTTCTAGCAAGCAAATAACATCAATCTTAAATTGTATAAAATATTTAAAAAAAAGAAAAAAAAACTTTCTTTCTCCTCTATAATAATTTTACTCCATTGACATTCTAATCTAAAAATTTAATCAGCAATCTTAATGCCCCAAAACTTTTGGAGCACCTCTGTCATGACCCCCAAAACTTCTTTAGACCGCTCTCCTCCTACATCTTCATTGTAAGCACACTTTGAAGATTCCATAACTTTCCGCTGGTCTTGCTCTTGCTCTCGTCTCGCTCTTCTTAGGGCGGCACGCGTCATCTTCTGGCCTCCTGCAGCAACCGATGAGACTGTAGCTTGATCCCCTCCACCACCATTGTCCTCTGTCTGTCTGTCTGCAACATCTTGAAACTTTCCCACACCGTGTCCTTTTGCAACTTCCAAAAATGATAGGGGGGTTGCTTTTAACACATTACTATAAAAATCACGTGCCTGAGCCACAGTAACCAAACGATGTCTTTTACCTTCGTGCGTCGCCACCAACCCAACTGGAATCTCCCATCTGAACTTAATATCACGTTTCTTAAGTTCCTGTACTAGAAATGCGAAATCTTTCCTTCTCCTTAGGATCTTCGGAGGAATCTCTTTTAAAACCAAAACTTCTTGCTCAGCCACTACCAAATTAGTATCATAAGCAGCTTGAATAACTTCATCTCTAATTACCGTACTCTCTTTGTAAAATAGACCACCACATCTCTGGGTAACTTCCTCTGTCTTGCAATCCATGAATTTACACGAAAAACTTTGTCCATATTTCCCTCAATTTCAGATGCTGACTGGCCCAGTACCCCTTCCAGAGCCTCAGAAATCAGCTGCTTTAAATCTTCTTTACCATTCTCCTTTAAACCCCTAATTCTAATAGCATTCTGCATCTGATTATACTGAACAAGGCTCAATTCTTCATCCATTTTATCCCTTATATTTTCATTTTCTAATACCTTTGCTTCTAATATAGAGTTCTTTTGACTGAGATCCTCCACTTTTATATCCAGCTGTAGCACACATTCAGCTACGGATACAACCTTAGACAAGATGTCCACCCTCATTGCTCTCAGCTTCTCTTCCATCTTCTTCTCCAATTTCTCCATTTTCTCCTCCATTTTCTCCTCCATTTTCTCCTCCAATTTCTCCTCCAGCTTTTTCAACTTTTCATCCATCATATCAGACATCAGTTGTGCATGCTTTCCAAGAGCGTCTTGTAAATCCTTAAGCGTCAATACCGGAGGAGATGCAGGAGGAAGCAAAGCTTGCAGTGAGGTCTCTTGCACCAGGGAAGACCCCACATTCCGAAGAGCTTTAGAAGTTTTAGCCGCCATCTTCCCCCACTTTCACTTATTACGCACTTTCACTTTAAAGCTATAAAATCCATTGAGCTAGAGAGTAAAAATAAAGAGTCCACTTCACCTTGACCTCCTGTACCGCTCTGCCTGCATCTTGATAATCAAAAGTATTTCCTTTTGGCAGGGGTGGTTGCTAACGCCTGGCTCTGCTCCAAGAATCCCAGAGCAGAGGCGCTGCGCAGCTCGGAGCAACCCAGGCTTCGGGGGGGCTCATCCTTCAGCCGCCCAAGCTCTCAGCTCAGGCAGCCCCAGAGAGCTCAACCCCTACCTGGGGCCTCACCCCCTCCTCTTCTCCCGAGGAGGGGGCTTCAAATCCATCTAAACAGCTGATAGACGCTGTTTACGATGGAAAAACACAGCTGCGGAGCGGGCAGCCCGAAAAGGCTGTCTTTCGACGTCGCGTCACCACCGGAAGACGGAGGGTGCCTGGTTTTGTGTGCTTCCCACATCCTGCAGATGGGGCTTTGCTTGTTTGTGAGGACCAGTTGCTGGCATGCCATGTCCGGTAGTGGTCCACAGACCGGGGGTTGGGGACCCCTGCCCTAGACGGCTTACAATAAAAATGAAGAAATGAAAAGTGTAAATATAACAATAGCAAAGTGATGGAACAATAGAATAAACAATGAAAAAAGAAAGCAACATGAACTCAGAGATATGAGAATAAAAGATGGGTGGGTGGGGAAGCAGGGAGCGATGGGAGAGGTGGAGTTTGCTATCAATCTAACGGCCACCCCCAGGATGGCACTCTCTCATTGGGTCCCCAGGCCAACAGCAGAAGCATGTCTTCAGGCTCCTATGAAAGGATAGGAAAGTGGAGGCATATCTCACCTTGGAGCAGGCATGTCAAACTCGCCATGTCACCTGACATTGCACAACGTATCGGGACGGTTTTGTCATTGCCGGCAATGGGGTGGGCGCGGCTTCTGCATGACGCATCCGGCCCGGCCAGTTTGACACCCCTGCTTTGGAGGGCTCTTCTTCTGGATCCTGATAGTTGGAATTCTTTCACTGATGGTTTCTGAAGTAGGCCCCCTCTGCCTGCACAAGTGAAGCAGCTGGTCCTATTGGGACGAGATAGCCTGGATCTATCTCATTAAGACAGGGGTCATCAAACTTGGCCCTTTTGTGACTTGTGGACTTCAACTCCCAGAATTCCTCATGCCTGGCTGAGGAATTCTGGGAGTTGAAGTCCCCAAGTCACAAAAGGGCCAATTTTGAAGACCCGTACATTAAGAGCTTTAAAGGTCATAACCGGCATCTTGAACTACACCTGGGAGCAGACCAGTAGCCAGTGTACTTTGTGGAGCAGAGGTGTATATAATACTTGGAATTATTTCAAGACTGATGTCCATTCAATATTCATCTCAATTACTGCTTGTGAATAGAGACTCAGAGATTTCTGGTTTGATTTTGGCAAACAGGTACAGCAACAGTTTTCAGTCGAGACGTTTCTCCCAGGTGTTTAAAATAATAATAAAAACTACTGTCCTTCTTTGTTTCTTGTTTTAGAAACCAACTCTACTGGCCACAACCTTAGAAGAAAAATCTAGTTTGTTAATCTCCAAAACAGCCTTACGCTGCATATTATATAAGCATGCTTGACTTTTTCTTCTCCTCGTGCATTCTCCAGGCAGCTATTAACTGCATACATATGGCTAATTGTACACTGTGGTATAATGATGTGCACTGTAGAAACAGCAAAGTTTTCCACTCCCTTCATCTACAGGTGATGTCTGATGCCCTGGACAGAATAATAAATGTGGCTGCAAGAATCCCTGAGGCCTTCCTGTGATTCATTCATTCCACTGTAGACATTTTGGAATGGAACCCTCTGAGACTGGCCAGCCAGCGGAGTGGAAGGACTATTTGGCAGAAGGCTTTTGTTTTTTCTCCTCCCCACTCCCCAACAAAACTTTTCCAAATATTAATTCTCTTGCCACTTCTCCACACTAACAATTCCCAAAAGTGAGAGGAGGGGGGGGTGAGGTTAAATATTTTTGTTGTAGTGGAAAACGACCTTGATGTCTGATTTGAAACTGTGATCAAAATAAATGATTTGGACCAATGGTGTGTGCTGCCCAGAACAATCACTGGGAGAGTATTTAGTCTCTTTGAAAGAGCAGATGTGGACAGTGAGGTACATCTGTCTAGGTTCTCAGCCCCGACAATTCTGCTAGCCACCTGGCTAGGTGCCTTGGACTGGTCCCTTTCTCCCTCTAGTTCCTTGCTTCAAGACATAACAGCAGAAGAGAGGTGCCGCTGGCATCTGCTCATGAACTGAATGCAGTAGCACTGGCAGATGTTGTTTGAAATGGCAGGGTTTGAAGGAAAAAGCATGGGCCAAATAATTTGGCCCCTCCTGCTGAACGAGCCATTTATCTCAACTGCAAGCAGAATCTTATTGAATCCGACCAAAGGCCTCCCACTCCTGCCGTTCCAGTGGGATCAGCTAGGTGTTTCAAAATGCTCTAGGCCAGCAGTTCCCAAACATTTTTGGGTCATGGAAGCTTTCAGAAGACATTTCCCCCCCACCCTGTGGAACCCAAGGCTACAAAATCAACAAACACAAAACCCCACATTGCCAAAATACAATCAGCCTCAGTCTTTGAATACCTCTTAAATTCTTTCTCTCTTTCTCTGCCATCCATCCATTCAGAGGCCATTTCCCCACTGAGTACTTGCAAACACAGATCCCTTCTTCTCCTAACAGTCCTCCCTATGTACCTGGCCAGTTGCTACCACTATTCTTTCAACATCTGCTCTTTTCTGGCTCCTCCAGGCATTCCTAGCTTCTCTTTGGAGATGTGGAATGATAGGAGGTAGTAAGGTAAAGGTAAAGGTAAAGGTTCCCCCGCACATGCTTGCTCATCTCCGTTTCAAAGCTGAAGAGCCAGCGCTTGTCTGAGGACGTCTCCGTGGTCATGTGGCTGGCATGACTAGATGCCAAAGGCGCACAGAACGCTGTTACCTTCCCACAGTAGTGGTCCCTATTTTCCTACTTGCATTTTTACGTGCTTTCGAACTGCTAGGTTGGCAGAAGCTGGGACGAGTAACAGGCGCTCACTCTGTTACGCGGCACTCAGGATTCGACCCGCCAAACTGCCGATATTCTGATCAACAAGCTCAGTGTCCTAACCCACTGAGCCACCGCGTCCCTTAGGAGGTAGTAGTTGGATACATTTGGGAGGGCCAAGGGCAGGAAAGTCTGGTGCGTGCCATCCTTATTACTGTGCCTACCTTTCCCTTTATTTTCCACCTGGTAAGGCTCTGGCCTTTATAGCATCACTGGTTGTCATGGAAATCACCTCAAATAGTTTCCAGTACAGTTCAGGAATTGCAACAGGACTCAAGTCACCCAACAGTATGCCTAAAGAAAGAAAACAGGAGAGGAAAGTATAGTTGCTCTATTTCTTTGCTAAGTAACAATGACAGGAGGTGAGGACTGGGCATTCACAGTGCAGTTCAAGTTGAGGAATTAAAATATCCAAACTTGGTTGTTGGTTTTTTAATCCTCCCTGCTTGACAGTTGAGTAACCAGGAGGAGAGAATCATCATAGGTGGGCTATTTGTCTTCTAACGTTTTAAAGGAAATAAAGTGCAACTCTTGCCTCTTCAGACAACTCAGTGAGGTTGGCTGGGAAATCTGGACGTTGCTGTCACAACCCAGTTGGGGACAGCAGGTTGGAAGAAGGTGGTTTTAAAACAAGCTATTGGGAGAGGGGATATTTGCACGCACATACCCACAGAGACACGTCAGCCATTTGCAATCTGAAGACTCATTGATCCAGCCAGCTCTGCCTTAGAAGGTAACATGATCACAATGGAATGGAGAATTCTTGAACCTGGTAAGGATGGTCCATCTGCTGTTAACTCTTTCTGGGATAAATAGATTTGCTGTAGATATCCATGTACTTTGAGCAGCAGCTTCTGGAGAAGCATGTGGGCTGCAGTGATGGACAAACCCTTGATGATCACATACTAAAATGGCAACAAGCTCAGAGGTCTCTGGTTCTGAACTTGCATCATCAACTAATTGACTAGAAAGGTAAACCATTAGAATCAGTCCTTCCCCCCGCCCGCTCTTCTCCTGGGTAGAACAACCATTTGCTTTAAAGCAGCTGTTAGAAGGACTCTATTTCTATTATTCTAGTATTCAATATGTCATTGATTAGCTTGTTAATTGGCAAAGCGTTCTTGTTTGGAAATTGTGACTGGCAGCACTGAGGAAACACATGGCAGAATTTCACATGTGTGACAAATGCATGAGTTTATGATGCTTTTTTACGCACACATGTTGCTTTCTTTCCTATTATTTATAATGTATTTCAGTTGCTTATTTATGAAGTTTGTAAGTCATCTGACTCCAAACAATTCCAGGTAGCTTCAGAAAGTTAAAAGAACAACAATTCCTTAAACAAACATCTATAAAGCAACCACCGTTCAAGGGAATAAAACTATCCTTCCAATCCCCTTCTACTTTAGATGTTCCGCTAGGTGCCTGGGGCGGACTGTTCCAATAGGCCCTTTCTCCCTGCAAGGAGAGGAAGCACCAGTTAGCTGAAAAGCAATCAGAGAATGATCTGACTATGACAGATGGCAATGTCCTCTGTCTTCAGACAGAGGTTGCAACTGCTCCAAGACCAAAACCAGATCTTGTGTGAGTCCTCAAACATATACTGGACCCTCAATACTGGTCCATTACCGCCATGGGGACTATGAACTCCTCAGTGCCCCCAAATTCACTGCTGCCCAGGGATAAATTAAAATGCCCAAGGGCTATCAGCCTTGAGGAAGTCAGTCACCAATCCATCCACAGAATCCATTAGCTCAGTTAAAGGTGTTGCTGTGTAGCAGAGAGGCAGCTACAGCAGGAACACGTTGGACTTTAAAGTGTATGACTTCAGGCACATGGTCCCATTTGCATACTGCCTGTACAAAACTATTATCAAGAAGCACTTTGTATATATCTTATCTATAGGAAAAAAAGGAGGGCTGCAGGGTATAACTGAATCACTATCTGGCATATCTTCCTACCCTGGTATAAATTTTGTTTCAAAGACAAGTTGTTCAAAGTTGTTCTCAGCAGGCCTCCTATATTTGGGTAGCATGGCTTGATTGCTGGTGTTGGTCAGATGGAAATCCATATTGACTGTTGTGTGTACAGTATGAGGATTTCGGACGCTTTTTCAGAAAAGGTTTCTGTTGTTTCATTTGAGGTGAACACACTCCAACTGGCAACCCTTTCAGCAACAGGTCCACTGACTGAATTCTCTTTCTGACTCTTACAGGTGCATTTATATTGATCATGAATCTACTACTATTTTTGACATTGCACTTGATGACTTTCATTCCTGGTAAGTATCATTTCCTTCTATAAATCCACATCTGGACAGTGGAATTTATTCCACCAATGATATTTCCATTTGCATGCTTGTTTCTGAGGATAAGAGTCACTGGGACCAAGGGGCATAAGAATTCATTGAAATCATCAATCTTTTCGGGATGGCATCCTGTTTGTGGAACGCTTCCCAAAGCAGCTCAGATTATTGTTTTTCATTTTCACAGGCACGAAAAAACCCCAGAATTTTGTATAATATAACCATGTAATTGTTACATATTACAGACTTTTAAATTCTGAATGTATTGCTTTTCTCTCTGATTTTTAGTTACTTTTTTTGTAATATTTTATTGATTTTCTAATTTTACATTTAAGTATTTTAAAAGCAACATGGTGGCTGGGTTAATCAATAATTCAATAACATACAAAAATCTTTAGTACAAATCTCAAACTACCACATCAAAAATTTCCTCTCCTTTTCCCTTAATATCTGCTGTCTCACATTTAAACTAATACAATTCTTATTATATCCATTAAGTAAAGATAGCATTGTTACATTTATCAATAAATGTTTAGCTTATACATATCTTAATTACTTTAACATTCAATCTTTATAAACAGTCAATGTCCTGTAGTTAGTTTTTCCCAATTTTTAGTTTCCCGTCAATATTTAAATTTAACATTTGATATTTATAATTTCCAAATTTTTGGTAACCAGTTTCCTTTATCACAATTCTTAACAAAGTCTAATATTCAAAATACACATCTTATCTATTTGAGTATATTCTATTTCCCACCATCTTACATCATCTAATTAATAATACAATATAACATTTCTTATTTTTAGCTAATTTCCAAATGTCTTAAATTTAATGACCAAAATTTCCCCTATTTCAACATCAAATATTTCCTCTCTTTTTCTCTTGATATCTACTATCTCATATTTAAGCTAATACAGTTCTTATTATCTCAATTAAATAAAACATATTACATTTATCAATAAATTTTTAGCTTATTATGTATCTTAATTACTTTTACATTCAATCTTTATAAACAATCAATATCCTATTTATTTGTTTTCTCCAATTTTTAATTTCCCATCAATACTCAAATTCAACTTTTAGTATTTATACTTCCAAGTTTTAAATGACCAAAGTTTTCTTTATCTCAATTCAGAACAAAATCTGGTATTCAAAGTACACATCTTGTCTATTTAAGTATATTCTATGTTAATTAGTAATATAAAATCCTTGCTGATAAATCAAACCCCCAATTTTCTTCAGCCTTATTCTAGCTTTCTTCCTTTGCCATATCGCCCTCCATGTTAGTCGCCATTTTTTTGGAAGGGCTAATAAATCGTCTATTATTCCAGATCCCCATAATTGTCCTGGTATGTTTATCTTCCCTTTGGTCTGTTCTTCTTCTTGCTCCTCAAGTTTCTTCTAGTATATAAAGAAAGTCTTTTCCATCCCCAATGTTGTCAGTCCCTTTTCTGGACTTTCCATTGACTGTGTTTGTTGGTCAGTTGAATCCTCTGTCATAGTATTTAATTGTTCCACTTCTTCTGTTGTTTTGTGTAGTTGATTCTTTAGTTGTAGTCAAAATTTGAGTTCGTATATCTAGGCTGACATCTTGTTCTTTTCTATAGCATCTTATTTCATCACAAGCTGAAAGAATGGTTTCATGTATTGCTTTAACATGAGGAGAATCTGTTCCTGGTCTTCATCCATATTCTCTTAGTAGTGTGTTAAATTAAGAGCTTTAAAGTCAGAGAATAAAAATAATTTTATAACTGAGTATAGCACACAGCTGGGCTTCTCACAGCTGATAATTGTCAAGGTTGAAAAAGTCTTATCTGGGCTTCCAGCCAAGTCTCCTTTAGACAATAACAAGTTGTAATATCAAACATAGCCACAAGATGTCACCAATGCCATTTAAGGTTTTTTAAGTCCAAAATTTTTATAATCCTTTTTCCATTATTATTATTTTTTGTAAATAAAAACCAAGGTCTTCAATAAGGATAAGAAATCTTTTGGTCTCCAAATTCTAGAAGCATATAAATCTAGTTAGATTAAGGTTATTCTTTCAGTGTTTTAACTCCCCTGGATAGTCAGTCGCCACTATTCTTAGAGGGTGGGATAAAAGTTCCCTTCCCTCTCTCCTCACAGGAGAAAAAAATACTTGGGATTAAAGAAAGGTTCAAATCTCACGCAGTCTCATCCGTGCTGCTTTGGAGTGCCTGGTGGTAAGTTTGACTTCAGCTGTCTGCAGCCTAGTGACAAGCCATATTTCTATGGATGGTCTTTCATTCACTGGCTTGGAGGCTACTACCCTCCTGGATCAAGTGAGGATTCCCTCCCCCCCTTGCTGGTTGCCCCTACAGGGCGACTTTTAACCCTTTCCAGAGTCCCCCAGCGGTGTGAAATTGACTGTGGAAGACGGAGCTCGCCTTCCACAGGTCACGGCGGCTGTGATGGCAAACCGAAAGTCCTGATTTTTAGTTTTTTTGTACTTTTGTGCAGTTTTTATGTTAGACTTTGTTCTATTTTTCTTTATAATATATTTCTATTAAGCCACAGAGAATTAGTTGTCTAGAAAAACAATAGTAGTAAGAATAATATTAATTTTACAGTTTAAAAACTATTGGTTCTGATCTCCATGATGTTTTTAAAAAGATGTAGATATTAAATATACGAACATATATATATTGATAATATTCTTACCAGCAAAGTTTGCTTGATTATATGCCATCAAGTTCTTGGCAGTTCATAGCAATTGCACAGATCAGCGTTCCTCAGCCTTGGCAGCTTGAAGATGTGTGGATTTCAATTCCCAGGATTCTCCAGCCAGCTTTGCTGACATAGATAGATTTTCTTCATGATGATATTTCAGGTCTTCCAATGGTGCATCCATCACCACCACCATAACTCAGTCCTTCCACCTGATGTTGGCAGTCCTCTTCTTCTCTTTTTCCATTTTTTTCCATAATCTGTACTCTGTGAGGACAATTGGAATAGATAGTAATCACAAGGAAGGGTGTTACTAATCATTTGACAGAGTTGTGAAATGATCTATTCACTCATTTATATTAACATTGTATACAAACTTTTATATAAAGCTCCGTCCACTTAGAAAAGTATAACAGAGTTGGAAGGGACCTTGTAGGTCATCTAGTCCAACCCCCTGCCCAAGCAGGTGTCCCTACACCATTCCTGACAGATGGCAGTCCAGTCTTTTCTTGAAAGGCTCCAGTGATGAAGCACCAACAACATCTGGAGGCAGTCTGTTCCATTGGTTGATTGTTCTGTCAGGAAATTTCTCCTTATTTCCAGGTTGAGTCTCTCTTTGATCAGTTTCCATCTGTTATTCCTTGTCTGGCCTTCAGGTGCTTTGGAAAATAGGTTGACCCCCTCCTCTCTGTGACAGCCCCTCAAATATTGGAACACTGCTATCATGTCTCCCCTGGTCCTTGTCTTCACTAGACTAGCCATGCCCAATTGCTGTTACTGTTCTTCATATGTTTTAGCCTCCAGTCCCCTAATCATCTTTGTTGCTCTTCTCTGCACTATTTCTAGAGTCTCAACATCTTTTTTATAGTGTGGAGACCAAAATTGGTTGCAGTATTCTAGGTGTGGTCTTACTAAGGCTTTATAGAGTGGTATTAGTACCTCATAGGATCTTGACTGAGTCCCTCTATTAATGCAACTTAGAATTGTATTGGCTTATTTGGCGGCGGCTGCACACTGTTAACTCATATTTAATTGATTGTCCATTAAGACTCCAAGATCCCTGTCACAGTTGCTGCTATTAAGCCTGGCTTCACCCATTCTATATGTCAGACATGTCAAACACAAGGCCCGGGGGCCGGATCCGGCCCGCGAAGTGGTTTCATGTGGCCCGCGAAGCCATCCTGGAAACAGTGAGGGAATGGCCCCCACTGCCTTGGCCCTGAGACCCTCCTTCTGCCAGAGACCCTCAGATCTGTCCCACTCCTGCCCAGGCCCCCATAGGCACCCTTCATGCGAACAATGTAGAGCTGGCCATGCCCACTCAGTAGGCCATAGGCACTCTAGCCACGCCCACCCAGTAGGCTACGTCCACCCAGGCCACACCCACCCGGCCCCCTGAGGGCAACCGCAATGCTGATGCGGCCCTCAATGAAATTGAGTTTGACACCCCTGCTATATGTGTAGTTTTGGTTTTTCTTGCCTAAGTGTAAGACTTTACTTTTCTCTATGTTGAATTTCATTTTGTTAGATAGCTCCACTGGATCTTTTATCCAGATATTTGCCAAACATAATTAGAGGCCGATCCTCTATGCTGTCTTGTGCACTATGGCAGAATAATCACAAATAGGGTAGAAAATAAAAATAAAAATATTTTTAAACCTGCACACTGAATCATATCAATCCAATACAATGGTCTTCTTTCTTTTGGGCAGATCCTCCCATCCCTCCCATCGTGATACACAATTCCCTGCACACCATTTGTAAAGAGCCTATCCATATGACTGTGCCTTCATCACATCTGTAGCATATCATAGACGCAGATCAAAGTTGTGTTTAGCTGTCCGGTTCTAATACGGTGTTTCTCTTCTTTTCCCAACCCAGTTTTTCAACCTCATTTCTGGGGTGCTTGAGCATTTTGTTTTGGTGTTTTTGAGCATTAGAATGACAGGGTGATTGGAAGGAACTGTGGTTGATATTTTCTACTCTACACCATCTCTTCACAACTTCCTAGTTTCTCCCACTTTAAAAAAAAAACCCCATGGAGTTGTTTACTCATGAAGCTCCTGATAACTAAGCTCTGTGAAATCCAAGAACTATGGCCGAATTTCCCCAGACAGCGATCACTTCTTATTCTCTCTATTTTCTAAAAGAGCAATCAACTTTCTCCCTAGCAACATTAGCTGCACCTCCGTTGAAGCTGAAGACTATAGTCCCCAGAGCTGATCATGTGTAGAAAAGATGGTCTAATCAGTCTAATCAGCTGTGCCTGTGAAAGATGTTTGCTTTTCTTTAATTATAACCTTACAACTTTTGCCAAAATCAAAACATACACCAAAGTAACTCCAAATAAAATCACTCATAAAAATTCTATATCGGAAGTACCTATACCCTTTCTTTTGCACAGAGTATAAAAAGCAAACTCTTGGCTGAGATTGAAACAGGGATGAATCACAACTGGAAGAATTTCTCCTTTGCTGAATATGTCCTGTTCATAATCAACCATTGTTCAGACAAAGCCTCTCATGTCACGAAGAGCCAACTGCAATAGGATCCTCAGCACAGAAAACTATTATTGGAGCTCTGCTGTAGATTGAAGTTTGGGGCCCCAGATTCAGTGGCAGGCAATCTCAAACTGGCACCCCGAAAAGACAGTTTCCATACTGCATCAGGAATGAATAACTTCGGTCCTTCGGGTGTTACTAAACTACAACTCCCAGCAGGCCTAGTCTGGTGAGAAATCTTGGGAGTTGTAGTTCATAACAGCTGAATGGCCACAGGCTCCTCATCCCTGAAATGGGGGGTATAATACATTTCTAGGCGCATCTCAAAAGTATTTTGTGAAGTATGTATGACTGCACCTTTACCTAAGATATAATTTTAATTCAAATCTCCATTAGGTACATGGTAGTCCAGACAGCACATACATTTATTGTCAACGCTGCTAACATCGAATGTTATTGCTTGACAAGAGATGAAGAAGTAGCCATTTCATATGTTGAACTTGTGTATTGCTTTAAGAGATTGAGTTTAAAGTTGGGAGGGGGGAAGAGGAGGATTCTACCTTCAAGGCCATCTCTAACTAAAGAAGACCTTGGCGGGTTTTCTAACGGAAGGGAAACTGATTCTTTAAATTAATTGGAGAATATGATTAATGACAAAATTAGAAAGGTGGAGAATTGCGCTTTAATATATTGTGCAAGGGGCGGAGATTTCAGATTCCAGCTTCCTTCGAGCAAGCATTTGCTGGTGTATTAGGCTAATAAAGGACTTTTAAGGTAAACAATGCCTCAGAGTCACTTGAAAAGCCCATACGTCGGAAACGTGACATTTATATAGTTAGCTTTCAAGTTGACCCTAGATAGTTTACACCGTAAGGGTAAAAGCAAGAGATAAGTAATAGCTAAAAATATGATCAGAGAGCTATACAGCGGACATCAGGGAAGAGAAGAATTCGAACACATCCCCATCAAAAATTAGACTTGGAAGCAGACATCACCATTATATTTCAGACCATGACTCAGGTTTTTATAGCTTTATGGAAGTCCAACAGGGCTGAGTCCATATGAATCTCACACTACCAAGAAGACTTGTCTCCTAGGTCCCACAAGTTACTTTGCAATCAGGATTTGGAGCACTCCAACTCTTACAGATCTTACTGGTTTCAGCTTCATTCCATTGCCACAAGCTTTACTGATTTTGAAAGATATTGTGCTTCATTAAACATCTGCTAATATAACTTAAGGCTAACTTTATTTTTGTTAAGGACAAATAAAATGATTCGAAATATTTCTGTCCCTATGGATGGAAGAACGTGGCTCTTTTGTATCCTAAAAACATGAATATAACTACTTCTGAAGAAAACATACATTCTGTTTAAGTTTAGCCTAATTCTCTAGAGCCCTTTTACAAGACAATGATGTTACACACTAACTTATCAATGTTTTCCTTGGCCAGAGAGAACCTGGAGTTCCTGGAAAGAGCCCCAAGGTGGAAGTTACTCTTGGTACCACTCTCTTCAGGTACGATGTGTTACAGTGATATAGATTTGCCTTTCACAAGAAAATTATGTCATTATGTCAAAAGAAGTTCTATTAAACCAGCTTTCCCAGTCTAGTGACCTCTAAATGCATTTCCCAGACAATATGACCATTAGTTATTGGTAAATTGGTTTTGCCGTGATTAGATTCTCCATAACTGCTTTATAGTAGCTACACAGTCAATAAAATGCAGCTGGTTCCAAACAGCTTTTGGCTGTTTGAAAACAAAAATGTCACAAAAGAAAAAGAAAGCAGCTTCTGTTTCTCCATGAAAAACCCAATTCTCGACAATTAATGCCTAAAAGTTGTCCACTAGGTAAGTGTACTCTTTTGCACACTCATAAGCAAACATTGGGTTTCATCTAGATCAGACATGTCAAACACAAGGCCCGGGGGCCGGATCCGGCCCGCGAAGTGGTTTCATGTGGCCCGCGAAGCCATCCTGGAAACAGTGAGGGAACGGCCCCCACTGCCTTGGCCCTGCCCCAGAGACCCTCCTTCTGCCAGAGACCCTCAGATCTGTCCCACTCCTGCCCAGGCTCCCATAGGCACCCTTGATGTGAACCATGTAGAGCTGGCCACGCCCACCCAGTAGGCCATACGCACTCTAGCCACACCCACCCAGTAGGCCACGCCCACCCTGGCCATACCCACCCGGCCCCCTGAGGGCAACCACAATGCTGATGCGGCCCTCAATGAAATTGAGTTTGACACCCCTGATCTAGATCAAATGAGGCAGTTAAATCTTACAGAAAGAAACTAAGGAGTGAAGTGAACTTTGCCATATGACTGTAGAGGCTGAAATGCCTGGTATTAATGCACATATATGCAGTGCTTTTCTTGTAAAAGAAAAAGGTGCTGGAACTCACACATGTCATACAACCCGCCTTGCCTACCCTACAAGGTTCCATCCAAAAAAGGTGCTGGAACTCCGTTCTGAGCGTTCTATGAGAAAAAAAGCCCTGCATATATGTAATAATACATCCATCTGCCAATATTAAATAAGCCTTGATTTTAGGAATTAAAATGGGCCTTGGAAATTTAACATACAGCGTGTAACTAATTAAGCCAATTGGGGTAATATCAATTCCCCTGTGCCTAGTTTCGGAGTAGTTTCTCTAATCATCATCAGGGCCATTTAGGATGGATAAAATGCACCAACTGTCTTCTTCACAGACCACTCCAGAGCAGAAAAGGGAAAGCCAAAGGTATGGATAATGAGACTGCCAATGGCTACTGGTCGCTATAAAATCTCTTCTTATTGGTTACTAAAAAAAAACTAAGAGTGGTCTTGGATTTATAGTCTTCCTGTAGATTGCAAGGAACATCTTCCTGCACCCCCCGTCTATGTTCTGCTGAAGAGCAATTTCTTTTGTCTTTCCTTCAGTTTATATGGCACTTGTTAAAAAATGGTGATTTCTTTAGATGTATGAGGGGTGTACATTTGTATGTACACATACAAAGAGAATATAATTAAGACCACTGTCACATTTCTTTTCACATGTTTTGTGTTCACTAGGTAGCTGGAGAAAGATTTGAAGACCACATTAAAACCATAGCTCTTCTCTTGCAAAGGTTTGACAGATCAATGAAAGAGCAAGTGGGAGCTTTAGACAAACTGGCAAGTAACCATGTCAAGAACTTGGGGGAATGGCTCGAAGACCATACTAGAGATCTTAACGTGTGGCTCAATATGTACTTTTGGGCCCTCCAGGAGTTTCACAACAATTATATGAAACATCCTGACTATATACTGGCTAAAGAGATTGTACTCCGTGACAAATGTTGGAATGAAGATATCAGTAAAGTAGATCCATGGCTGGACTATTCTAACAGTACCTTGTACATGTGGTTGGAGGAAGCCCCTCTAATCGTCTACAAAGCCCTGAAGATGCAAGGTAGTAACCTCAAAAGATATACTGAAACTCAAGTCCAACACATAGAAGAACACATAAAATTCTTAGAACAGTTATTGGATAACTACACTGCAGCAGCCAAGAAATGGCTAGAAGATTATGCTACAGTTAAAGAAACATCTTCCCAGAATTTTACCTGGGACTTTTTCACGGTGGGTTCAAAGGCACAAATGTTAGGAAGAGAACTTGTAGCAGCCTTGCAAGTGTATTGTCTTAGGGTCATGAAATGGCTTGAAGAGAATGTTGAGGGCATTGAACAGTTGCTGTGGAATACAATAAATTAGTAGCAGAGGAACAAATAGCATTTTGAAGACTTTTCAGTAATTTTAGGTGGTTTCAGCTGAATTCTACATAACATCCATTCCAGGAAGAATCCAAATATGCTATGGATTTCTGCAGTCCATACAGTTACAGGCTGTAATATCTGAGCAGGAACAAAAACGTAAAAAATATTTTTCTCCCTCCCTCCCTCCCTCCTCCCTTTTTTCTTTTGTTTTCTTGTCTTGTCTTTGTTTAACCTGATTTCTGCCTTTTTCACTTGATGTACCAGACTGAAAGAATTGATGTACCCACTGTACCAGGCTCAAAACTACTAAAGGGGCCAAGATTTGAGCCTTCATTGCAAAAGAGAGTAAAAAAGAAAGAAAATTCTCAGGCCAATATAAGCAAAGTGTAGAAAGCAAAGTTGTCTAGGCCAGTGTATCCCAACTTTAAGATATATTTATTTATTTATTTATTTATTTTATTAGATTTATATACCGCCCTTTCCCGAAGGACTCAGGGCGGTTTACACGGTATTTAAAACAACCAGTACAAAAGTTAAAAATAAATTTAAAAAGATTAAATTATCCCTAAAATTAAAAAACCCCAGTTAAAAATTCTCAGCCTGGGCCGGAGAGCTCAAAGAGCCAGGTCTTCAGGTCCCAGCGAAATGTGCGAAGGTCGGGGGCAGTCCTAAGCTCCACGGGCAGCTGGTTCCAGAGGGCAGGCGCACCCACAGAGAAGGCCCTCCCCCTGGGTGTTATCCGCCGGCAATCTTTTATCGGCGGTCTAGATCATCCAGCCAAATGCTTTATGGAAAAGCATTTGCCTCTTAATCATTTTAGACAATACATTGTGATTTTTACTAATTTTTAGATAGGTCATAATATCAAGAAACAATTAGAGACATTATTTAAAGAAATCCCTGCTTCATTTTGAAGGAGAGGTGTGCATTAAATTTAGTCTTATCTATAACAGCAAGTTGAAAATTTGTTAAGTGAAACAGACACTTAACAAATTAAGAACTATGAGTGATTTAACATTTGAGCCCTCCAAAAAGACAGACTTTGTGCCTACAAAATGGCTACTTAGCAGGACCACTTTCTGACTTTCACAACACAATTATAATGCAGAATTGGAAAGTCCACGTAGTTTTCAGTTCAGTCAGGGAATCAAATAAAATGAAAGGAAACATACTTAATATGTATAATAATAATAATAATAATAATAATAATAATAATAATAATAATAATGATGATGATGATGATGATGATGATAAAGCATTAAAATTAATTATAATAATAGCTCTTATTGATACTAAGATACTAATGAATATTAATACTTAATATTTATTAATAATAGTTAACCCCATGCCATTTACTTCTCTATACTTTTTTCTCCTTGCAAACTAACTTTGTTTTCACCATATCCATGAACATTGACTACCAGTGGAAATCCAAAAAAGTAGTTAAATAAAATAAATAACTATCAGAATCGATTTTAGAATGCACGGGTTGCTTTTTAATTAAAAAGCATGAATAGGTCAGGCCAATATAGTTCCTGTACGTGTCTAGACACCAGGACATAAAGGATAAAACCAACATTTTAAACAATATTCAGAACTAAATAAGTAGCTAGTGTATGGCTTCTTGTCTCGCAAGCCCTGTGACCCCCTAAAATCTGGATACAAGAGGTTTCGAACATGGTGCCTAATGGTGATGCTAGATATTTGGGCCTTCTGCCCTTTATTATGATGCCCAGAATTAATGATGTTAATGAAATGCAAAATACTTTCAAAGCCAGGCCTGGGTTATGTTTCCCTTTCTTGGCTAAAAAAGGAAGAGCAACAATTCATGAAAGGAAAATATTTTCTTTTTAAATAAATACAGCACTAGAGATTTTTTTTAAAAAAAATCACGATAGCCAGGGCAGAACAAATATTAATGACATTAAAATATATTCACCTCAAAGGTCTTCAAATATTTCTTCTTTTTAAACGGTATCATTTCCTTCCTTCATCCTCTGCACATAAATATGTTTAGAGAAATCATTTTGCATATCAAGTAGGCCACATTTTTGCGAACAGCCATCTTGAAAAATTAGACTTGAAGACCATAGGGACAATGTCCAGTGATGCCATGATGTGGGTGTGTGTGTGTGGAAAGAGCCAAAAATTCTGTCCATGGGAAGTGCATGTGGAGGATACTGACAGTCAACATTTATATTTTAAGATTTGCAGAAGAAAAATTAATCCTGGATGGGGATTATAGATGTTTCAAGGGATAAAATTAAACTCTTAAAACTCGCCAGTCCTCTCAAATTTAAAACTAAATAACTAACTAAAACTGTGAGGTAGAAATTTAGCATACCCCCAGATGTATGCCAAAGGTCTCATGGAAACCAGTCCTGTAGGTTACCAACCCTGTGACATACTAACAGCCTTTTCGGGAAACAAGATTTTGCATTTATCGAAATGGCACTAACCAGGCAGAATAGGATGATATTGGCAGGCAAAGGAAACTTTAGGTGTTGAGGAGGACCCTCTAGCTGGGATTCTCTTTTGTGTGGCAGCATCTTCCAAGTTTATTTATTATTTTTAGTTCAGCACACATGGTAAGTTCCATAATTTGACTAGACCTCCGTGTGTATTTTATATTAATCACTGTCTGAAATTCTACTCCATTCCATGACTTCACTCTCCTCTAACTTAGAAACCAGATTTTCAAGGTATGTAGCTTGCAATACATGTTTAAAACATTCTAGCTTGATTTCTTATCATTTAACAATCATTCTTTCATATTATCCTTAATACTAAACATTAAACTCTAAAACTGCAACCTATAAGCACTTCCAAGTCCATTTCAAGCTAATTAATATGACAATATCTCTTCAAATAGTCCTTGAATTTCTTCCAATCTTCTTCCACCAACTCTTCTCCCTGGTCACGGATTCTCCCGGTCAGCTCAGCGAGTTCCATAGAAATAGAAATTGCTAATGATGATTTACGATGAAACGCAGATAGGGGGGACTTGAGGAAGTCACCTGAAAATGATTAGAAAGATTAAGAATAATGGAAGTTAAGTATTCTTTTTGTATTTTTGTTGATTGTATTGTTTATTTATTTATTTATTTATTTATTTATTTATTTATTTATTTAATTTATATACCGCCCTTCTCTCAAGAGACTCAGGGCGGTTAACAGGGCAATACATAAAAGACAAATACAAAAGTTAAAATTAATTAAAACATGATTAAACAATGCCCATAGTACAGATTTAAAATTAACGTCATAATAACAAAACCCACCCCGTCCCATCAGGCCAGGCCCGCTTCCTTAAAAAGATGGGTTTTAAGGTCGCGCCGGAAGGAGCGGAGGTCGGGCGCCATCCGGAGCTCTACCGGAAGATGATTCCATAAGTCCGGTGCGCCCACAGAGAACGCTCTCCCCCTGGGGGCCACCAGTCGGCATTCTTTGACCGGCGGCACCCTGAGGAGGCCCTCTCTGTGGGAGCGTACTGGGCGGAGGGAAGTTGACGCCGGCTGCAGGTGCTCCCCAAGGTATTCTGGACCCATGCCATGGAGGGCTTTGTAGGTCATTACCAACACCTTGAACCTCACCCGGAAGACAACTGGCAACCAATGCAGCTCGCGGAGCAAAGGTGTAACACGGGAGTATCGGGAGACCCCCGACACAACTCTCGCGGCTGCATTCTGTGCCAGCTGGAGCCTCCGAGTGGTCTTCAAGGGTAGCCCCATGTAGAGAGCGTTGCAGTAATCAAGACGAGAGGTCACGAGCGCATGAGTGACCGTGCGCAAGGCATCCCGGTCTAGATAGGGCCGCAACTGGCACACCAGGCGAACCTGGGCGAACGCCCCTCTAGTTACAGCTACAATATAGTCTTCTAAAGAGAGCTGTGAATCTAGGAGGGCTCCCAAGTTGCGAGCCCTATCTACAGGAGGTAATGACTCACCCCCCATAATGAGGGGTGGAATATCCTGAATATCCCGGGATGCCGGTACGCACAGCCACTCCGTCTTGTCGGGGTTGAGACGAAGCCTGTTCCTCCCCATCCAGACCCGGACCGCCTCCAGGCACCGGGACATCACGTCGAGGGCATCACTGGGGTGGTTTGGGGTCGAAATAAAAAGTTGGGTATCATCAGCATACTGATGATACCCAACTCCAAAACCACGAATGATCTCACCCAGCGGTTTCATATAGATGTTGAACAGAAGGGGCGAGAGGACCGACCCCTGAGGGACTCCACAAGCGAGAGGCCTCGCGGTCGACCTCTGCCCCCCCGTCAACACCGACTGCGAACGTCCCAGGAGATAGGAGGAGAACCACTGAAGAACCGTGCCTCCCACTCCCAATCCCCTGAGACGCCGCAGCAAGATACCATGGTCGATGGTATCGAAAGCCGCTGAGAGGTCTAATAGGACTAGAACAGAGGAGTATCCTCTGTCCCGAGCCCTCCAGAGATCATTCACCAGCGCGACCAATGCCGTCTCCGTGCTGTACCCAGGCCTGAAGCCCGATTGGTACGGGTCTAGATAATCCGCTTCATCCAGGACCAGAGGGAGCTGATGCGCCACCACACTCTCGACAACCTTCGCAAGGAAGCGAAGGTTGGAGACCGGACGAAAGTTATTCAAAACAGCCGGATCCAAGGTAGGCTTCTTGAGGAGAGGTCTTACCACCGCCTCCTTCAAGGCGGCGGGAAAACTGCCCTCACTCAAAGAAGCAGCTATAACCGCCTGGAACCAGCCTCGTGTCCCCTCCCGGGCTGCATAAACCAGCCAGGAAGGGCACGGGTCCAATAAACATGTGGTGGAGCTCAGCCTCCCCATGATCCTGTCCACTTCCTCCGGAGTCACAGGATCGAACTCCTCCCAGATGACATCGACAAGATCACTCGTGTCCTGATCGTCCGATACTGCCCAGTCGGAGTCCAAACCGGTCCGAATCCGAGCGATTTTGTCCGACAGATGTTGACTAAATTCCTCGGCACGCCCCTGCAAGGGATCCCCACTGACCTCCTGGTTGAGGAGGGAGCGGGTCACCCTAAACAGGGCGGCCGGGCGATTATCTGCGGACGCGATGAGGGCAGCGAAATAGTTAGATCTCGCTACCCTCATCGCAGCGAGATAAGACCTAATATGGGTTCTTAGTCGCAATCGGTCGGATTCAGATCGGGTGGACCTCCAGACGCTCTCTAGGCCCCGTCTCCGACGCTTCATCTCCCGGAGCTCCGCGGAAAACCATGGAGCCCATTGGGATCTGCGCCGGGTCAGGGGCCGCAAGGGTACAACTCGGTCAAGTGCCTCCGTGGCCGTCCTTTCCCAGGCTTCCACTAAGGCATCTGCCGAGTTGTGAGCTGAGGAGGCAGGTGGGGGCCCCAGCGCTGCCTGAAACCTCTCAGGGTCCATTAAGCGCCTGGGGCGGAACCATCTAGTTGGCTCAACAACCCCACGGTGGGGAGTGGCAAAATGGAAGACCAGTTTATGTTAGGGACGCGGTGGCTCAGTGGGTTAGGACGCTGAGCTTGTCGATCAGAAGGTCGGCAGTTTGGCGGGTCGAATCCCGAGTGCCGCATAACAGAGTGAGCGCCTGTTACTCGTCCCAGCTTCTGCCAACCTAGCAGTTCGAAAGCATGTAAAAATGCAAGTAGAAAAATAGGGACCACTACGGTGGGAAGGTAACAGCATTCCGTGCGCCTTTGGCGTCTGGTCATGCCGGCCACATGACCACGGAGACGTCCTCGGACAAGCGCTGGCTCTTTGGCTTTGAAACGGAGATGAGCACCGGCCCCTAGAGTCGGAAACGACTAGCACGCATGTGCGGGGGAACCTTTACCTTTACCTTTATTGTTTATGTTATGTCTTGTTTTTTATATGTATTTTTATGTTTAAATATATGTTTTCATAAAAGCAATTAAAAAAAACATTCTAGCTTGCTTGCAGCTTTCTCCTAATTCTGGTGCGGGCATATTTTATCCATGTTACTCTGCTCTGATAGCAGCTCTTAGTGATCTTGGCTAACCTTGAAAGCTAAGCAAGGTTGGATCTGGATAGCACTTTAGTACTAGATCTCAAAACTCTAGACTAGACTGACAAGAAAGGAGCTTCCTTTCTGCTGCTGAAAAGAATAACTTGTCCATGAAGTCATTGGAATATAAATTTAAGTCAAGGGAATCTTTAGCTTTGTAATTAATGAAAAAAACATTAGCCAAAGTGAATAGCTTGGAGAAACCTCAGGTTTGGTACAAGGATCATGAGATTGATTCATTCATTGTGATTTTATGTTTCATAGTTATCTGATACTTAACAGCTTACAAGTTGCAGCCTATTCTACTGAAAAACAGAAATATTCATTTATATTTCTTCTCTATTAATAAAAGGGAGAACATAGTCTTGTTTTGGGAAATCTCCTTTGTTTAGGGCAATTGATCATAATGTCCCCAGAGAAGATCAGACTACATTTCCATTTTCTGAGATTTTTGCAACTTTACACATGCCCATAATTCCACATACCCTAACCACTTCAAAGATATTGTATATTCAAGTAAGAAACTAAATGGAAAATATATACATGAAATGGGGGTTCAAAACAAAAAAGAAAGACTTTGTATGCAGTAAATTCAAACAAATCCATTATTATTTGTAGGCAAAGTTTGAAAGTGGGAGCCAAAGTCTAACTTTGACCCCTCTTTTCTCTTGAGTATCCTATCTAGACAAAAGACACAGGATCAGTCTAGCTCAGCTGAGTTAGGTGCCCTCCAAAAATGTTAGGATTAAAAGCTTCCAGAAATTCCATTTCACTAAGAAATTGTCCTGACATCTTTGGAGAGGACCAGGCTGGGGAAGTTTTAGTCTGGCCGGATCACATCTGGGAAATGGTGTAAGAAAATAACAGAAGATCAAGAATTTCTTATTTTAGGCAGGCAAGTGTAAATGCCTTTTTGGACTCTCCAACAGATAGAAATGTTTGTGTCAGTCCAAAGAAGATGGTAGTGCTTTTTGTTTGGCAAGAGGTATGGGCCACAGATATGTCTGGAATTTGGTTATTGAGAAGTGGGTTGAAGCTGGAGAAGAGTAAAGATTCCTGTCTGGATGAAAGGGGGAAGGCTTCAAGTTGTACATTTTCTTATAGGAGCCTGAAGAAGCTACAGAAAAAGGCAAATATTTCAGTGTCCTATATCTAAGATAACAACATACGGAGCAAGATGGAGGTTTGTTTTCAGCTCTTTGTTCCATTATCAATCAGAACATAATCTCCATGGTTTTAGATTCTAAAAATAAGAGGGGGGGAAGCATTTTTTGTTGTGTGTATCATATGGTCAATCACAGCTCAGAATCATGATCCAGGACTCTGACATTCTTGCAGCACTGGGTTCAACACATGGAATTATTTATTGCACTGTTAAAGTACTCACAGTGCCCCAAAGCACTTTGTTTAGCGTTACTCCAGAACACTGTGGGTCTCGAGGCTGCCTGCTGCAAATGCCCATGGCTAGGAAGCCACTGGTCTGAAATAACCTCTGGTTCTCTCCCCTCTGCTTTGGTAGCACATGTTCTGAATCTCTGGCATCTGTCTTGCCAAAGTGAGATTTTTTTTTTAACTTGGAGAAGCTAATAACCGAACTCATAGGTTTCTGCATGTTCTACCACTGAGAAACATAACATGTATTAAAGAATTTGCTTTTGTTGTTCCCTACATGGAAATGGATGTTTTCCCTAAACGGAAAGATGATCTACACTTTATCAACAATTCCTTTCCTCTCTGCATAACTTTATGCATCCTGAATCCTGTATTTCAGCCTTCCATTTACCTTATAATGTACAGTGTTGTGTAGCGGGTTCTTTGGCGTAGGAATGAAGACGAGGCAAGTGAGTTCAGGAAAGCTCATGTTTATTGCTTGCAGAATCTGAACTGACAACTGAGCTGTAACTAGCCGCAATATACAGTCTATTTATTTATTTATTTATTTATTTATTTATTTATTTATTTATTTATTTAAATTCCATTTATATCCCGCCCTTCTCCGAAGACTCAGGGCGGCTTACAAGCTTAGCAGTAGCCTTCATTCTATGTATATGCCTGCTTATTAGGGCTTTCACACACACCCCAAGCGGCATTATTACAAAGTCAGCTTAATTGCCCCCAACAATCTGGGTCCTCATTTTACCTACCTCGGAAGGATGGAAGGCTGAGTCAACCTTGAGCCTAGCCCCTAGGTGGCAGCCAATAGGTTTGAAGCAACCATTGCCACCTAGGGACCGCCAATAGCAGCACTGGAGACTTGTAGTCTGGGTTGCTGGAGAGCCGTTAGCTGCTCCAGCTACCCACGTGGTATTACATTTGAGCCCAATACATAACGTACAGCTTGGCATTTGACCATGGATTTGAATTAGAAAACATGTGGCTGCTGTCATGGTCTCTGATTCCAGAGGGCTTAAGGCCTTCATGCATGGTAGGATAGGCTTTCCTCCTTTCCTTTCGTAACTAGAACCTCTTACCTTCCTTCCTCCTCTGCAGTCTCTTCATGAACAAGAGAGGCAGACAGCAAATATTCTCCATAGTCTAAGATCAAAATCCCCAAGATTACAGAAACCCGAGTTTCTTCCACAATTTTATGGCTCCAAGGGTGCAAGGATTGTTTGCATTTTTAAATTCAGATCAGTTCTTTTACAGGAAGTTTATGAACTGTGACTGCTTTCAGATGCACCCTTCTCTCAATGCTGCCAGAAAATGCAATTTTCTGTAATTACGACTACTGAAAAAGGTGAGGGCAGATTTATTTATGGCTGCCCCATAAAATATTACCGAATGAACTTTTGATTTCACATTTTAGATTTTAATTGAAATTTCCAACCTTACTGTTTGTAGAAAACATTTTATTGAAATGTTGCCTAATATGTTAGGCATTTCTTCACAGATGTACAGTATACTATGAAAATAAAAAAATTTTTCATCAAGATGACTTGCTGCTTTTTTTAAAAAAATTAAAGCCAAACAGTATGTAGGGCTGTGCAACACATTAGAAGTTCCTTTTCAACAAATAAGTAACATAAGGGAGCCCATAGATCAAATGACTCCCAATAGTATTCCAGAGATTTTTGGTGATCTGCAAGATTCAGCAGGGTGATCCTGTGGTATGAATGCCATTTGATTTTATTATCAAAATATAAAAGTTTCCAAATCTCACAAGACATTGGCACCCTTGCCTGGGATTTCACGAGATTTGCAAGATTTCAGGAATTTTCATTTTAAAACTAAACTAATTTTAAATTTGGGGATGTTTCAGATGCCACCTGGTACAAAATGTACATCCTGACATGTGATGAGTACATTGTGCTTCAGATTCCCATTCACAGCTATTGTACATCTTGGTACGAATGGACATCTTGTACATTTTGGTACGAAGAATACCATATGGTGGTCCTCAAAATTTTCACTGATGATGTAGTAGTCCACCCAAGCGTAAAGTTTCAGAACATTTCCATGGATCACTTCAGCTGATATATTTTGCCCATAGGACCATCTCTCCTTCAGATGAACCGACAAAGGAAAAAAAGTTACTGAAATTAAGTGTATTCTTGAACATGTCATACCCACTCTAGCTTCTATTTTTTAAACAATTACTAGTCCATATGAGCACCATTTTTCTTACCTCATCACTGTGAGGTTTGCTCGAGAGAATTTTCCACAGAACATTTTCAACAACGCTTTCTTCGAAAGTCTAAATAAAATATGTCTGCTGGAAGGTGAACTATATGTACTTGGAGGCCCGTAACCTCCTAATCAATTCTTCTGAATTGTTTTGTTGTGCTTTGATTTACAACTTAATTTTCGCACTGGGTTACAATGGTAAAAAATGGCTGTAGAGAATTCAGAGATGTTATGTTTGTACTTTTCTGATATATTTTTATATGCAGATTTATCCAGTGTACACATTTTGTCAACAGTTTATTTGTATTTAATTTCCTCTTCTAATAAATAGTCTGTAAATATACTTACTTAAAGAATAGTTTTGTTTTCTCAGATTTCTGTGTTCTAGTTTAAGTAGTAATTAGAAAAATGATTTATTTTTCCCCACCAGTGTGGGAAACAGCAAAATTCTCTACCACTTCTTCTTTTAAGGAAACATGTTTCAGATTATAACTTCAGTGGTTAGATTATTAACCTGCCTACATGAACATACATGGAACAAATTCTCAACAACCAATTTTCCTAAATAAAAACAGCAATTTGAATGGAGAATTCCTAGGGGACAAGACCTTAGATTGTCTATAATTCCATATGCACTTCCTTTTCTCTAGATCCCAATGAATTTAGTGAGGCGATCTCTGAGAAGAAATATATAGATAGGAGGATCAAACTTTTCACTGTCTGCTATTTATCCCCTCTACATCTCTTGACCCTTAGGCCATTTCCCAAAACTGTCATTTCCCCCTTCCTTTATACTTTTCCACTCCTGAAAAGATTAGATTGCACTTCAGAAATATTAAACTATCTGGCCTAGGTTTATTGGCTTAACATTCAATATGAGTAAAAGTGTAGATGATAGGTATGACAAGGATGTTTTAATGTTTGAGCTTCAATGTTTGGCTTTCCCAGCTCTGGCAGGTATGCAGTTGTCTAAAAATTTATTGATGTTGTGCAATAGGTCACCTAAGTCACATGGTGTTTCTTGTGAATACTGGCCAAACTGCAGACTTTTAAGAAAAGGGGGATAATAAATAATACATTCTTAATGGCATTTTGTGTCCAATTTTAACTTTTTTTTTAATGTGGCGGCACCACTCCCTATTAATGTAAGAAATGTCCTGTCCATGCAAAACGTTCATAATAGAACAATAAAAAGCATAAACACAAAAGCCATTTGGAAAATGTGAATGCCAAGAAGTAATACTTTAGTAAAACCTTTGTATAATAACATTCAATCTTTTCTGAGTGGATGGCTGGGGGAAAAATTGTGCAGTACTTAACCCTCCATCCATTTTGGCATTTGGATAAGAAGCCACTGCTCTGATTATAAATGTTGGGCTTTCTCCTTCTTCTGAATACTACCAAGTTCTTTGTTCTTCTTATGACCCGTATGCACACGAATGGGGGAGAGAAGGCTGTTGTCTTCTTTTCCTTTCCAAACATAAGAGAAAGTTGTTTATTTAGTGCCATTTATTAAGAACCTTGGCGGCCCAGTGGTTAGAATGCAGTATTGCAGGCTAATTCTGCTCACTGCCAGCTGCCAGCAGCTCGGCAGTTCGATCCTCACCGGCTCAAGGTTGACTCAGGCTTCCATCCTTCCGAGGTCGGTAAAATGAGGACCCAGAATGTTGGGGGCAGTATGCTGCTTCTGTGAACCACTTAGAGAGGGCTGGTAAAGTACTGTGAAGCGGTATATAAGTCTAAGTGCTATTGCTATTTGCCAGTTTCCAGTTGTATACATGGCTGTCATAGGCAAGGCTAATCAAACATTCTCTTTCTCATCTGAATCCCTGTTTTTAAAGAAGTTGAGCCTGAGGTCATCTCTGTTAGTTTGTATGCTTTTTATGGTTTGTATTATTTTTGACTGTTGTGACCTACCCAGAGTTACACTTCATATGATCGGCAGCTATAAAAATCTTTTAAACAAACAAACAAAATCCCACAGGATTTCAGTCATCTTCACTACAATAGTGGGATTAATTCCTTGCCATATATGACTGGCAGTGCTCCTCTGCTGCTTCCTGGTGGCCTCTGAAGATGTATTGGAGACTCTGGGTCATGACTGCACACTCAGACAACTACTTGCAGAAACTGTGTCCTGCCTTCTAATTCTGCTGAATATGCTGGCATTGAGATGAGGGAAAATTTAACTATCCTAACTACCTTTTGGAGCTACCACACAAGTATTACCAGCTACTGCTGCTATAATGCATAACACTGTAGAGCAGAGGTGGAGAATTATGGCCAGTTGTAGACATGTATGACAGATTGTGCTGCCAATGTCCAACAAGGAAGCTCAAGTTGCCTGAATAAAGGTGAAAAACAGGTAGTGTTTGGCCCACATATATATGAGAACGTAAAAGTGGAATGACCCATGACATGTACCTCTGAAATTGTGTTTAGCCCTCTGTCAGAAGAGCACTAGACCTGTGTCTAGAAATAGCTAATGGACAATCCCATGTGCAGAGAAAGGATTGAGAAGACCATCAGGCGAATGACCAATGAGTGAAATTTGGTGGAAAGGAAAATGTAGCCTGGGAAATCCATTAAACATCTTCCTTAACCTGACTGACAATAACTAAATACAGACAGTCTTGATAGTGTGGTATTTCCTAAAACTTTCCCCATGGTCTTCCAGGGCTGCATGTCCCATACATTCTAGCTTCAGATATCTGGACTACCCAGATACAGATCATGTGAAACTATAGGATTCACATGCCTTGACAGAGGTGAATGAGTGGAGTGAGTGATTATAAGCTGAACCTGAGTATTTTTTGTAACAAAGAATTGAAACCATGGTTGTCTAAAGCACAATGCTAGTTAAATCCAGTTAGGCTAGTATTCTAGATTTACAGCCCCCAAATAATCTGGTGTCCAACTAAAATCTTATATCCTGCCAAAGTAGAAACTCTTGAAAGGAATAGTCCTCTGCCCTGGAGTTTGGTATTCTTTACCTCTCTCTTGAGTTTTGTCTTTCTAGCAAGAGAGGAAGCCTGTTGTCTAAGGGGACCAGTCCTTCTGCAAAATGTGGTCCACAGATTCTTCACTGAGATACCCAGTCTAGAGATTTTGCTAACATGAGTCATTATACCTTATAAGTCAGAGGTCCCCAACATTTTGGACACCAAAATGGAGAGAGGTTTTTCCGCGGACTGGAGTGTGGTTTTGTGTGCTGCCTGCAACCTGTGGATTGGGCTTTGCTTGTTTGTGCAGACTGGCTGCTGGCATGCCACGGCCCGGTACCGGTCCACGGACTGGGGGTTGAGGACCCCTGTTATAAATTATAAGTGCTAAATTCCAGTTCTGTCCTGAGGCCACCATTCATTCTAAGAATGAACCTACCATTTAATCTCTGTGAAGAATCAGAGGCTTCATATAGGGAACAATAGTTCTACCTAACTGGGGGCAAATCTAGAAGATATATGACATCTGGGTGCTGATTTTGACATAAGGCAATTTTCAAGAAAGTGAAAATTTTCTCACTTCTGCTCTATGAGAAAGTTGATAGGGTTCTTTTAATGATGACTTTCCATGGGTTGCCAAACAAGCCTCCCTATATATTGTTCATGGTAGCTAGAGCTCCTAGGAGTGATAGCAACATCTGGAGGACCATAACTTGTGTGCCATTATTTTAAGCAATATATAAGCAATTACCTTTAAACTGTTGCAGTTTTGGCTTTTTAGAATTTCTTCCCATGCTATTTCATCTTAAATTAGTTGGATGGCTCTAAGTTGCTATCAATGAAAAGTCAAGACACTAAGAACATGCATCCATTCCTTATCATGACATGAACGCAGCCTTCATCTAAAGTCTTCTGGACAGATTCCATGTGTCTTTTCCTAGTCAGATGTTAACAAAAGATGTGTGAGTTCTTGTTCATCTGAAGATGAATAGAGCCACTGAAATAAAATAAACAAGGTGAAGCCATTCGATGGTCGAGAATTAGTAAGGAAACCGCTATTTCCTGTTTTCCAATTACCACTTATGCCAACATACCTCACGTATGTCCAGAAACCACAAAAAGAAAAAAAAATGGACAAAAAGAATGAGAGAAACTGTTTGAACTCAGGAAGTTTAAGCTTGAGAGAATATATTCTTGTGGTTAATGCTTAGTTTCTTGGATTCAGTGGGTCTTTATTTGAAAGCTAGAAGCAAATGTTCACAAGAATATGGCTAAGTCATGAAAAATGTTTTAAATCTACTTTTTGTCCCTTAAACTAAGTAAATACATTTTAAAGCTAGAAAAGCAGAGGGAGGGAGGGGGTGGGTGGGTAGAATACAGCTACACCTGCAGAATTTGTACCAGCTCACATTTCAAAGGCCTCTCTGAAGTGCTTGTGGAGCTATTTCCACAGCAAAATAACAAGTGTTCTTGAAAGTCATTCCAAGTGCCAAATTAGACAAATTACATCACAGTGTATTTCCCTGCAGCATAAGGTACTTTGGAAACACCTGCCTAACATATTTGAAACATTTGCAGAAGGGAAGGGCTGGTTTCAAGAGTGGTTAACCATCTAACAAAAGTGCAACCAACTATCAAAGCAGAACACTTCCCCAACAAATTGGGTTGGATCCCAACTATATTCCCGTACTTCAGTTTGACTAATTCAATGATAGAAAGTTGCCCAACTGACTTCGCACCAGGATCTATAACACAACATCATTGTAAGTAGTCAGAGAAGAAGGAGAAGGAGAAAGACAACAACTACATAAATGTGTCTGCAGGGTGGGTCCAAGTTCAAGAAGATGTCCACAACTGAAGGATTATGGTTACCATAATCTTTCTGGGTGTGGGAAGAAGGGATGGGCTTGGATATTCTGCAAAATCTCCAGTTAGAGCCAATGGTCAGTTAGGAGTATATAGGGAAGTTGAATCCTATAAAATGTGTTGCTCAGGCTGATTGTGATTGTAACAAGACCACAGCAAACTAAAGGATAATAACAAGATCCATCATTAGGATAGATTCCAGTCAATCGTTTTATAATATTTTGTGGAAGCATTAATTAAAATCAGAATAATGCAGTTCTTAGAAATTGGAAAATCCTTTTGAACAAAATAAATCATCATTAACATCATGTTGGGAATTTAAGAGAAATCTTTTAACTTTGACTCCTTTGACGTTCCCTGTTAAGGCTGACCTAATAGGCTTGTTTGACTATTTTCTAAGATCTTTCTGAAAATACTACAATGGAGAACCCAGAGATTTAGCTTACCACTTTGATTTAAAAATATATATATCCACAACTCCAGATTGGACATGCACACCTTATGCTCCCCGCTCCCCCCCCAAAAAAGCCTGAATTGAGCCTCTTATTCATTATAAAGTGAAAAATGTATTACTGGAGTAGATGCTAAAATGCAATTTGCTACCATCTATTAACATTTTTCCCCATGTTGTTTTCAAATAGCATTTCAGTGGATTTTCTTAAGGTTTCTTGATATTACCAAATGAAATATTAGATGAGACAGATCTCTGATCTGATCTGGCAAGGCTTTTCTTATATTCTTCAGCTGACTTGGCATCATCATGATGTCAATGTTATTAATACAGCAGGGAACAGCGAGGACTGGAGAGAAAAATCTTATATATATTTTAACCAGAAAAGTTTCTGTTTTCTCAGCCTTTTCTCATATAATATGGAGCCCTAATTCTTCTCATAAATAATTATGACCATTACTGGACCTAAGATACTCTAAGCCAGGGGTCCCCAACCTTTTGGGCACCAGGGACCGGTTCCGTGGAGAGAGGTTTTTCCGTGGACCGGAGGGTGTGTGGTTTTGTGTGCTGCCAGCATCCCACGGATGGGGCTTTGCTTGTTTGTGCAGACCGGTTGCTGGCATGCCACGGCTCAGTACTGGTCCACGGACCGGGGGTTGGGGGGCCCTGCTCTAAGCTATGCAAAACACATATTTGTTCATGATGTCCTTTCAACTATAAAGGTCGTTTATTTCATAGTAATTGATAGTAAATCCTATCAATTGATAGTAAATCCTATCAATTTTAATGGGGATTATGACCAAACAGGCAGATAGGATATATCTTTAAAATCTTATTCTCACTCCCTCTTGGGAGACATCCCAGTGGCCAATATGAACTTAAGTTGTGATTTTTTTTTTCCTTCTACCATCTTCCGGTCCCTCTTTTTGGCATAGAGTATACTTAATGTACATTGTTATATACTTAATTCAGAGTTCTGCAATATTACACAAGCACCCTGATATGATTTCTTCAGTTCTGTTAAAGGCGTGCAAACCTCAGGTGTGCAAAACTCTAACTTACTTTTTCTGCAACTTAAATGTTAAAATTCAAGGTTTGGTCTGCATATGTCTGCAAATGGATTTATATTAGATATAAAGTGACAGGTCTGTGAAATTCTTTCAGACTTACTTGTTCTCATAAACATAGTTATCAGAGGAAAGAGGGGGGGGAAAACTATAAATATTTCTTTTACTTCCAGCAATTATAGAGTTTTTCCATGGTTCCATGTATTAGTACTAGTATTTTTATAAAAATTAAGCACCATTGGAGGGAAAATCAAGGATTTCTCACTATCTACTTAATTTCTGTGTATATAATATGAATGTTCTATTTTCATCACATTCTCAACTGCTATGGTTTAATTATTTTATTCTCCATTATTATTACGGTTCGTTGCGCAGTTAGCCAGATGTTTAGAGTGGATTGGGCACTTTTATCCACTTATCGAGTCCTTCCCAAGGATCTGGGATAGGCAGATGTTCACTGTTTGATAATGTTAAATGTATTGTGACAGGATATAATCTGTTCCAAGTAAAGCTGCCTTTTGCAATTAATGGACGGCGATTTTGTCAAAGCTTATAGTGTTCAAACAGTACTCCAGTTGTTTTCAGTTTGCACCCAAGGCACCTATTGCTATTAGTATTACCTTTGCCTTCTTTTGCTACAGTAATATTATGTTATACTAAATGTAATTATTATATGCATATGAGCCCTGGCAGCGCAGTGATTAGAATGCAGGCTAACTGCCCACAGTCTGGAGTTCAGTCCTGATGGGGCTCGAGGTTGACTCGGCCT
This sequence comes from Vipera ursinii, assembly GCF_947247035.1. NCBI lineage: Eukaryota > Metazoa > Chordata > Lepidosauria > Squamata > Viperidae > Vipera > Vipera ursinii. The sequence goes on from NC_139512.1 coordinate 205,690,024, forward strand.
TCCATCCTTCCGAGGTCGGTCAAATGAGGGCCCAGATTGTTGAGGGCAATAGGCTGACATTGTAAACTGCTCAGAAAGGACAGTAAAACACTATGAAGTGGTATATAAGTCTAAGTGATATTGCTATTTTTCTCTGAGGAAATCAAACTAATCTACATGTGGCTTTCAGACACACCCCTGCCTAAGTATTATTGTACAAATACTGCTTTCCTCAGTGCACACACACATACTCCCCAATTAGAGCAACTAAACTTGATATAGTCTACCTCCAAACAGGTCAGACCAAATCCACCCTTCTTGTGACTGTTCTTATACACATACCAGTCCCAGTAAGACTGAAGTCTTGAAGCTGCCTTATTGTCAGTGTTAAAAGTGAAAGGGAGATAAAAGAGGAATAATTTTGAGGGAATTGGGATGTTTGTACTAAACTTAACTATCTGCACTTGGGGGGGGGCGGGTTAGAGTTAAATACAGCTCTGCTTGAAAATTAACGGCATAACATCCTCCCACATGCACACAAATCTCCTTACTCGATAAGACGTGGGGTAAATATCTAAGCAATACAAGCGATGTTCACACTTGTGTGTGAAATAGAACAATATATGAAATAACTACATTCCTGCAATCCTACATGTCAGCAGCCACAAGCTTACATAACTGCTCATCATACCTATAGGTGTTGTGTAGTATTGGAGACGAATGGCTTTGTTCACATGGAACATCCAGAGAAGAGCCTTTCCTTCTTTTTAGAAGTATCTCACTTGGCCCCAATATAAGCCTTTGATTTGATCCATTGTCCTATGTTAATGGGGGAAAGGATTCCCAGCATCAAATAATAGCAATAATAAGTGTCTTATTTTTATAAAGTATTTGCAGACTTTCTCTAAGGTCATCGTGCCACTTATTTAGCATAGCTAGGTAAGTCACCTTTAATTTTGGAACCGGTGTTTAAGTCTGATGCCCCAAATACCACAATATGCATAATAATTTTTGTCAAGCAGTTAGAGATGTTTAAATGTCTGCCTGATGCTTGATGACATTCATAATGCCTCTCGTGAGCTTCATGAGATCTGCATCCTTTGCCAAATTCTTGACAGCATTCATAACATCCGCCATACATCTCTCATAATGTTTAATAATGCCTGCTAAATGCTTCATGATGTTAATGATGCATTCGCCAAGAGTTTCCCACTGCATGCCAAGTCCTTGACCACATCTGTAACATCTGACTCGTGGCTTGCGGCATTTAAAGGGCCTATCCGAAAGCTGATGTAATTTCACAGAGCCACAGAGTGATAGATGAACTTGGCCCATAATTTCTCGGCGCTTTCCAATGTGGTTGACACTAGAGGGAGGTGATCCCCACAAAGTGCGTTTGCTTTTTCAAATAACTCTGCCAGGTTGTAAAGAAATCCACAGATTAGTGGCTCGTGAGACACGCATAGTTAGTTATATGGTGAAGGGACAGAGTTGAAGAGGAGATCAGTTTCTCAGGCAGATTTGCATTTTCTGCACAGCCTTAAAAAAAAACAAAATACTGGCTTCCTGACCTTATAGAGGTTGCTCTCAATTGCTCTTGAAGTTTGCAAAAAGGGACATTTTATTGTATGAATTTATGTTGATGGATAGGGAATATAGTGAAATAAGAATGCCTCTTTCTTTTGTCTAAGATACATCTGCAGCTATTCTGACTACAACCAAGGTTTGCAGCAGTGCCCCAAGCTGGGAGAAAATAGCTATGTAGCAAAGAAAAAGCAATTCTGTTCCTTAATAATAGAACTTTAATAAACATTTTGTGAAGTAGCCGAAGGACCACTCGGGACGACAGGCTAGTAACAACAGGTTTATTTAAGAGCAAGGCAAACATAGAATAACTTGTCCGGCTTTTATAGCCGGCAGCTGGTAGCGAGGACCAATCAGCGGTGTTTATTTTGGCGCCGTGTCAGGCAGGGACCAATCCGCGTCGTCTTCCATTGACAGCTCCGGCTTCCGCGTGGCTTGGTGTTTTGACAGCCGCGAGCTGTCAGTGGTCGCGCCTGCGCTGTGCGGTGGATGCTTTGACAGCTCAGGCTTCCTCGTAGTCCGGAGTTTGACAGCCGCGAGCTGTCAGTGGTGGCGCCTGCGCTGTGCGGGGAACTTTGACAGCTGTCAAAGTTCCCGCGTGTTTTTCTGTCAGGAGGCTTTTAGTTATACACTTTGCTGCAGTAGTATTGTTTGAACTGTTAACATATATACATATCTATTACGGGATTGTTTACATATATAACACACCCCTTACCCCTCCCCTGGTGCGTTTCTTTCCTCTTGGATGTTTGACCCTGCCCACTGATAGTCTTTTAGGTAGGTGGGTGGTCTCCGATTCCTGGTTGAGCGGCGAAGGGGTGGAGGGTGGTCTGGTTCTGGATCCTCGTTTTGGTGTTCTTCTTCCTGGTTTGGGATAGGCAGCATTTCCGGTGGGGGTTGTATGTCGGCATTGGTTGGTTGCTCAGAATTGTGTGGTGGTTGTCTGGGTCTGAGCTGATCAATATGGCGGCGTATGATGCCCTGTGTTTGCGTAGCTATAAGGTATGAGATGGGCCCTGTTTGTTTTATTACTGTCCCTTGGACCCACTTGTTTTTATCTGTGTATGATCGAGCCCAAATCAATTGACCTGGGTTGAGTGTGCGGGAGGGGTGGGGGTGCTGTTTTTCTTCTGGATATGTATCGGGGTGTAGTCTGTCCAGACGTGTTATTAGCCTTCTCCCCCATCTCAATTCAGCTGGTGATTTGCCGGTTGTAGAGCATGGAGTTGTGTGCTGTGCTAATAGGAACTGGCTGAGGCGCCTCTGCCAGTTCCCTTTAACGAATTTTTTTAACGCTTCTTTTGTGGATCGTACCATAATTTCAGCCATTCCGTTTGACGATGGGTGGAATGGCGCCGACGTGACCAGCCTAATACAATTCTTCATAGCGAAGATCTGAAATTCACGAGAGGTGAATTGAGGTCCGTTGTCAGAAACTATGGTATCAGGTAGGCCGTGTGTAGCGAATATTTTTCGTAAAGCTTGAATAGTGGCTTGGGACGTTGTTTTTCTAATGGGTGTGACTTCCAGCCATTTAGAGTGGCTGTCTACTACAATTAAGAAACTTTGGCCCTGGATGGGTCCAGCAAAATCTATATGTATACGTGACCAAGGGTTCCTTGTAGTCTCCCATTTATGGATTGGTGCCTGGGGTGGTTCATTCCTGGTCTCTTGACAGGTATAACACCCACCCACATACTTTTCTATTTGTTTATCTATGCCTGGCCACCACACATAACTTCTAGCCATCGCCTTCATTTTTACAATTCCAGGGTGACCTTCGTGTAAAATTTGTAATGTTTGGTCAATGTTTTTCTCGGGTATGATGACCCTATTTCCCCACAGCAGGCATCCTCTATGTGTTGAGATCTCATTTTTCCTGTTATAGTAAGGTTGGAATTGAGGTTGTGGATTTTGAGCTGGCCATCCTGTTGTGGCCCATTTGAGGATTCTGGCAAGTATTTTATCTTTAGCTGAATGATTAGCTATAATGTTTGCAGTCAGGGGGCATTCTGGAAGTTGGGAGATTGCTAAAATCTGGCTGGCTGGGGCTGGGTCTGAGTCCCTGGTTTGTATGGGTAGTCTACTGAGGCAGTCAGCATGTCCCAGTTCTTTACCAGGTTTATGTATTAGTTGATAGGAATAGGCTGCTAAGAAGGTTGACCATCTTAGCATTCTCGGAGAGAGAATTTGTGGAGTAGGTTTGTTCCACGTGAAAATGCCTAGCAGGGGTTTGTGATCTGTAATTATAGTAAATGGTCTTCCATATAGGTAATCATGAAATTTTTTGACCCCTGCTACTATTGCTAGGGCTTCCCTGTCAATTTGTGCATAGTTTCTTTCAGCTTTGGTTAGAGTGCGTGAATAGAAGGCTATGGGTCTTTGTGTACCGTCCTTGAATATGTGACTTAAGACAGCCCCGATTCCATAGGGAGAGGCATCGCAAGCGATGCATATTGGGGTGTCCTCTCTGAAAAGAGTGATAGTTGAACTGTGACAGATAATCTTTTTTAACGATTGGAAGCTACTCTCATGTTCTTTGGTCCAGGACCAAGTTGTACCCTTGTCTAGGAGTCTATGCAGAGGCTCCGCAATAGTGGCTTTATGGGGGATGAAGGCGTGGTAAAAGTTTAACAATCCTAAAAAGGATTGAAGCTCTTGTTTATTCCTAGGGCTGGGTGCGGTCTGCATAGCCTGAAGTTTTTCTGAGGTGGGGTGAATGCCCTGGCTATCTATTTTGTACCCTAGGAATTCAGTGGATGTGACTCCAATAGAGCACTTTTCCCGCTTAAGTTTAAGGCCGGCTTCTCTGAGCCGGCTCAGCACAGCTGACAGCCTGTCAGCTAAGTTCGCTTCGTTTTCTCCGGCGATGAGAACATCGTCGAAATAGGGGCAGACCCCGGGTATTCCCTTCAGGGTCTTCTCCATGATACCCTGAAATATACCCGGGGCCGCCGATATGCCAAATTGGAGCCTCTTTACCTTAAAGGCACCGCGGTGGGTGACAATTGTCTGGGCCTCCGCAGTGTCCTCAGTGACAGGCAGCTGCAAATACGCCTGTGTGAGATCAAGCTTGGCGAAAAGGGCGCCAGAGCGGATGGAAGCAAATACGTCCCTTACCGCTGGCACCGGGTAGGCATGGGGGCTGAGGGCTAGGTTGACTGTCGCCTTATAATCAGCGCACAGTCTCACTTCACCATTAGGTTTGATTGGGGTAACAATAGGGGTCTCCCAGGTTCCCCCTTCTGTTGGCTCAAGCACCCCTAGTCCTACGAGGCGATCAAGTTCGTTTTCGATTTTTTCCTTAAGGGCAAAAGGTACCCTCCTGGCTCTTATCTTAATTGGTTGGATTGCAGGGTTTAGCTGTAAGGAGATGGGGGGACCCGTGTATTTCCCTAAAGTGCCATCGAAAACGTCGGCGAACTTATCGCAAACGGCTTCTAGGCTGGGTGTTAGAATGGTGTTAACCCCTGTTAGAGCGATGCCTAGTGGACTGAACCAGTTTAGCCCTATCAAATTGGTGCGGTTCCCTGGTGTAACTAAAACCTCCAGGGGACCCTTGAACCCCTTGTACTGCACCAACGGAATGGGGGTCTTCTGGAAGTCAGCTAGGTGTACCTGAGTTTGTTTCAGGGGAATTTGTCCTCGGCCTTTCTGACAGATCTCCTGATAGGTTGTCAGCGAAATTAAGGAAACTGCTGACCCAGAATCTACTTCCATGTGGCAGGGCACCCCCTGAATTCTGACCCAAATCTTAACCTTGGAGCTTATGCTGTTTACCCTGTCCACTGTCTCTACCAGGGGGCCTGGGAGGGGTTCTCTGCTGGCTTGGGCAGCCGGCCTACCTGGGGGGGTTGCCTCCACCTCATTGATGTTGTCCCGGCCCTTGCTGCGGCACACCGGCTTGATGTGGCCAGTCTTCCCGCAATTGTGGCATTTCGCGTTCCTAAAGCGGCAGCTTCCTCGGGCATGATTGCCCCCGCAGCTGACACAGGCGGCTCGTTGCTCGTAACGCGGTGGTGGCGGTGGAGGGTTCCTGGACCCCCGGCGGTCCGACGTCCTGCCCCTTCTCGGCTGTCGGTGCTCCATTCGGCGCTGTAGGGCTTCTCCGTCGGTGAAATCTACCGACTCTCCACTGTCGCTGAAGGCTGCGCTTTCCTGGTAGACGGTCGCGGGGGTCTCTGGGGTCGTGTTGGTCGGCTTCTTCTTGTGGCTGTGTTCGTATGCCATGATCTCCCTGGTCAGCTCGGCCAGGTTCATGTCGGGTTTGGACGTCAGTTTTTTCTGTAGCTTCTCGTCCCTCAGACCGATCACCACCTGGTCTCTGATGCGGTCTTCCAGGTCGGGGAAGCAGCAGTTCCTTGCGGCGTGTCTGACCCCGGCGATGAACTCGTTGGCGGGCTCGTCCTGCCGTTGTTTCTTTTGTGCGAATTGCACCCGCCAGTACAGTTCTGATCGAGCCGGCATGTAGTATTTGCTCAGCTGGTCCACCAAGTCCGCGTAGGAGACTTCAGTGATGGGCACTGGGCTGAACAACCCGACGGCTGCATCGTACACCGGGGGCCCGCTGATGTACAGCAGAGCGGCGGCCTTTGCTCGGTCGTCAGTGATTTTACTGACGAGGAGGAATCCCTCGACTTGGCCGAGGTGTGATTGCCATCTCTCGGGATGGCGGGTATCAAACTCCCTCACACGGCCGAAGTTTGCCATGTCGTCCGGTCCTGGGTTGCTCCGATGGAAGTTAAAACTTCCGTGACAGCTCTTGCCGGGAACTTCCTTCCTCGGCCGTCACTTCAGCTCCGGAGCGATCCCACCTTCGTCGCCAGTGAAGTAGCCGAAGGACCACTCGGGACGACAGGCTAGTAACAACAGGTTTATTTAAGAGCAAGGCAAACATAGAATAACTTGTCCGGCTTTTATAGCCGGCAGCTGGTAGCGAGGACCAATCAGCGGTGTTTATTTTGGCGCCGTGTCAGGCAGGGACCAATCCGCGTCGTCTTCCGTTGACAGCTCCGGCTTCCGCGTGGCTTGGTGTTTTGACAGCCGCGAGCTGTCAGTGGTCGCGCCTGCGCTGTGCGGTGGATGCTTTGACAGCTCAGGCTTCCTCATAGTCCGGAGTTTGACAGCCGCGAGCTGTCAGTGGTGGCGCCTGCACTGTGCGGGGAACTTTGACAGCTGTCAAAGTTCCCGCGTGTTTTTCTGTCAGGAGGCTTTTAGTTATACACTTTGCTGCAGTAGTATTGTTTGAACTGTTAACATATATACATATCTATTACGGGATTGTTTACATATATAACACATTTTGAAGGTAAAGGAAAACAGGGCCACTTTAAGGAAACATATGCGAAGGGGAGGAATCTACAGTATATCTATAACCATATCTATACAATTTCAGGCTAGTCCTTTTTATTCAAGATTGTAAAAATAATCAGGATTTAGAATTATTTCAGTATTTTGGACTCTCCCATGTATTCCATTTAGTGCCCCACTGGGAATGTTTTCAACAGTTTATTTCACATTTGGCCCACTGAGTCATTGCCATCTTCCCTGGGTTAGCTTGGGCTATATCCACAAAAAAGGAATACTCAATGGCTCAGCTAAAGTTCTTGATGGGAAATATTGCCAGCTTTTTTTTTCTTTGTTTGATAATTTCTAGGACTTGAAGTGCAAAAACTTTTTGACAGAGGAAGAAGTCCAAGCTCCTTTCCATTCTACAGAATGCAGCCCAATGGCTGCAATGATGTCAGCACAAGACAGAAAGATTAAAGTTGTTATGCTAGATAGCTAGATGGCAGTGCATACAAGAAATAAAGCCAAAATCTAAATTATACTTTCACCAGCCCCAGATAAAGTATCACCAGCCTTGAAGTACACTATTATTGTATGTCAGTTATTTAGCATCATTTTTTAAAAAAAGTACTCGTAATCATAATCCCATTGTAGACTTTGGCCCTGAAGTGTAAAATAGCTAGAGTGAGGAGTCTGAGCAGTAACAATTCTGGCTTTAGTTACTTTTGGCCTACTGTTCTAGAGAATGAGCTTTAGTTCGTGAAAGCTCAGCAGTAGAGTCCTTTTTAAGATGACTTCAAGGACCCAGAATGTTGGGGGCAATATGCTGCTTCTGTGAACCACTTAGAGAGGGCTGGTAAAATACTGTGAAGCGGTATATAAGTCTAAGTGCTATTGCTATTTGCCAGTTTCCAGTTGTATTATTATTATTATTATTATTATTATTAATTTAATTTATATACCGCCCTTCTCCCGGAGGACTCAGGGCGGTGAACAGGGCAGTACATAAAAACTAGATACAAAAATTAAAAATTATTAAAACGTGATTAAACAATGCCCATAATAAATTAATACAGATTAAAATTAAAGTTCATTTATAAAAATCCCACCCCGTCCCATCAGGCCAGGCCAGCTTGTTTAAAGAGATGGGTTTTAAGATCGCGCCGGAAGGAGCGGAGATTGGGCGCCATCCGGAGCTCGACCGGAAGATGGTTCCATAAATCCGGTGCACCCACAGAGAACGCCCTCCCCCTGGGGGCCACCACATGGCTGTCATAGGCAAGGCTAATCAAACATTCTCTTTCTCATCTGAATCCCTGTTTTTAAAGAAGTTGAGCCTGAGGTCATCTCTGTTAGTTTGTATGCTTTTTATGGTTTGTATTATTTTTGACTGTTGTGACCTACCCAGAGTTACACTTCATATGATCGGCAGCTATAAAAATCTTTTAAACAAACAAACAAAATCCCACAGGATTCCAGTCATCTTCACTACAATAGTGGGATTAATTCCTTGCCATATATGCCTGGCAGTGCTCCTCTGCTGCTTCCTGGTGGCCTCTGAAGATGTACTGGAGACTCTGGGTCATGACTGCACACTCAGACAACTACTTGCAGAAACTGTGACTTCGATTCTTCGCTGCAACCCTTTTAGAACAGCTCCCACCCAGAGCTTGGGGGCTACAAAAATCTGGATCATATTGGACGGCAGCAGAAAGAGAAAGAAGTCACTTCCTCTTTGCTAACATTTAGTGGTGGTCATTTTAAGGAGCCTTATATCTTGCAGGCAAAATCAGTTGTTGGTTGTTCTGCTTTCATGTATAAAATGGTGGGACGGACCTTCAAATGAACATTTTGCCCCCAGGAACTGAGTCTAAAAAAAGGTTCTGACAGAAAATGAATGGATGTTGCCAGAAGAGCAAGACAACAGAGGAATAAAACAACTATCTATTTAAGATGAGAATGTAAATGTTCAATATTTCCATTCACAGAGAAATTACAATGCACTATGGGCAACCCATAATGTTCTGGACTACTTTAGCCTGAAAGATGATACGTTAGAATGCCTTTACAAATCAGTATTAGGATAGTTACAATTTGTCTTCATCTTTCAGGTCAACAGCTGGTCTGCTTATATATCTAGGCTGGTACTCAACTTTTATTTATTTGTTATATTATTATAGCTGCCATCTCACAATAAAGTGATCCTAGTGGTGTACAATAAAAGCAATTACAAAATCAAAATATTAAAACATCTACAATGAAAAGACGTCAACAATATTATCAATAACAAGAAAATGAAGAAAAATAATATTAAAAACAAGGCAGCAAAGTTTTCAAATGGCCAGTTCCTTGAGATCACCAGGCCTGCTGGCACAGGCATGTTTTAAGAGTTGTTGAACCACCTGATAGCGTTGACCCCAAATGTTTTGTGCTCTCTTAATTTCTACAAAAAAAAATAGCGCTTCTCCCACATTTCAACTGCTATAATTATTTTTACAGACAGATATTCAGTCCAGGATCATATTTGACTTTTGAATAAAGTAGTAGAGAGCATGAGCAGGACAAAGAGGTAATGAAGGGAAAAATAATCAAGCTGCGCTGCTATTTTCATATGCAATATTTAAAGTTGGATCCAGAGATTCTCTATCTTCAGAAGGAGATTTAATGAAAGATATATTAGTGGAAGAGCGTGTTTTTTGTGAGCAGTGACTCCCTTGATCAATTCCTGTCAAGTTGAGATAGAACTGGCAAAGTTTTCTCTGAAACACTGGAGAGCTACAGTAGATGATACTGATCTGGAGGGAGTAATGATCTTACTTGATTTAAGACAGCTTCCACCTCAAGTACAAAAATGTAACTTAGGCATTTTGCTATTGTCAGCATAACATCTCACACAACTTTACGGCACTTGAGTTCAGCGTATTGTGAAGAGTCATAGTTGAACAAATGTGATCCTCCAGATTTTGGACTGTAACCCCCATCAAACTTTATTATTTATTTATTAAATTTATTATTGGCCATTGCAATTGGAGACTAATAGGAATTTGAGGTCAATAATATCTGGAGGGCTACAGTTTGGCTATCCGTAATATAATGTTCTGTTAGCTGTTATTCAACAGCATGCAGAGCAACTACAGGGCAACAGTGCAATAATACTCACTAATATGACTCATACTTATCCATGCACTTGCATGCAGTCCCAAGCCTGGATAAACGGGAGGATTGTGGTTAGACCTACTGACCTACCTTGTAAAAATCTTGCTGAGAATTTTTTTTAATGGAAAGGCTCATTGTAAATGATAGCTATGCTGGGAATAGTCACCAATAAAAGGAAATAAGGCCACCAAAAACATGGTGGCTAGGAAATCATCAAAGCTGATGACAGCCAGAGTATGAAACAACTGAAGGAAGACATGCAAGTTCAGAATACATAGAAAGAGATGGTCCATGGGATTGCAGACATTTGGAGGTGACTGAACAGATAGCCTCCTCATCGTCCTCATCATCGTGACCCACAAGGTGTGCCTTCTCTGTTGGGATACCTGCTTTCAGAGCAGCATAGCCCTTGAGATTTGGAGGGCTCTGACATTATTGGCTTCCCACAATGCACTTAAAAATTGTTTTTTCCTCTTCCAAGGATTAGACTTACAACAGGGGTGTGAAACTGCCGGTCCGCAGGCTGGATGCATCATGCCAAAACCAAGCCCAGCCCATTGCCGGCAATGGAAAAAGAATGACGATGTGTTGTGACACGTCACGTGACGTTGTGAGTTTGACACCCCTGGCTTACAAAAATGGATGAGCCTGTCTCTGGTAAATGGTATATTAACACAGACATGCTGTAATTGGCCATCAGCTGGATTGCATTGCGTTGTTTTTGTGGGGCTTTAAAAAAAACGCTCATCGGTTTTTTAATGCTGTGTTTTTAATTCCACATCAGCTTCTCAGAGTCATAATTTGTAAGTTAAGTATAAAGGTAAAGGTTCCCCCGCACATGCGTGCTAGTCGTTTCCAACTCTAGGGGCCGGTGCTCATCTCCGTTTCAAAGCCGAAGAGCCAGCGCTTGTCCGAGGACGTCTCCGTGGTCATGTGGCCGGCATGACTAGACGCCAAAGGTACACGGAACGCTGTTCCCTTCCCACCGGAGTGTTCCCTACTTTTCTACTTGCATTTTTACGTGCTTTCGAACTGCTAGGTTGGCAGAAGCTGGGATGAGTAACAGGCGCTCACTCTGCTATGGGGCACTCGGGATTCGACCCGCCAAACTGCCGACCTTCTAATCGACAAGCTCAGCGTCCTAACCCACTGAGCCAACGCGTCCCTTAAGTTAAGTATAGGTATTGCTTAAACAAACAAACAAAATCCAATGACTAGACTATGTCATGACACAATTCATGCGCTATCCAGAATCATTCTGTTAAGAAGGCTGTATGTTATTTTGTAAAAGTTGGCATTTACGAGTAATGAAATGTTGCATTCCATTATAAGTGTACCCTGCTTAATATATCAAAAATACATTAAGTAGATCAAAAATTAAACTACTTGTCATTTTATATTTAACTGCCACTGATGATATTGATACTATGAGCAAGCCCCAAACTACAGTTTTGTTTATATTGAACATGCATGTGTGAAAATGTTAGGATACACATTTGAAAACTGAAAGTCGAGGCAAACACAGATATTTGTGATTTATTAAATGGCAACCATTCACCCTGAACGCTGATTAGAATTTACAAAATGTTAAATTCAGGAAAATATCCTCTCCCACCACTTTCCGAAAGCTCCTTCTCAACCAGATGCAAACTAGCATAGCTGTTATTTTTAGTGGGACTTATTTGTATTTAGGCAGAAGAAAATCTACATATGGCTAAAGCCTATGGTTGAAGCGGAAGTGTGGGGTTGGCCACAAGGAAAGAACAGAAAGTTTTGATTGCTTAGGAGCTCTGGTAATGTTCTTTTTTTTTTCAAAATAGAAGACAGAACTCATACACACAGAGACCAAAATGAAGGGACATTTAAAAAAATTAATAGTGCATTTCTTTGTTTGGTTTTATTTTAAAAAATAGAGAGCATTCACACATCATACAAAATATACTGTGCTTTTTGATTTGACTTACTTTTATCCAGCCTTTGTGGTTTGTTAAATAGTAGTCTAGAGCTTAACACAACACATGAGTTGAACTGATAGGGGTTTATTGATGGCTGCTATTCTGGCTCACCATGATGCATGAACCTGACCCATTGTCTGCTACGTTCATCCCCCCACATGGAGTTTTACAGATCTGTGGCATATGGAACTATTTACCACAAAGCTGAACAATAAAAGGCCCACATCTCAAGCTGATTCCAGGTAGATAACCACAGAAGGAGCCTTGCACTGATGCAAGCCAGGCCTAACAGAGATAATTTATGAACTGAGTCCTTTCCAAGAGATGCCCTCAGGAATAAAAAAAAGGTCTGCACTATTCTTCACCTAGTTTCATTTTCTGAATATTATTTATTATGCTCTTCCATCATTATGCTACACTTCTTCTCAACTTCATTGCTTAACATTTTAACATTTCCTTACTGTCTGTAAAGCAATCCGACAGGGGAAACAAAGGGAATTTGCACATGCTAGTTCCTTCATATCTTTTCACAGTATGAACCTTTTCCTTAAAACAAACAAACACAAAAAATCCTGCATATTATTCAGTTAAAAAAAGAAGAGTTACCAAAATTCCACACATATTCAGCCAAACTTTCTCTGACTGTGTGTGACACAGTGCTTATTTGTGAGGCTAGAAGAGGACAGTATTTTAAGAAGAGCTGCAGCAAAGCCTTCCTTCCTGCAACTCACCAGGGGTGTTGGCAGAGAGGGTCAAAAAAGTCAGGGGGTTGGCTGTGACTGTGCAATTGAAGCCCTGCCCTTTTTTTGAAGCTGAATATTTTATTTGGTCAGGTGTGAGTAGACACACTAGGAATTTGTCTCCAGCACAGAAGCTCTCAGTGTACATGCAAAGCACAATTATTATCATCATCAGACCAATAAGAGGGGGAAGTAAAGAAGATAATAAGAAAGATAAATAATACTACTACTACAGCCATGCTACATGGGTAAATATGATAAGACATTTTATGTATGTATATAAAAAGCAGCCAGGAGACAGCATGATGGCACTAATCTTTCTTGTTTTTCTGCCCCCCCAATCCCCAACACCCCTGCTTGTCATGTTCATGCTGATTTTTAGATTAATAATCCATCTGAAAAATATTAACCAAAATAGTAATTTTACTCACTGGACTTCTTTAGCTAAACCTGAAAACAAGGAGGGAAAGTTATTATGGGTTCTTCATTTCAAAAGTGCCATAGACCTTCTACCCTTCGTTTCCTTGCTGAAGAGCAACCATAGGATCCCAGGATTGTGCAACTGAAGAGAAACAGTCCTTGTACCCCAGATGTATTCAGCACCCAGAGAGATTGTTGGCAGAGGCTGGGATGTTTTAGTTCACTGGGCCAGGATTTGCACTAAATGGCCCCTTCCAACTATGTGGTTCTGTGTTTTGATAAACCCCCAAATTTGAGGAGAGACTGTTCAGTGAAACTGATCTGACTGCTTAGCTTCTGCATAGAGGGCTGAATGTTATTTCTCCAAAATTCTTAAAACATGTACTGTGAATATCCAGCACGGAACTCCCTTAAAACCTTGAGTGTATTTTCTGAGAGGAGGGGAAGAAAAATGAAATTTCTAGGAAGACAAAAAGCATCGCAAAAGAAGATAATGGTAAATTGCTTTCTTGATCCCAAGAAAGTGTTACCTGGATATGTCCGTGAAATTATTAGGACTTGAAGGAAAATTCACCTTTTTGGAGCAGCACATGGTGACCATAGACTTAAAATACTGGATGACTTGTTTAAGCTTCTTGGCTCACTTTGAACTGCTTCTCAGGGATCCATGTTTGTTTTATAGAAAACAGTTTTGATATAAAGCTGTACTTTTAAATATGGAATACATCCAAATTGAGTGTACATGTCTAGTGTAAGGTAGTAGAGTTCAACATCTATCTATATATTACTAAAAAATCTTCTTCTCGTGACCTTTAACTGGGTGCATCGTGGGTCAACAATTTTTAAACCAAGCTACCTCAATTGGGCTAACTTACAAAATGCAAGAAACCCATGGCTTCTGAGGGAATGAATTTTGGGTAGGTTGTGGCTTCTTCAATGCTACTAGCTGGTGATGCACTACTGGGCTGCTGCTGTGGTCATGTGATCTTCATTTTCAACAGTCTGTGACAATTCACATAGAGATCAGCCTCATGGTCTCTTACTCCCTCCTCCCCTGCACAGCAGCAACTGCTTACCTGTGGAAAGGGACAATTTCTGATGCTCCCTGCCAGATTCCCACAAGAAAACTCAATGGGGAAGCCTGCAGGAAGTCAGAAGCCTTAACAATCTTCTTAGTTGATTAGAACCCACCTGGTGCTGGCAGCTACTTCTTGAAAACTCACCAGAGTGTAATCAGTTTCACATGGAAGGTTTTTGTTGTGTAAATGCACACATTGGTCAGGAAATGTATTTTTTTTATTATCGCTTATAACTGTCAAATTTGCAAACAGTCACTATCCGAGGCAGTTGCTAAACGAGGACTATCTATTTTATACATACATTCTATTCCTCCTAAATCTTTTTACAGTAAAGAATTTCAGAGTATCTTTAACCTGAGTCTCCTAATTTTAAAGTTCGAGTGCTTCACGTTTACTGTTACTTTTGTGGTATTTTGATGAGATCTTTATTTGTGAGCCACCATAAAATGTTTTCTTAACGTGAAGCTTTAAAGAAAGGAAATAAAACCAAATAAATAAATAAATAAATAAATAAAATAAATCCAAGAGAGAAACTTCTCACTGTACGAAAGCCAGCAGGATCACTTGCCAGCCACACTGTGCTCTCGCCTCATATGACAACCAGCTATCCAAGGGCTTGCTGTTGCTGGAGATCTGCCAGGCCACCACCTTTCATGACTCACATTATACAGTACGAGATGTATCTTTATATAAACAAAGTCACGGAATTGTGGAGTGACAGAACGTAAATTCAACACTAATCCTCAACTATTAAAAATATCATTGTGAATCTATATGAAATCAGCCTAACATCTGGAGATCAAGTTGTAAGAGATGTTGTCAAAGCAGTATCATTTCGCAAGAAACAGCCAGAGCGTGTGTGTGTGTGTGTGTGTGTGTGTGTGTGTGCACTTGCGCTCAAGAGGCATTAAAAATATTACAGATTTTGGCTTCTTCCAAGGGCCAGGAAAGTCACCCCCTCCTGTCAGCTCCCATTAACAACCTTTCTTATTCCAACTCTCAGCTATGTGTTCTAGCTGGGTTTCAGAGGAACCCTTGAAATGGTGAGTCCTTGGGGAATTCTAATTGAAAATTCACATCTGCCAACAATTACACTAATTCACCAATGCATAGAGAAATTTTACTAGCTTGTACAAAATTGCAAATGCAACATGGCATTGGGATTTCAAATATACAGATAAGTCTGTTGTTATTTCAGTCATACATTATGTATTGCCAACTATATTGTCAAGAGGCAGCAGGCCGTTAACCAGCATGGCTTGGTATCCGTCTATATCCTCCATATTGCCTATATATTTTCAATGGGGCTATAGCTCAGTGGCCTCAGGACATTTTTGGCTTGTGGAACTCCTCCATAGGTTTAATCTCAGGCATTACCCCACCCCCCCCACCCCAAAACACCACCACCTTATATAGTAAAACTGTGGGAAGAAGTACAAAACTTTAAAAATTATAGATTAATCAGACATAAGTTCAGAGGTAGCTTCCTATCCTATTTTAATGTAGAAGGAAAACATTTAACAGTATTAAAAGTTTTCTCACACGCAGAATAGCAGACCTTCAATGAAGTGCTTTGGAAAAGTTTGTTGAAACATGAAATAAATAAATGTCCATCAGGGAATCACATGGGAACCTATGGCTAGGAATCCATAGACAGAATTTTTGAACTTGAAGCCAAGCAAATTCAAAGATAACTGTGCCAAGGATCAAAAGCAGTTTACTTCTTGAAGATGATCAAGGCAAACCTTGGAGGAGCCATGTTTCACCCTGTCTGTCTACTTTTTTTGTGGGAGAGGACCATTCTGACATAACGTGCAACTTTTACTGTAGACTTTCTAAAAGGAATAATGGGACTTATTTTACTTTACTCCAAATTATTCCATCCACACATCCTGATGCAAGAACTACCTGTATCTTGAGGATACGAAGGCCTAATATCAACCTCAGCCTACTGAGGCCTGGCTGTATGCATCTCTTCTCTTTTCTAATTTGATGTCAAAAGTCGAGCTTTCCCATTTCTGCCAGCACAAGCTGAGCCAAATGGTCCCTCTGCTGAGCTTCATTTGTTACAGGCAATGCCTTTTGTCAGCCTTCATGGGCAAACCAGACAGGAACCTGAGCAGACAAGCTAATTCCACTTTATTGTAAGGCTACATTGATGGAATCTTGCAGGTCTGAAAGTACAAATCTTCCACTGTTTCTTTTTACAGCCTGACCAATTTAGGGAAGCTCCTTCCTAAATTTCTTTCTCTGGCCATTAAACATCTGTAGCCTCCTTTGCTTTTTAGCTGATTGTTCCCTAGGAAGCATCTCTTCGCCTTGTCCTTCAAGCTCATTCCCACATCCAATTACACCCTTGCTCTGATGGACTAGTATGTGTGGTGGCAAGCATGCTCCTTCCCCCATGGTCATGAGACACTAACTTCCATGTCCATTTCACCCTGGGCTATCAAGTTGCCTCTCCCCACTTTAGAAAGAAACTTCACATGGTAAAACACTCAACCCCATCAGTGAAATGGTGGCCCTTTTTTAAGCTACCAGTGGACCATTCAAATGTAGACCTTTCATTCATTTTTTTTTAAAAATGAATTCTGCATCAAGGCAATGAGGCAGTGCTCTTTTTTATATTGCAACATCATTGTGTGTGTTTCTATGCACCCACTTGCTGGCAACATTGCCTTGCAGCAGTTGTCCATCTTGGATTAGAATTCAAATTGGCCTGTGTTGGTCCATTTTCCATCTATTTCAAGGGTCAGCAAGAATGGGAAAATGATGGCGATGTGTGTATTTTCCCACTGGTACAACTCCATCAGAGTTTGGACTAGATGATCTCTGCAGTCCATTCCAACCCTACTGTTTTGACTGCTAGATGTTATTTCTTCATGCAAACGGAAACCACATGTTCTCAAAGACATGCCCCCCAAAAGGAAAGCAATTTACCACTGCCTCCCTTGAAAAAAGCCAATGGTGAAGTAGAGAGATCCACAAGTCGGGAGCTATGCTAAGCACCGGCTGAGCAAAATGCTTGGCCAGTTTCATTCCCGAAGCTTGAAATCCAGACAGTGATTTCATATGCTGGCTTCATTTCCAGCTGATATCTGCCTGGGAGACAAGCAGCTTAAGGCTGCCATATGGGAGAGCCTCTAGTCCAGAAGCATCTGCAGAATCGAGAAGTGTCATCAGAATGACAAAACGCACGTCATGAAATTGGGATGCAGGCATCCATGCAATCTCCCCATGCAACCTTGTGATGCGTTTTATCATTTTATCCTCTTTCCTTCCCACAAATGCCCACCCTAGTGTATTAATCAAGCCTCCTTCTTTGACCTATCACTCCTAATGTCAGTACATGTGGACAGTATGTATGTATGTATGCATGTATTTATAACATTGATTGGCCACCCACAAGGGGAAGGCTTACAATCATAAAAGGTAAAAATATGTGTCCTGCAAACACAGTGATCCAATTACAGACTGGGAGGCGACCAAGCTAGCTGGTAGAGCCAGGTTTTCAGGCCCTTATGAAAGATCAGGAGGGTTGGGGCCAACCTCACATAAGTGGGGTTCAACTCATCTACCATAAGTAATCCTATTGGCAGTCTAGCACAATACTTCGTTTTGTTTTGTTTTTCTCCTGGTGATGCTAAGGCAGCACTCTGCACAATGCAGCATAGGAACCACAAAACCAATCCGTGCTCTTATTTTCGGCAATTATTACTCAAAGTTCAAAGCCATAACTCAGTGATTAATGCAATACACCTCCTGCTCCAATAAATA
The DNA here is from genome assembly GCF_947247035.1 of Vipera ursinii. Classification (NCBI taxonomy): domain Eukaryota; kingdom Metazoa; phylum Chordata; class Lepidosauria; order Squamata; family Viperidae; genus Vipera; species Vipera ursinii. The sequence continues at coordinate 205,708,003 of NC_139512.1, forward strand.
TACATTTCACACAACATCAGGGAGGATGCTAAAAACAACCACCCGGCCATTCATGGCAACTGAGAAGAGTTTTTTGTTTTGTTTTTTACTTTTAAAGTTTGTAAGATCAAACAAAATTAAATCTCATGCGCCATAACCATTTATCAGAGGTTGCTTAAGAACTTTTTAAGCTTGAGATGCAAACTTTTGCAATTGTTCAGTTACAAAGATATCATTCTGTCTTAAGGATAGGGTATATAAATTCTTTGATAAATAATAATCAAATGAAAATAATGGATTACTATGTAAAGCCCATCTCTTTTATCCAAGAAATGAGTACCTGAGCTATTTAAGTCACTTCTATCTTTTCAAGTCTGGTGATACACAACATTTTTCAGTCAGTCAAAAATGATGGAAGTAAAGCAAGCAATAGCAGAAGAAGAAGCCAGGTCTTCAATATCTACAATCATCCAAACAACCATCTTCCAGATCCGAGAGATTCTCCTCAAAATGTTCGCATCTACTTCTGGGGGGGGGGGGAGGGAATGTCATGTCAGAAGAACAACCATATTTATTGTTGCTCCAACCAAATCCACTACATTCTGGAACATTAATAGAATGGAGTATTTCAATCTTCCTTCACCCAAAGGACTGTGAATGGAGAGTTCTGCTAAAATAATTTGTTTTCAAGTAGAAATTAGAGCTCTCAGTCACAAAACTGCAACCCTCTTTTCCTTCCCTTCTCATTCCAACATTTTCATTATATAGGGGAGAAACATTGATTTTGGGCAAATGCAGAGTTTCATTCTAGAGTAGGACCATCAGGAGCCCAAGGATCTCAATGACCACCAGACAGTAGCGAGGAGTTCGTCTTCTGGACCACACTGCTGCTTTCTAACAATGGACCAGATGAGATAGCTTTTTTTCTTTTCATCCAATCATGTTCGATTCTTGGTGATTGCCTGGACTAATCCCTGTAGTTTTCTTAGCAAGGTTTTCCAGAGGTGGTTTGCCATTGCCTGCTTTTTGGCTACCCCGGTGGCTTCATTTCACTCCAAATATGGACTCATCAGCAAATCTTTGGGAGGGTCCATCTTTGTGTTAGTTTTTCAGAGGAACTCTGATTTGATTGAATGTCTCCCAAATCCATCTACAACAGCTTAATTCAGTTTCAGATTGTGCGTAATCAATGCATATATTTAGTTTCACCCTATACCTGGAGGCCTGAGATATGGCTGGCTCAGCAACTGGGGTCGACATCACTGAGAAATCTGCTTAAGGGCATCTCCCCATCCTTGCCAGGTCACTGAGTCACTCAGATGGGTATGATTGCCAGGATGTGTCTGCTTATTTATAAACTTCTATTTGGGAGAAGATTTATCTTTCCCTTCTCCTCCAGGCCTGAAAATATATTGAATATAGTGACCATCTTACCAGCACAACACCATTATCTCTCCTTCCCTTCCTCCCCATCATGTTATAGAAAGGAAAAGATTCCTAGTGGTATTTCTGTACAAAATCTTTGCCCCACTTCAGAAATACTTTTGATCCTGCTTGATAGGACATTGGCTGTATCAGAGTTGCACTGATTTATTGCTGGCTCAACTGCAGTATCCTTGGAATTGTTCCAGAACTCAGAAGGGGAGAAGAGTGTTAGCCAGCAGCCCCTTTATCTATATGAAGATCTTCCATTGCCATTTTTCAGTTCCATTTTCCACTTGCCCTAGCCCACAGGTCTGCAACCTGTGGCTCCGGAGCCTCATGCGGCTCTTTCAGCCATCTCCTGCGGCTCCCAGTCCTCTGCCATGTGCAGTCCAAAAAAAAAAGTGAGACTAAAAAAGTTCAACCAATCAATTCAAATATGCAGGGTAGGTGCATATCTCGCCTTGGCTCCACTCTTCAGTCAAATCCTGTTCTGCGCATGTGCACACGTGCACACATTTTTTGCAGCTCCCAATTTTTCCTTTTGTGAGGGAACCGGTTCCGAGTGGCTCTTTCACTGTTTCAGGTTGCTGACCCCTGGCCTAGCCTCACTGGAGAGCAAAGGGGCTTAGCAATGAGTTCTTCCTTTGATAGTGATTCCTCTTCATTCTCCCAAATTCTTCCCTTTTTGCTGTAAAGAAAAAAGCCTGGGGGCCATTCAGAACACAAATTTGGCAACTGCTCATATGGAGTTGTTCTACCAATCATCACTTCTAGCCTGCATATCAATAATATATTTGGGGAGCCCCCCAGATCTATAGAAGTATGTGTCTCTGCTCTGGCAGAGCTAAAAAAAATATTCTAAGGAGAACAAGCAGGCTATTAGTTGGGTTATGGTGTTACCTCCTCATTGTATTTACTAAGACCAAAAGGAGTGTTGAGCTTCTTTTCACTGGATGTTCAAAGAAGAGGTAGGACAACTATTATTGGGGATGATTTAATTTGAATTCGGCACTGAACCAGGAGTTGGAAGGGTGGTCTGCCTAAACCCCTTCCAATGAAATGATCTGATTAACAGATGCAATATGGGCTGTCCCGTCCAGGTGAAGGAGATATATCCATTATTTGCTGAGAAGTACATCCATCCAACCAAGTGCTCACAAGTGTCCTCTTTTAAGAGAAGATCCACGCTTACAGGAGAAGGAACAGAAGAGTGAAAGAATTGGATATTTCTGACTACTCTTACCCAGCCTTGGCCAAAAAAGGATTAGTCCTGAAAGGCATTTTATAGAAATGCTAGCTGAGCATTAATAATGTGGCTGAATTAGAAGCACATGTGGCAGAGAAGAAGTGTGATATAATTGGCATGACAGAGACTTGATTAAAGCAAGACATTGACTGAGAGATTAAATTACCAGCAGGAGTGTTGAGTACAGAGGAGGGACAAGGGAAAAAGCATGAGGAGGAAATGGAGAACATTGTGTCAGTAGAAGCAACAAAACAAGGGAAGAGGAAGGAAGGAAGGAAGGAAGGAAGGAAGGAAGGAAGGAAGGAAGGAAGGAAGGAAGGAAGGAAGGAAGGAAGGAGGGAGGGAGGGAAGGAGGGAGGGAAGGAAGGAGGGAAAGAAAGAAAGAGAGAGAGAGAGAGAGAAAGGAAGGAAGGAAGGAAGGAAGGAAGGAAGGAAGGAAGGAAGGAAGGAAGGAAGGAAGGAAGGACCTTCATTGGCAATATACAACCTATACAGAGGCATCGAATGTAAGATTTTATAATGTGAAGTTACCGTCCTATTTCAAACTCAAAAAGTTTTTGTCCTGGAAATTCAAATAGCCCGAACTGATGAATCAAGAAAGAGACTTGACTTTTCCTGGCTTTATTGAGAATCAGTCTGCTCTCCTCAATTAAATGCAAACTCAAAAGTAGGAGGAGACAGGCCTGCAGTAATGCTATATGCCCTGAGACTTCGCTCCTGCCTGTGTTTATTCATTCGTTTATTCATTATGCCCATTCATTGTTTTAAATCAAGAATGAGATCAGAGGAAAATCCACCATCCCTTGTGCTGCACTGAAATTAAAATGCCATTTCTTTGCTCATATACCATGTGCAATAAGGGAAGACAATAACAGTCTGTTTATTTTATACACTTCTGCCAAAACTGATGCATTCATAACTATAGTAAAGGTAAAGGTAAAGGTTCCCCCGCACATGCGTGCTAGTTGTTTCCGACTCTAGGGGCCAGTGCTCATCTCCGTTTCAAAGGCGAAGAGCCAGCGCTTGTCCGAGGATGTCTCTGTGGTCATGTGGCCAGCATGACTAGACACCAGAGGCGCACGGAACGCTGTTACCTTCCCACCGTCGTGGTCCCTGTTTTTCTACTTGCATTTTTACGTGCTTTCGAACTGCTAGGTTGGCAGAAGCTGGGATGAGTAACAGGCACTCCCTCTGCTACGCGGCATTCAGGATTCGACCCGCCAAACCGCCAACCTTCTGATTGACAAGCTCAGCGTCCTAACCCACTGAGCCACAGCATCCCTTTCATAACTATATCATGAAGCATAAAAACAATCACCTTAGATTTTAAACCCCACATGAAATCTTGCATCTATTATACATCTTGTTCTAGGGGGGGATTAGCATAATAAATGTCCTGCATTGGATGTTTAATTGTTCAAACTGCTCCAACGAGAGGACTTCCTTTCCTTGTTGCACCCCCCCCCCCACTTCATCCCACCAGTTTGCACTGGAGGTTTTAAGGACGCTTGCAGGCTGCCTGAGAGTGTCCTGCAGATGTTGTTTCTTATTTTGGCAAATATGCACCACGTATTTCATCCACAAAACTTGATCCATGAGAGAAAGAACCTTTCTTTGGGAAGAATTATATTCTACTAAGGGATAAAGGTGTCTGCAGGGTTGAATGTCACCAGTGTTAGTAGAAATGAAGCTCCTATAAAAGCTGAGCCTGTTTCAGCTCAGTTAATCAGGCCTGGTGTCATGTACAGCCAGATCCTGCCACCCACCGTACAATAAATAGAAATTCCAAAAAAACAAACTGGGAGGATCTGATCCATTAGAGAAGTTATCTTTCTTCAGAACTAATTAATCATCTTCCTCCGAGGGACCTTCCCCTGGTAAGGAGTCTAATGTTTTGTGCCATCCGGCTTTTTATCACAAACGCACATCAGCACCTTCATATTTTTCTCTCCCGAAATAGCTGTCTTCATTTAATCTATGGAGTTATAAATCAGCGAGCTCAGTTGCTAAGTGACAATGATGCATTTACAATGTCCAAGCACTTCTAAGCGAGGAAATGAATAATTACCAATGTCATCATCAATCTTTCACAAGCCACAGAGTAAGGTACAGACTCATTATTTTTAAAACCGAGAGCAAAGAAAAAGCCGTGCTTTTACCATTCCCCTAAAGCTGCCCTTGAAAGCTCCTCATCGAGTGAAGGTTACACTTCAGTGCAATGCTAAAGCAGCTGCCTTTGACCTGGGATCAGCAACGTGCCATGCGTGCAGATTCTGAAACAAGCCCTAAATTGCTTTTGCACAAGTCTGTGCAGATTCACATGTAGGCTTCAAGAATTCTGAAAATCAAGCTAGAAATAATTGGATGTTGATTGTTGATCATTCGTTTTTGTTTTCTTTGTTCAACACAGCCTAACGTCCTTAGGTGACCTTGTCCCACCAAATACATGAATGAATGAATGTCGGCATCAACTGCTGCCGGCATCAACTTCCCTGCGCCCTGTGCGTTCCCACAGAGAGGGTCTCCTCAGGGTGCCACCGATCAGAGAATGTCGATTGGTGGCCCCCAGGGGGAGATCCTTCTCTGTGGGCGCTCCGGAGCTATGGAATCAGTTACCGGTAGAGCTCCGGATGGCGCCCGATCTTCGCTCCTTTCGCCGCGATCTGAAGACGTTTTTGTTTGCACAAGCCGGCCTGGCCTGATGGGGGATTGGTGGGGTTTTTATTTTTGTATTTTTATTGTTGTATCTTTGGGGTTTTATAAATGTAGCATATTAATTGTTTTAAAATCGGGCAATTATTTAATCTCCTTTTAATATTTGTAACTTTGTATTTTATTCTTGCCCTGTGAACCGCCCTGAGTCCTTCGGGAGAAGGGCGGTATAGAAATATTAATAAAATAAATAAATAAATAAATAAATGTCCTCGCTTATGGCACTGTCTCGTCTTGAAACTACTAAGAAAATATAGTTCATGGCCAAATCCATGCTTTACATGAAAAAAAGATTCCCATGGCTCCCTCCTGGTTCACCTCCACTTCAATGACCAGATAGCAAGTGATGGGAAAATCCTTCCCAGAGTACCGGAAAACTGTAGCCATACAGTGTATGGTCCAATAGTCTAACTTAAAGTAAGCAATTTCTTCAGTCTTTGGGTTGGCAGTTTTCACATTATATAGGTAATCCTCAACTTACAACCATGTGTTTAGTGATCGTTTAAAGTTACAATGGCACTGAAAAAAGTGACTTATCACCTGTTTTCAAACGATTGTTGCAGCATCCCCATGGTCATGTGATCACAATTCAGGCGCTTTGGCAATTGGCATGTATTTATGACAGCTGTGCTGTCCCGGGGTTATGTGATCATTGTTTGTGACCTTGTCGGCCAGCTTCCAATAAGAGGGGAAGCTAGATTCGTTTAACATGATCTACTTAACAACTGCACTAATTCACTTAATAACTGCAGCAAAAAAGCTGGTAAATTGGGGCACAACTCACTCAGGGCGGTATACAAATTTAATAAAAGTAAAAGTAAGTAAAGTAAAAACTGCCTTCCTTAACAACAGAAATTTTGGGCTCTATTGTAATCGTAATTCGAGGACTACCTGAATCAAGTCTGGAAGGAGTATTACATAACCTGAACTGCTAGGGCTCTTAAGAAAACATGCCAAAGGTTTGGAGTGTGTGTGTGTGGGAGAAATAATTCAAAATGTAAATAAAGCAATGAAGCAATTTCACTCTGTACAACAGCTGAAGTCATGAAGTTGCTGTTTAAAAAAGTCACCACCAGAAAGCAACAGAGACTAGAAGTAATCTGTTAAATTTTCTGGAGATGAACCTCAGCCAAAGTATCTTAGCTCTCTAATAGCCTACCTACTAACCATTTTAAAGATTTTTTTTTTTAAAAAAAATATTTCTCGTGATCATTCTTCAAGCTCAGCAGCCTAACAGGAGTTGTTACAGTGGCCTCTGCAGCTTTCATTTCCAAGGGGAACACCTGTCTCATGACTTCTTTCCCATTTTTATAAAGTCTGCAGTCCTGATGTTTGTAGCTGCATTCTCATCTTGTCCTTATTCAGCAGTTTCCAGATACAGAGAGGCTTCTTAAAATGCCAACTCCTGTACTCAGCCAGGGAAAAATATATGGCCAATTTAGAGGCTGACACCATTGTGGATCTCAAAACCTCCTCTTGCTATGCCAAGCTCATTCGCCTCCCCGTAGCGCAGCCGTGTCTTTGCCTGTTTTGTTTTTGGATTATGGCTTCGGCTTGAGAAAACACTGCTTTGAATCAACCAAAGAAAAACATATCACTCATTGGAGAACAACTGATAAAATAAATAGAACTATGCTAAGCTAAAATAACTAATTACTTCTTTAACTGTAATCACTGCTAGACGTGAACGTGTAAGGTTTCCATGCACATTAAAAGACGGGAATGCTGGGATTCTCCCCAACACATGGGATTATGCAAAAGTAGCTTGGAGACCACCTGGGATTTGCATGCCTCTTTTTTTTTTAAAGGAGGTTTTGAGATCCACGATGGTGTCAACCTCTAAATTGGCCATATATTTTCCCCTGGCTGAGTACAGGAGTTTTTTTTAAAAAAGAGCTAATAATGTCTGGAGGTTTGTGAAGCATTTAGAAAATCTTATCCATATGGGTAATTGTATCCATGTTAGCTAAGGTAATTGATGATTATGTACATGTGGTCCTCGACTTATGACCATTCATTTAGAAACAGCACTGAAAAAAGTGACTTATGATTGGTCCTCGTGCTTGCAACTTTTGGAGTTTCCCCACAGTTATGTGATTGTGATTTGGGTGCTTGGTAATCAGCACGCAATTAACCACAACTGCAGCATCCGGACCACATGATCTCTCTGGTCCCGGTGACCAACCCAGATTGGATATTGCAACACTATCCTGGGACACGTATATTTGTCTTCATTCACATGACTATCATTTACGATCTTTCCAGCAGGCTTTCAATAGGCAAAGTTAATAAGGAAAACCAAATTTGCTCAACGGCATGATTAATGACCCTGGCAAAAAAAAACTTGTAAAGTTGGTTGTGGTCACACGATGGCTCACATAATGACTGCTTAGTAATGAAAGTTCTGGTCTCAGTTAAGGTTGTAAGTTGAGAATTACTCAGGCCACCAATTTGGTATTGATTCCAGGCAGTCACATAGATTTTTCTCCAGGTTAATCTGTCCCAAATCTGGTCCTACCAGATCCTCCAAAAATGCACCCACAGCTGCTGTAGTTGAGTCCCTCCATCTTATTGCTCTTTGTCCTCTTCTTCTCCCTCTTTCTCCCTTTCTCAAATTATAGAGTTCTCATGAAAGCTAGGTCTTGTGTTAATGATAAGTCATTATTTTGATCCATTTTCCTTTCCTAGGTCATACAATTTAGCTACATTTTCTTCCTTAATACTCCAAACTTTGGCATTCCAGCCTCCAACAAAAAGTACTGTTGCATATATTGCTCGCATATTCAGTTGATTTCAGATTAAACTCAACCATAAAATTGGCGAACCTACTCTTCTACATGAGTGGTTGTCGCACAAACATTGATAATAGGTTTGTTCATGGTCTAATTAATATTATTTGGTTATTTATTTCATTGTATCCATATACTGTCCTTGCTATATCCATCCAGACTATGAAAGCAACACTTTTTTTCTTTGTTATTTGTGTTCTGGGTAGCAAACAGATGATATGGTCCAATTCAATCCAAGATTCAATGTGTAGTTGCTTCGTTTCATTTTGAACTGTTCTATGTTCATGCTACTTAAGCATGGGGGCATGATGGCTCAGGGATTAAAGATGCTGAGCTTGTTGGCTGGAAAGCTAACTGGGGTTTGAGACCCAAGCACTGCACAACGGTTGAGCTTCCATCACTTGCCCCAGCTCCTGACCCCCTAGCCGTTCGAAAGCATGCAAATGCAAGTAGATAAATAGGTACCATTTCAGTGGGAAGGTACTAGAGGTCTTGGTGTAGAGTCATGCTGGCCACATGAGCACAGAAGTGTCTTTGGACAACACTGTCTCCCTTGGCTAAGAAACAGAGATGAGCACCACCCCCTAGAATTGGACAGACTGGACAGAGGAAACATTTACTACTTATGTTCTTACTGTAATTATGCCTTTGCAGCTTTGGATGTTCTTTTCCTATATGGCAACATAAACAGCTAGATATCCTGAAGGCTTTAATCTAGCTCTATCATAGATACCTTTAAAACTCCAAAAATTCCTCAACTCTTTCTCAATAGCATGTTGAGTAGTATCCCACTGGAGGGACCCTTCATCTAGGCATTATGCTATTAATTGCTTTGTACAGGCTATCCGTGTTTTTTTCTTGGTAAAATACAGGGTGGTTTATAACAACCTGCCCTCTCCCGTATAGGATGAAATGGTGCCTTTTTCTTTGCTACTAAAACAATCATCCATCTGCAGGACCTTCCTAGATTGCTGATGTCCAATATAGTTTCCTGCTTGCTTTAGTTGGGCATCTGTGATGTCTTTCGTGCCTGGGGGGAGGGGAGGGCCCCACTGGGATTCTACACTCTTGGCATACACTCCATGTATCCTCCGCTCATCCCTACAAGAACATTCCCCACTCCCACCCCACCCTCGCAACAAGCTGACTGAGATTCTGTTTTAAAACAACAAAGGAGTACTAGTTGCATCCCCATACTTACTGTAGTTCCTGGGAATAAAGTCCATTGAAATCTAGGTATACATATATAACTGCAACAATCCAAAATGGAATAGTCCCTTTGTTAGTGGGCCTAAGCTGTTATCAGGAGGGGTAGTCTGATTTGTTGGGCAGCCCCCCCTCAACCGATGATCCATGAGGCGAAAGCTCTGCCCAGCCCCATCACACTGCCTAAAAGCAGCTCACGGGCTCTGTTCAGTTTGTATAGTGAAACACTTCACATACCACTGCCTGTCACTTTGTTCTGGGCTGCTGAAAATAGCCCTAAAATAAAAGACAGCCGAGTGAGTTTTTGTCCAGAGCAGTGAGAAAGCAACTCCCTGTTTTACCTTGCCATCACCCTGTGCTCAGAGGTGTCCACAGCTAGCAATGACGACCCCAAATAACAAATATGACATCATGACACAAGCTCCACCTTTTTTGTACTTGCATGATGACATCTCTCAAGCAAGGTGTGGAATCTGTGTTGTAAAGCTGTGATGTTTCATCCTTTGCCCTCCTTTGGCTTCCTGATTTGTAGTCTTTTGCACTAAAGAGTGTAGAATCCTCCTCATTTGGACACCATCCATGAGCAATCTCGGGGTTCATAAAATATAATAAGCTTTTGCCAGCCATAACTTAGGGAGGTCAAATGACCATAGATGACTTCAGCTCACAACTTAAACAACGGCAGGATGGGGATCAGCAACAGTCAGCACATTTCATGCCAGTAGTTTTTTGGGGGTTTTTTTGCCAGCCAGCTCAAGTTGTATGAAAGTACGTATGGGGTTTCTCTTGCAACCAGTCCCATCCCTGGTAGTCTGATGCCAGGGCATGGAGAGTAGCAGAAGGTGGGGAGAGAGATGGTGCTTTAAACCCCAACGTCTGATTCCCCCAATTAAACACCAGTGGATACAGGGGAGAAACTGGAGTGAAAGAACCAGATTCTCCCACCTCTGAAAGCAAAATGCCCCGGAAGACAATGCCCAGGGATGAGGCTTGTTCACCTTAAGACTAAAGCTGCTGGGCAGAATCCAAGCTCTGCCCACGTCCCCAACAGCATCATCAGGAAGGCATCATAGATCATATGAACAGAAACATGTGTGCCAGGAGGACAAGCTTTGATCTGTCTGTTACTGCCAGACACCCTGCCAAAGTCAGCACAGCATAGCACAAGCTTCTGCTGGGGAAATGCCGAATGCCAACATGCGAGGGCAGTTGCTCTGCCAGGAGGCTAAGGGATTAAGCTGCTTTGGAATTCTCACAGGCTCAACAAGAGTAATGTTAGAAGCCTTCTTTGGTTGCCATCTGTCAGGCCCAAGAACCAAGAAAGATATACAGTCATTCTTCCAAGCAGAGTTCTAGACAGAATCTTGCCAAATTGAAGCTATTATCTACATCAAGCATATACTCTGAGAACTATTAGGGAGGTGGGGTGTTCACCCCCTTTCTCTCACACAGCATATCTGGACTAGGCTGTCTCTTACTTCTCTGAAATGCAACCCCTCCCTCCTGAGGATCCAGGCTAAGACATCCCATCACATGTCTCCCTTGGGATGTAGAAAGATTACCTTACAGGTAGTCCTCGATTTACAACCATTCAGTTAATGATTATTCAAAGTTATAATGACATTTTAAAAAGTGATCTACGACTGGTCCTCATACTTACAATAGTGACAGCATCCAGAGTCACACGATCAACATTTGGGCACTTTGTAACCGGCATACGTTTAGCAGCATCCCAGGTCATGTGATGGCCATTTGCAACCTTCTCAACTGACATCTGACAATGGGTATAGCCAGATTTGTTTAATGACTACTTAATTCACTTAATAACTACAGTGACTCATTTACAACCATAGTAAAAAAAAAGATGTAAAATCAGGTGGCCACTCACTTGACAATTGTCTTGCTTGGCAATGGAAATCCAGTCCCATTTGTGGGTTGTAAATCAGAGACTATCTGTATTTCCTGAATGATGTTTTGTGACCAATTCCCAAACAAATATGGCTGCTCTGCTAAAGTAAAAAAAAATTACTCAAGTTTTTACTTCCTACACTCTGCTGAAAATCAGCCTTGGATAGTTATTTTAACTATGTGTTCCAAGGAAAGAAACCCTAAAGCTTTTAAACAAATAATTAATCCATTCTGATTATTAAATACTGATTTATATAGGAAGGAATGTCTACCTGGCTTTTAAATTATGTTTGTAACACAAACCCCATTCTCCCTTCTCACAAGAAAACTTAAGCCGTAATGTAGTTTATCATCTTAGCACCATTTGGGACTTGTAAACTATGATTTATGAGCAAGGCCAAAAGCAGTTGTGCTTAAATAAGATGCTGTACCATGTTTTAATTAACAATGTGTTATTAAATAAACCACAATGGGCTTGGTCTCTACAGCACCCACATTACTGACAAACTAACTCTAGTGCAGCTTTGCATGCCATGCAAACCAAGTTTATATCTTCTTCAAAGACGATCCAATTAGAGTGAAAACAAATTCCTCTGGATCCAAGCTCCTACAATTATATGCAAGGGAAATAAAGTGAAGGTAAAAAATGAGGTTGACCTTTCCTCCCCCCCCCCCTATTGCATAAGGCAAAGCTTCTGTGAAACAGTTTTGTGCAAAATAGTTACCTTCAATTAGCCGAGAGTTGGGACAACATTATACCTGAAGAAGCTAAGAAATATTTGCTGGCTTATAACGTTTCCCGTTGCTCATTTCCGTCATCATTTGATCTCTCTTTTTTAAAAAAAAATTCCTGAAGGCAGCAAAAGAGCACACCTGGGGAAAAAGGTGTACCCGAGTGCTTACTTGCCTACATGGGGTGTAGTGGGGTGGATTTACTCTTCCTGCAAGGAGCATTCAGACATAACATCTCTGCTCACTTCTGGGAATTTGAAGGGTGGCACGGTCTAGGTCAGGGGTCGGCAACCTCGGCTCTTTTATGACTCGTGGACTTCAACTCCCAGAATTCCTGAGCCAGCATAGCTGGCTCAGGAATTCTGGGAGTTGAAGTCCACGAGTCATAAAAGAGCCGAGGTTGCCGACCCCTGGTCTAGGTGAAGCCTCACCCTTCGGTTCCCAGAAAAGTCTAATGTCCAATCCCGAGAAGTAAAAATCAGGCGGGAAGTTGGTGCGCCGGGCTTCCAAGAGGAGGTCACGGCTACAGGGAATGGGGTGGCATATGGCGAGGAGAGAGGGAGAGAGTCATGCGCCAGGAAGGAACAGGGTGGAGACGACGCCTGTTTTCCCCAGGAGCGGAAGGAACAGACGTGGCGCGGTGTAATGTTTCTCTCTGGCACAAACTGGCGGCAGCTGCAGCAGCAGCAGCCCCCCCCCCCCCGTCCCCCCCACCCGGGTTGGCTTTCCACCTGCTGAAGTTGGGGGCCAAAAAGAGTGCCCGCCTTTCCCGCCTTTCCTGAACAAACAAGAAGTCCGAGCAGCAAGGTGCCAAGTGTGCCTTGCTTGAGGCGAGCTCAGCAGATGGCTTCCTCGAACCAAACTCCAAGACCCGGAGGGGGGGGAGCGAAAGGGGGGGGGAGAAATAAACCTTTTTTCCGTAGGGAAACAATGACATCCAGCGGAGAGTTCGGTTAAGCACAAGGAGGTGTGTGTGTGTGTGTGTGTGTGTGTGTGTGTGTGTGTGTGTGTGTGTGTGTGACGTGGGGAAATGGAGGAACGTTGGGAAAAAGCAAACTTCCCGCTTCTTTAGGACCAAAAACTTTAGGTCCTTGCAAGCAAGAGCTGGCAGGCTGTTTTGTTTTGTTTTGTTTTGTTTTGTTTTGTTTTGTTTCTTTTTAAAGTGCTTTTTAAAGTGTTTTTTTTTTCTTTTTAAAGTGTTGCGCTTTATCGTAGAGCCGGGGTAATTGGCTATATTGAGGAAGAGGGGGTGGAGATGATTATGGATTTTGTTTTGAAATTTAATCGTTTTTAGTTGTGGTATTGGTTTGCTGTTTTTCATATTGATTTTTTAAAAAGTTATTTCTGAACCAGCCAGAGTCTTGTGTGGAAGACGGACAGCTGTATTAGATAGATAGATAGATAGATAGATAGATAGATAGATAGATAGATAGATAGATAGATAGATAGATAGATAGATAGATAGATAGATAGATAGATAGATAGATAGATGATAGATAGGTAGGTAGATAGATAATTCAGAAATAAACCTCCGTTTGGTTATCAATGACACATTTGTAGATACAGAACTTTTATTATACACACATTAGAAAACTACAGCATTACATTATTTTTCCACATAATCGCCATTCAAGTTGAGGCACTTGTCATAACGTCTTACAAGGTTTGAAATGCCTTAGTAGTAGTCACTTAGCGCCAAATCTGGGCTGTAGGAGTGATCAAAAACATCCCAATGGAACTGCTTCAAAAGTTTTTGGGTGCGTCTAGAAGTGTGTAGATGAGCATTATTATAAGTCAATACCACATCGGAAGTCAGCTTGCCCCAGCGCTTGTTATGGATGGCTCATCTGAGTTTTCGTAATGTTTCACAGTAGACTTCTGAACTGATGGTCAAACCACCTCCATGAACTTCGCTAGCAGTACTCCTTTGGCATCTTCACATTTAGCGGGATTTTCTATGGCACGATAATGCTTGCCTGCACACCACTAGATGCACCCAAGAACTTTTGAAGCAGTTCCACTGGGTGTTTTTGAACACACACCCCATAGCCCAGATTTGTCGCCAAGCAACTACTAAAGAATTTCAAACCTTGTAAGACGTTATGGCAAGTGCCTCAATTTGAATGCCAATTATGTCAAAAAGTAATGTAATGTAGTTTTCTAATGTGTATAATAAAAGTTCTATATCTACGAGTGTCTGTCATTGATATCCAGAGGTTTATTTCCGAATTGCCCTCATAGATAGATAGATAGATAGATAGATAGATAGATAGATAGATAGATAGATAGATACATAGATACATAGATACATAGATACATAGATACATAGATACATACATAGATGAACCCCACCCCCCACCCCATACAGTCAGGGAGCTGCTTGAATAGTATTTTATATTCCCTTTCTCTCAGAAACCTTTTTAAGACACACAGATAAGATAGTCTGAATATAAAGTGTGCTCCAGCTGCTTAATCTCATGAGGCCAGTCACCCTCCCACATCCTTTCGTACTTCACAGACATGCTATACATCAGTGGCTCCCAACCTTTTCTATACCCCACATCCCAAGAACGCTTCTGATATATTCTCACACTCCTTACAAAGGTTTGAAATAATGGCAACAAATTATGCATATACACTATAATTTTGAAAACTCAAGTTTTCTCACACTCTGGAATATCATCTCGCACCCCGCACCCCGGTTGGGAACCCCTGCTGTACAATGCATCAAAATATTCAGAAAATTCTAAAATTAAAAAATAAATTGAAATATTTCTGTTAGGTATAATTCCAGAAAAAATAATTGAAATGGTTCCCTTGTCAGTGGTTCTCAACCTTTTCTTCACCATGGACCCCCTTTCAATTTTTGTGACCATGAGCCATAGCCATAGACCCCCCCGCCCCAAGACTTAACTCAATATTTTAACCATAACATTTCTTCAAGCTTGGTAAACCTCTGATGACGATGCACTCTCCCAGGAGTCCGCAGACCATACACTGAGAACCACTGCCCTATGTATTACACATCATATAACAAGGCAGACGTACACATTTGGATTGTAATATTAAGGAAAAGATTTAGGTGTC
The DNA here is from genome assembly GCF_947247035.1 of Vipera ursinii. Lineage (NCBI taxonomy): Eukaryota > Metazoa > Chordata > Lepidosauria > Squamata > Viperidae > Vipera > Vipera ursinii. The sequence goes on from NC_139512.1 coordinate 205,723,087, forward strand.
CAATCAAAAATAACCAATGAAATAACATGAACTCATATCAACAATAGCCTCAATGTGCAATATAAAGTACAAGTATTTAGATCAGCAACTGAGAAACAACGAAGGGGAGAAAGCATCACTAAAAATCTTTCTACAAAGTTTTTTACTTGATTTTTTTCCTTAGTGTTTTGTATTTTTAACATTATGAAAACTTAAAATTTTAAAAATGATAAAAAGAGTTTCTGTCTGAATCTGATCTATTTTCTGTTCAAGGTGCAGTAGTACTTAAATAACCACTGCCCTATGTTAGTGGCATAAATTCCATCAGTTACCATGACACAGAAGTGGGGGGAACACATTTATTTTAGGTTGTATAAAACAGTTCTGCAATTTTTGATAAGAGGGGATGATTCCCAGTAGGATGGATTGTTTGGATTTCCTTCTCATGGAGGTGTTTTAGGCAATTTTGAATAAACGCTTAGACATCAGACTGAGCTTTTAGTTACATATTTATTTAAAAAACCTTCACAGGCTTCTAGCTGCACCTTGATCCTTCTTCCTTGCTTTCTTCCAATGATACTTTTAAATTTTGTTTTACTGCATTCATGGTTATTTCAATATGATTATGGACCCCATGTATAAATTCATAGGTTATGGTGAAATGAGTCCAAACGTTTTCCTCTAGAAGACACTACAATAAAATAAAATGGGCTTCTCCCAGTATTGGAGCATCTGTGACCTTTCAGACATACCCTGAATTGTAAGGGCCAGCTTGGCAATCTCGCTCATAGTTAGCAAAGCTGACAGCTCCGCTAAAGTTGTCAAAATGGAGCACAGTCTCTTCAACTACCCTTCCAAATATGAGGTAAAATCCTTCGTCTTTCTCTGAAGTCCCTGCATTTGGGATCAGTGCAAGAGCATTTAACGAAGGCTCTTCCTAAATAATGAGGACACATGAAACTCAATACACTCTCAACAACCCCAAGTAGCATGGACATGCATATAAATGCTGGGAGTTGTAGTTCAACAACACATAGAGAACCACAGGTCCCCTCCTCTGACCCATCCTATAGCTCTGACAGTGGATGGCCTAGGCAAAGCTCCTGAAGGAAGAGACAATAGTTCTCCCATTCTGCCCTAAGGCAGGCATGAGGAATGGGTGAGAAGAGGAATAGAGAAACATAAGCAATTTATTACCTCATGGAAAAAAATAGTGGTGTATTTTATGCATAGCCTGATGTATTCTAAGAAGATGATCATCAACATTTTATCCATGGACAGTGATAGGATGCTATCTGGTTATTTCTCAGTTTTCAAATGTCTTTTCTGTCAGAGCTTAAGAAATATGGTAGGGTTTAACAGTAGGGAAGAAGGAGAGAAATGGGAAAAAAGGGAGGGAGGCTGATTTTAGAACTGCAATATGGCTGAAAGGATTTGCTGTGCCCATTTGCTTTCACTATTATATTTGCAAGCCCATATCACAATGTCATCATAAGCCTTCAAAGTTGTGTCATTCAAAGAACCCAAACACAATAGCATTTCTTCTATATTATTTGCACATAATGCAAATCTTGTTGTGGTGCAAGGCTTTCAGTCTTTCCTCCCTACCCTACCCCACCCCAGGTTTTTGTACCTCTCAAAAGCACGCAGACATATACATTCACAGGGGCTTTTTTTTCCTGCTGGGTCCCCACAATCTTGACTACGTCTCATTTTAGCGTAAGGGACAGGCCACCGATACGCATCCACTTCTAAACATAGCGATACCAAAACAATGTGTGCTGTTATCATGTGTGACGTTAGGGCACAAGCTGCACAAATATATAATTGAGTGGAGTTGGCACTGCAATGTATGTTTTCTCATTCCCCCGCCCCAAGAATGCCTATGAATAACCTGTGACTATATTGATGTGATAGCAGCATTTTCTTCATTGAGACATTGTTCAAAATTGCTCAAGGTGTATAAAAGCAGTTAGGCTTTTGTTGCCAATTAACTGTGTGGGAGAGGAGTCAAGTGACTGCAGTCAAATAAAACAGAGGCAATAGAAAAATTATTGTATTAGGTAATTAAAATAAGGGGTTTAGTGGCTTTCATGTTATCTCAGCTAGTTTTAAATGTTCCACTACTTCCATTTAGAGATCTGTTCCTAAGTAAAACAGTGTTTAGCTTTTGCAATCAACCTCGCCCAGACCTCTAACCATCCTGTGGCAAACTTCTGTCCAATTTCCAAGCCAAAAAAAGGTTTCCAGAACAAACCTCCAAAATGTCTGAGGTTTTCCCATCTCTGCAAAAGCCTCTTTCCAAGAGCACACTCCCAGTAATTTTGCATGCAGCCTTATAAATTAACCATCGTGTAGTCAGAAACATGTCTGGTTATTATATTTTATAATTAACTTCTGTGTTTTTGGGAAGTATTAAAACTGTGATGGGCAAAGCTTCAAACACATTCAGGGTTGTTTCTTTTCTGCCCTGATCTGAAAAAATCACAAAATGGTAGTTAGGCGGTGATTTCTTGCATGCAACATGGTTTTTCAGTTGGTAAAACTGAAATACTATATTCAGGAGAAGCTGTCAACGAGTCCTTTCCACATCTGGCTAGTGCCATCTCTTAAAACAGTACAGGAGCACAAAATACTTTCCCAGATAGAATGTTTTTTAAAGATGTAAGTATACTTTTATGTGACTTTCCATAGAATGTTCTTCCTGTAGCTTTCCGAGCATGATTTTGTGAATACCCTGCCAGGCATTGTTATTTGACCTTTGACCTTGCAGACCAACCTAACTTTTGTTCCTGAAGAGTCCTCCATTTCAAATGTCAAAAGGTTGTCAAGAATGTGAGTAAACAAAAGATTTCATTTGAAAATAAGATTCATTGGAGCACGGAAAGCCATATTCAGCATCCAATTATGAATATCTATCCAGGACCTGTACATTTGTGTGTCTGAATCTGTGTTGGAGATGAATGAACAAACCTATCTTGATTGTTCATGATTACGTACCCTGTGGTTTGTTTTGATATTAAGCCATTAATAAAACGTACTGGTGACACTCATGAAAAATCAGTTGTTTTCACATTGAGGGGAATGAAGGTCAGGACTTAGAAGTTGTTCTACTGCTATGCAAATGCAATTTAAATGCAATAAAGAGAGTTTTTCAAAAAGAAGGAAAGTAAATATTGCAAAATCAGGACCAAATTCTTTGCTGAGGACCCAGATTGTGGGGAGCAATATGTTGACCTTGTATAAACTGCGTAGAGGGGGCTGTAAAGCACTGTGAAGCAGTCTGTAAGTGTAAGTGCTATTACTATTGCTATTAGAAAAGTCTTGATGCCTCCAAGAATTCACCTTCACTCCAATACAGCTCTGACATTCTGCAAAACCAAAAGATTTCTTGATGCCGATATGGTTGAAAATGAAAATGGGCCATTATCCTCAGAAAGGATGATCAAGATTTATTTAAATTTACCCCTTCTGGTATACTTTTATTCTTCTCTAGGGTTGACAGAGAGGCCTCTGGCTAATTATTTTCTTATTTTAGCTTCTTCACCAAAGCTGGTTATAGCAACTGCTGGCTTAGGCATAAATTCAGCCACCAACAGTCTCGTTAAAGGACTGTAAGAGGATTACAGATCCCATTGTTCCTTGTCATTAGTCACGTTGACTGGAGTTGGTGGAATCTGCAGGGCCAAACTTCTGATTGGAGATGGCTGCCTAACAATTACCATATAAAGCAGATCAGGATTTAACAACTTACCTAAGAGTGCCTGGTAAATTAAGTAGAAGGAGGAGCTTCTTTGGTAATGACTTCTTCTTACAGCTCTGCCAAAAATGTCTCCCAAGTCTCAGGTACCAAATCTCAGGCACATGTGAGACCATTCATTTCAGTTGTAACGTTTCCAGGGAACATTCTGAGTTCAGAGCACAGATATTCTTGCTGTATCTACACGTAAGTGGTTTTTTCCCCCCAAGTACAAACTAATCTACAGATAGAGATTCTTCATATTCTTATGAAGTCCAGCTGAACAATATATGGCTTAACATCTATACAGTCAGGACAGATCTGGATGGACTGATATTGGCCCAAAACTGTTGGTGGTAACATTAGTATGTGAGGAATTCAGGTGGCATTCCACAGCCTTCTGAAGCTGGTGAGGATTTATTGTTTCTCAGTGAACTCTCTCTTCTCCTGTCTGTCTCCAAAGATGGCCTAAAGGAAGGCGAAAGACAGGAGGCTTCCAAGGTCAACAGGTGGCACATTATGGAATGAATGTTGTTATGCGTGTCTCTTCAGGTGAACTTGAGGTCAGTGCAGAATGTTGTTAAATGGGTAGTGTCATATTGTTTATTTTTTTTTGTCAGAAGTCAGGCAAATGTTATTTGAAATTTTACAGAACTCATACTGAACTTCTCTCCAGGGAGGTGAAATATAAGAGCAGAGATGGAAAGATTCCAGTATTTTACTGAAAAATCCCAAGTTACAATTATACCACCCATATTCCTGAGCTAAATTCAAGAACTGTTTACCTTCCCTATTTTGTTGCTCTGCAGGTACATTATGAAATGTTGTTGCCTGACCTACCTATAGGGAATCAATGTGGAGAGAGCTGCATAGATTATGATTTTGCTGTATGAAATAAATACACAGGATAATTGTGATAGGAAACCCCAACCAAATGAAGAAGAATTAAATGAAAAAATATTTACAGATGTGATAATTGCCAGAGGAGATATTAACTCTCAGTAACCAAACTTCAAAATGATTCAACTGGATTATGTATCACTATGAATACCTTCTTTCTCATCATAGTAATTTCCTCTACTTTTATTCCTATTCTAACTTCATCTCTACCCCTACCAAGAGGGATATTACCAGGGCTGAGTATGTTGTATTTTGGCTTTAAGACAAAGTGGTAAGATATATTGGCAGGGATACAGTATGTCTTTTAAAAACTCTGCTTCTCTTCAAGGTGATGTGAATATCGATATTTAAAATGCAATTCTAATAATTGTTCGGACAGATGCCAGGCAGCATCTGCTATTGGGTTGTGAGCCCAAACCTGTAAAAGATGTTAGATCAATGAGTCCTTCCAAATACCAATCTGATTGTTTTATGCTACCTAGTCCCCCAAGCATTAAATATGCAATCTGTCTAAAAAAGATTACCACTACTTTCTTGGGGATGAGGATCAATTTATTGTTTGCCATTCAATTTATCCCCACATCCACACACTGATTTGGAGAGTATCTGTTGTATCTCCTAGATTCAGCGCAAAAAGATAACCTTTGGAAGCATCTAACGGTGGTATCTTTTTCCAAGTTGCTGGATAATCTCATCCAATGCAATGCTTTAATGCAGATGCTAAATGACATAGAAAAGAGAGCTGTGGGATCTTGAAGTACAATTGCTTGGAGTGAAGCAATTATTCCCCAACACAGCCATATGCCCATAGCTAGTAAAATGAGAGTGAAACAGGGAAACCACTTCCAAGAAATAATCCAAGCTCTGAACTTGGATAGCTCATCCAGAAAGACATCATAATTTATCAAAGGCACCAAAAGCTGTTGAAAAGTCTAAAAGAATCAAACAGCCATTCTCTGTTCCAGAGTCAAACCTGGATCGAGACTGAAATTTGAATAGAAAATCAGCTTCCAAGCATATTTGAATTTTCCAAGAATAACCAACACAAACACCTTGCCTAAGAAGAAAAAGTAAGCAACTGACCATAAATAAGTAGGAAGAAATACATAAAATAGATCACAGCAGAGTGCTGAAAATCCAGAGCCTTGGGTGACTTTTGATCAAACAATATTTCAAGCTTCCTTTCACGTGATTCAATATACGCCATCATTAGCATCTCAGTACTCCCCATGAAATATTCCCTCTCTTGCTTTCCAAAATTCAGCAACTTCTGTTGTAAAGTTTGCAATATTTATGTGGGAAGTGCACATATTTGCACAATAAACCTTTAACAAAATGGTCTTGAAAATGACCAAGACCTAGTTGACTCTGACACATTGGGGGTAGGAAGATATGTGTAGTGGTCATTACCAACCTCTAGCTGACACCTCTTTTCTGGCATGGGTAGGATTAGATCTGAAATCTCAGATTGTCATTTTCAGCTGGAGGATATTACAGCTCCTCCCTTGAAATGAAAACTCTGCTAAAATAGAGAGGAAGAAGCATAAAAACATGAAAGAGGACAGAAAAGTGGTTGTGCAGGTGAATTATCAAAAAGAGGAAGGTGAGTGATTTCAGGAGGGGATGAAGCCGTGGGAGAAAGCCAAGAAGTGCCTCCAAGACTAGTTTCTTGTATGTGTCTTTCCAAGTTTATCTTGTGATAGTTTATCCACCATTAGCATAGTTCTGGAGAGGAATCTGAAGCTGAGAGGTCATTACAGATCCAGAAAATATTAAATCCAGCTACTGAGGAGAAACTGTTCAATCAACAAGGGAAAATATCCATTTGATTTATCATGTAGACGGAGCCCAGACTAAGGGAGTGAGCAGTGCTATCATCTTATGTGGTCAGACATGGCCTTCTGTCTGGGCAATTACTTACAATGTTTGCTTTTCCTCCTTTGCTGCCTTACTCACTTGACCCCTCCCTTGTCATGATTGCTTTCGTCTCCTTGATAGACCATAATTTATGTATTGTAGGGCGAGGCTTTCATGCTTTTGTCTGTAACCTGAACTAAGAAACTGGGTTATTTTTGCCTGCTGCTTCTTGCTCATTTGGCGCTCACATCAGCTAGAATCTCACCTATCTATAGAATTTACAACTACAAAGCCATAGCTGGTAACTAAGCAGGGGTCATTTATCAGTTTGCTCAGCTTCTTTCCTTTGACTTAATATGAATATTGTGGGCACTGGAATCTTTTCATCGGACTGGCTTTTTAAGTTTCTTCCACAATGAAAGGCAAACTTTCACATTTAGCTTTTCTCCTCCTCTTGCCAGGGTTGCATCCAGATTTATCTGCAAATATAGAACCGAATTGTAAAAGGCGTCAGACTACAAAGCAGAAGACCATGAGTTCTAGTCCTCCCATAGGTATGAAGCCAACTAGGTGGATTTGACCTAGTCTCTCAGTCCAGAAAGCAGGCAATGGACAACTGCTTTGGAAAATATTACCAAGAAAACTGCAAGGACTTTTCCAGGCAGCCACCAGGAGACACTGAACCAAATATATTTATGTACATGACATATGACTGAATTATGTCCTCTTACCCAGAGAGCACAGTGCAATGGCATCATCTTCCATAAACTGGATCAGCATACACCTTAACCCCTCCTACTTTATGAGCATTTAGGATCTCACTAGAGAGCCATCAGTGCCCAAGGATAAAAATGTATTCCTGCCCTGCTTACAAATCCATTCTCCCATTATTTTGTATACAGGAAAGTATCCACTTTGCTGACTTTCCTAGTAGGTGCCCTTAAGAATGTGTATTCCAACGTTTAAGTTCAGTCTTAAGCTCAAGTGTGCCAAAAAAGTGAAGCCCAAAGATATATCTGAAGATATCAGTTAAAAAGCTCTAGAAAAAAATGTAGTAAACTTACTTAAAATCTATGAACTTGATAAGACAAAACTTTGGAAATTCAGGAAAGTTGTAGAGTAAATTCTGCAACACAAAGAAGTCAGCCACAGCTCATAATTGCAAAATACATGTATCCTATTCATAAAGGTAAAGGTTCCCCCACACATGCGTGCTAGTCGTTTCCAACTCTAGGGGCCGGTGCTCATCTCCGTTTCAAAGCCGAAGAGCCAGTGCTTGTCCGAGGACGTCTCCGTGGTCATGTGGCCGGCATGACTAGATGCCAAAGGCGCACGGAATGCTGTTACCTTCCCACCGTAGTGGTCCCTATTTTTCTACTTGCATTTTTACATGCTTTCAAACTGCTAGGTTGGCAGAAGGTGGGACGAGTAACAGGCGCTCACTCTGTTACACGGCACTCGGGATTCGACCTGCCAAACTGCCGACCTTCTGATCGACAAGCTCAGCGTCCTAACCCATTGAGCCACCGCGTCCCATTCATAGATGGAGTTTTAACATATGCAGATCATAACCCAATATTTGTCAGACTGAAAATGAATTCCTAGATCAAGTAAGTGGAGACTTAATGAACAGTTAATACTACGAGAGGATATAAAACTAAAGTATCCTCAGGAATCAAAAGTGTTTCTTTTGGACAAATTTTACTTCTGGAACTTCTTCGCTAGAGTATGGGAGGCTAGTAAAACAAGTTATGAGAGATTTCTTTATCTCTCTAGCAACAAACAGAACAAAAACTGGGCGAAAGCAGAGAGACATATTGAATTATCTGACACAATTTAAGCTATAAATGTGAACCACTTTTAGATTTAGAGCAAAATATAAAAGCAATGCAAAACCAGTTTGAGAGTCTCTCAAAGAGAGAAGAATGGAATCTTCTAGTGACACCTTTTTATGTTAGATGGCCAAGATGTCATTTCATATTCTGCATTTTGATCTTTTAATCGACACAAAGGCAGCACAGGGTGTGCGTGAATGTGTTCCAAGGCTAAGGGGTGGACATACCAGAAAAGGCAGTTCCTGGAAAAGAGGTGGCGAAAGCAGAAATGACTAAGTTGATACTCCAAAATAGGAGTTAAAACCAGAAAACAAAATGCTGGAAGGCTTTTGAGAGAGGTGTTTCAGGACATCCAGACCTTAGCATTTACTACAGGTTTCTGGCCATGATTTCCATTTCTACTGTATGAGTTTTAGCCAAGATATACTGTACCCCTTCATGGATTACTGCCTTGTCGTGGCGAAGGGGCTTGCGTAGTTCAATGAAGCTATGAGCTATGCCGTGCAGGGCCACCCAAGACAGAAAGGTCATAGCAGAGAGTTCTGACAAAATGTGATCCACTGGAGAAGGAAATGGCAAACCACTCCAGTATCTTTGCCATGAAAACCCTATGGACAGTACCAAAAGGCAAAACGATATGACACTGGAAGATGAGCCCCTCAGGTCGGAAGGCCTCCAATATGCTACTGGGGAAGAGCAGAGGGCTAGTACTAATAGCGCCAGAAAGAATGAAGCGACTGGGCCAAAGCCGAAAGGACGCTCAGCTGTGGATATGTCTGGTGGTGAAAGGAAAGTCCGATGCTGTAAAGATTTTTTCTCCATAGGAACCTGGAATGTAAGATCCATGAATCAAGGAAAGCTGGACGTGGTCAAACAAGAGATGACAAGACTAAACATTGACATCTTAGGTATCAGCAAACTAAAATGGACAGGAATGGGTGAATTTAATTCAGATGACCATCAGGTATACTACTGCGGGCAAGAATCCCTCAGAAGAAATGGAGTAGCCTTCATAGACAATAAAAAAAATAGGAAAAGCAATACTGGGATACAAGGATTTCGAAGAGGCAGAGGAACTAGAGATCAAATTGCTAACATACGCTGGATCATGGAGAAAGCTAGAGAGTTCCAGAAAAACATCTACTTCTGCTTCACTGACTATGCTAAAACCTTTGATTGTGTGGATCATAACAAACTCTGGCAAGTCCTTAAAGAGATGAGCATACCAGACCATCTTATTTGTCTCTTGAGAAATCTATATGCGGGCCAAGAAGCAACAGTGAGAACTGAACACGGAACCACTGATTGGTTCAAAATTGGGAAAGGAGTCCGGCAAGGCTGTATACTGTCGCCCTGCCTATTTAACTTATATGCAGAGCACATCATGAGAAAGGCAGGGCTAGATGAATCAAAAGTTGGAATTAAAATTGCAGGAAGAAACATCAACAACCTAAGATATGCAGATGATACCACTCTAATGGCAGAAAGTGAAGAAGAACTAAAGAGCCTCTTGTTGCGGGTGAAGAAGGAGAGTGCAAAACTTGGGTTGAAACTAAACATTAAGAAAACCAAGATCATGGCATCTGGCCCTCTCAATTCCTGGCAAATAGATGGGGAAGAAATGGAGGTAGTGACAGATTTTATTTTCCTGGGCTCCAAGATCACTGCAGATGGGGACTGTAGCCAAGAAATTAAAAGACGCTTGCTCCTTGGGAGGAAAGCCATGGCAAATCTAGACAGCACACTAAAAAGCAGAGACATCACCCTGTCAACAAAAGTGCGTATAGTCAAGGCTATGGTCTTCCCAGTTGCAATGTATGGCAGTGAAAGCTGGACCATAAGAAAGGCTGAGTGCCAAAGAATTGAAGCCTTTGAACTATGGTGCTGGAGAAGACTCCTGCGAGTTCCTTGGACTGCAAGGCGATCAAACCGGTCAGTCCTAGAGGAGATCAACCCTGACTGCTCTTTAGAAGGCCAGATCCTGAAGCTAAAACTCAAATACTTTGGCCACCTAATGAGAAGGAAGGACTCACTGGAGAAGAGCCTAATGCTGGGAAAGATTGAGGGCAAGAGAAGAAGGGGACGACAGAGAATGAGGTGGCTGGATGGAGTCACTGAAGCAGTAGGCGTGAGCCTAGATGGACTCCAGAAGATGGTAGAGGACAGGAAGGCCTGGAGGAATGTTGTCCATAGGGTCGCGATATGGTCGGACACGACTTTGCAGCTAACAACAACAACAACTGTATCTGCAAATGTTAGAGTTTCCTTGAGCCTGCTGGTATCTCCTTCATTCTCTAGACAGGACTATTTGGACAATCTGAAATGAATGTGTTTGTGATTGACATGCCCAAGGCAGAGTAGAGCAAGGGTTCTAAACAAGCAAACGTGATTATCATTGGGTGAGCTATCTAACGTTACACACAGAAAGTCTTTTGTCCTGTTTAACTGGATTGAATAGCTAGTTGGTTAATCATTAAGGCTAGGAAAAATTAGTTGACCAATGACAAATGGCCAGGATGGTATCTTTAACACTTACAATGGAACAATAGGTAAACTAAAATTTCAAAAAGATTATGGAATTATATCCCTTAACTTTTAAAGTGCACTTTTTTCAGCTGTTTTTAATTCTCCACTTAAGGATAAATGGTTATGTGTGTGTGTTGTTTCAGTGCAACTATTTGAAGGCTTTTAGGTCCATATTACCTGTGGATTATTTGGAAGATGAGGGTGAAGCCTTTCTACTGCAGGTGGATAGAAAGATGGTAAAACAGTATAGTGCTGGAGATTTATTTATTTGTTTATTTTATGCACAGAGAAAGAAAGAAGCTTAGGGGCAGACAATACTTTTTTTAAAAAAAGCCCTTTTGCTGGGTTTCATCAGAGGTTATAGCCACTGTGCTAGTATAGCAGTCATGGGAAATTTACTCTCTGGATGGTTCTTGTATATTTCTGCTAGCTTAGAAAGAAATTGCAGAAGAAAACTTAACATCTTCATATCCAGCTTCTTTGACTACAATTAGAAACAGGAGGCTAGACTGAATGGACCCTCAACCGTGATCCAACAGAACCTGAATTTAGCTTCGAACTCAGCATTCCTGCATTTATTCATTTTTGCAACATGGTTTTACATCGGCAATATTTTATTTAATTATTTTATGCTGTTGGGGGTGGGTGGGTGTCTGAACATTTTTTTTAAAAAAAGAATGCTATATACACATTGGTTAATTTGTTGGAACATTTCACTTTTAAGAGTGAAAGCCTGGTATGTGTTCTTAAAAATATTTCCATATGCTAAAAGTATGCAAGCTTATGCCAAAAATACTGGCTATTAGAGCCCCAGGCCAACAGCTTTTTTTTTTTAAGATCTGAGGAGGGGGCAACTGCTGCAGAAACTAGGTATTCACAGAGGAACTAAACTATCCTTAACTACAGTCACCCCGAGATGACCTACAATTCCTCAAATTACAAGAATGAAAAAAAGGTTATTAGTAAATCTGAGGCCAATTATGGTGGGTTTTTTTTTCCTGGAGACATGATGAAATTTCCTGAAACAAAACACTTTTGCAACCTCTCTAATATATTTCTAACTTCGGTGGAAAAATAAATAATCTCCTTTTTTTATCTCCTCATTCCTGAGGTGCAAAGCTAACCCTTTTCTATTTGTGCAGATGGAGGGGAAACACCCCAAGAAACAGCCAAGCAGTAGGAGTCCTGGCATAAGCAAACTGAAATGGAAAGTTATTTTCAGGGCTGCTGATCGAAGGAGAAACAGGATGGGGGTGCTGGGAGTAATGACAACTAAAAAAACCTTTTTTTTAAAAAAAATAAAACTGGATAGTTATCCACACAAACTATTTGTTGTATTTAGACTTTTTATTTTGCCCCATCTCTCCCCCCCACATCAATAATTATGTAAGGGTACTTGAAGTGTCATATAATTGCTGTGAAAATGGCACTGTCCTAAAATAAAATTGCCAATACTGTAATTATTTTGCAGAAGAGTACGGGGTGATGGAGTTGGCATGCTATGTACAATTCCACTCATGGCATCATTTAAAAATTTGGGCAGCATGAGAGGAAATGCAGAGAAGGGATTTTAAAATGATGAGGGGTCATTGTGAAGAGCGGTGTTCAAGGGTTGGGAGACGTATGCTAGAGAAAATTGATTTATTGTTCTCCTTCATCCCCAAATACTAAAAACCATGATCATCCATTAGGTGAAACGGTAGAATGAGTGATTTCAATCCAATTCTACAATCCTCCAGTTGCTTAGTAAAAGTGTTCCCAGATGTTGGAGGGATATGCATTCTGGGATTCACCCGTCAACTCATATGTAGTTTGCATTCAGTATGACCAAACATACTCTGCAATATGTAGAGAAGGCCACTAGCTCTCCGCCACGGTCTGGCTGGAAATGTACCTTCTCTGAATGTAATAAATTACTTGCCTTTCATGTAATAGCTGGTTGCCGTATGATGCCGATTTGAATTCAGTTTTTATTTTAGTTTGTTAAAAAAGTTCTTGATTTCTTGTTCACCAATTTCAACAGAGCTGCTACCTGCTGCCTGGTTTTCTTCAATTCCCGTTTCTTATTCTCATCCACCCACCAGCCAATTCTGCCTTTACAAGTTCCACTGCCCATCAATTTCGTTTTCAAAATTATGATAATGAGCAAATGTAGCAAAATAATATTAACCATAGAATGTAAAGGTCAGAAGGGACATCACTCAGTTCATCCCACTCTCCAGTGCTGCTATCAACCACTACAGCGTCCCTGACAAATAGCCATGCAGCCTGTGCTGAACAGCTCTCATTGTTAGAAACGTTTGCTGAAACCAAAGCTAATTTAAAAAAAAATTTCAATTGATTCTGCAACAATTCTGCCTAGAATTCTACATACGATAGCAGCTCTTCAAATACAATGGTACCTTGGTACTCGTTAATTGGTTCTGGGGAGGGGAGGGGTGCAATGAGTTCCAAACAAATGATGAGAATCGGGACAAAGATCTCAGGTCAAAATGTGTTGAGTACCAAATTCAATTAGTTTCAAAGCAGTTGAGTACCAAGGTGCCACTGTATTTGAAGATAGCTGTCATGCCTCCCGTTTTCTCCAGGCTAAACATCCTTAATACATCCAATCACTTCTCACAGGCTTTTCCTTTTAAGCTCATTATCTTGTTTTTCCCTGAACATGCTTCAGTTTGTCAATCTCCTCCCTAAATCTCAGTGCCCAGAACTGAAACCCAATATTCTAGATTATGATCTAACCAATGCAGGACAAAAAAAAACTTTTCTTGATGCAGCCTAGGATTGCTTAGTGTTTGGGTTTTTTGTTTTTGTCTTCATTACATTTGTTGGCTTGTGTTCAGTTTGGGGATCATCAAGATGTCGTTTCCTTTTGTATGAGTATTGCTGTTCTCCAAACTACGTCATCTGTAAATTTGACAACTGTTTGGAAACCTCTTATCTAAGTCCTTGACAAATATGTTCAATAGCATTGGTTACATGTATAGAAAGATGTAGATTTAGAGGGGTTTTTTTATTAAGCACATTCCACAGTACAAAGCCTTATATCATCAACAATATCTGTACATTTCAACAGTTGTCCGATAAGCTGTTCATACACAAACTTTCCAAACAGGTAATTGGCAAACATAATTACAAGTTAGAATAAGACTATCCCAGTGCTTTGAAACATTAATCTAGCAGTAACATACAGCTGATCAGCAATGATTAGCAAAACAAAGTCCAGAGTACAGCCGGTAGTATCATTCATCCCAGGAGTGAAGCTCCTTGGGTGTCAGTTACGAATTCCACGGCTACGTTACACCAAGCACAATCAATAGTAGTTTAGGCTGCATCTTCAAATACCATCATTTCCCATGGGAAAACATGAATTTCATCTTACACATGCATTAAAAATGGATGGTTGTCCGTAAATACCTTTTATTTTCAAGGCTGCAGTATCAAGTCTTTCGTGTTGCAGCTATTAGGTGACGTGGGGATGGGGGGGAAGAGGCAAAACCATTTCTGTAACTGTGGCCCATCTCAACATCTGATATGGGAAAGTGTCCTCTCAAGCATTTTGTAGATTGGATCAGATCCATGTAATATCTTTTTTTTCCCCGTGTTCAGAACTTAGGAGCTCAACAGAGTTGACTGGGAGGTGAAGAGTGGAAACCGGAAGCAGCTCAAGTTGTACCTTTCTCACGTCCGACGTGTGCTTTCATATATATTTTTTATTCGACAAACTAGGTGGTGTGCAAGTGAAATAGCCAATCGTAAGCTGTTCCACTAAATAAGCAAAATTCATTCATTGGTCATTTATATTGGTTATCAACATTCCTTGACCCCTCAACCAAAAAAAGGGGGCGGGGATAAGAGGAGGGGGGATCAGCAGTGGCAGCAAAAGGAAAGCAGATAGAATACCATATGATATCACCCACATCCATGCCAACAATTGCTCCTGGACCAACCAGTATTTTTATTTATTAATAACTTCTAAAGAACATTAAGAGAAGCTATTGAACAATGTTGCAGAGCAATAATTTAAAAACATGGAGACAATAATTTCAAAGGAGTATGTTTCTGTATAGGGAGATACTGAATTAATAGCTATGGCCAAGTCATACTTAGAAAAAAACCCCACTGTGCCATTTCCTGCTAGGTGGTTCCAAATAAATGGTTAAGGTACACCAATCATCTCCTCTAAGGTCTCAATGGAATGAGTGATTCATCTTCCAATTCAGCATACTGGCATGGAAATCACGGACAACTCACAAAGAGACATTTAAAGGGTTGATGTCTCTTCAACTTTAGACAGTGGCTTCAAGATGGTTTGCAAATATTGCATAGTGGAATAGTGAAAGAAATTCTAACTTTTTTTCTTTAAATAAAAAGGTCTTATGCTTAGAAGTTAACATTAAGATATGTCCTCCCAATTAAAAAGGAAGAAGGAAATCCTAATGAATGCCAACGCTCTCCCTTTCACAGAAAAATGTTTCTAATACATCCCAACTCCATATGGCGCCAGTAGTAAGAATGCCTGGGTACTTAAAAGCTTCTCCCTTGGCATCTGTATACAGCATCAGAAGGCCCCGACTCCCAGCCCTTGGAGGTTACAATGTTTTATGTACATTATATCTACATGCTTATACAGGTACAGTATTGGAAAGAATGAGGCAAGCACACAGGAAGGGTCTGACTATACCAAACATTAGGAGGAAGAGAAAGACAGTTGTAAGTACAGAGTACAAGTTAAAGAAAAGACAATGCTGTACATCTCTAGTTTTGATAATCTAGCCCAATTTACAATCTTTAAATTAAAGCAAATTACAGGTGCAGAAGTAAATTATTGTCCAAAAGGTTACTGAACCATTCCAAAGTATTTCTGCCAGTCCAACTGAGACTCTGAGCAAACACAGCAGGATCCGCATTAATTGTGAAATGTAAAAGCTGCGGGATGAGGTGACTTTGAAAACAAAGCTCTGTACATTCTGGGTAATGCGTTTGGCACCCACATTTCACTGAGAATGTTTTTTTCTTCTTCAGAGTCAGACAAAAGTGCAAAGCAAATATAAATTAGGTCAAGTCCATCCTTGACATCTGATTTACTCCTGGAAAAACAAGCCATGGGGTTCAGCGTATATGGGAAATCTACTCATGAAGCTTTGGATCTTGCACTGAGGTGAGGGAGGGGCTGGACTCAAGTGAATTCCTCGTCAATTCCTTAAGAGACCACTGAGTGGAGGAGGACTGGAAAAAGTTACACGGAGAGAAAGAATTGTGCTGCTTTACATCTACACAGCACCTAAAACCACTTCCAACTTTAGCTGCGGCTATTGTCTTCAGATGTGTGATAGCCAAATGTCCCGTAGTTCAAAGACTGTGGAATCCCTACAAAAAATGAAAATCATGGGTTTAAAATTAAGTTAAAACAATTACGTCTTTTTGGGAGATAGAAGGCTATGATCTATTAACAATGGAGGACAGAGTTTATTAGTTTTTGTAATTAAATTGACTCAGCAGGACCCACCTGTGCTAGAGATCACTTTGATGCAATCATTGTTTAAAAACAATGATTTTAAATTCAATTTGGTTTACTCTGCTGTTCCGACCACTTAGAACAGGGGTAGGCAACGTCGGCTCTTTTATGACTCATGGACTTCAACTCCCAGAATTCCTGAGCCAGCACAGCTGGCTCAGGAATTCTGGGAGTTGAAGTCCATAAGTCATAAAAGAGCCAACGTTGCCTACCCCTGACTTAGAACAAATAAGACTGTTTGATTCCCTTAAATTTTGATTGAAATTGTTAGCTGCTGTAGGTCCAACACAAAAAGACTTGGATCAAATAAAATAAAGCGCCTAGCAAGAATGTTACAATAATATTTGTACTGATGAATGTTTGACCAAACCAGGGTTGTGTTACACCAGGGCTTTTCAACCTTTTCACCCATTGTACCACTTTAGGATATGGCAACATCCGACTACCACCAGTCGCCTAGCAAGGTATCAAAAACTTCATGACTAAAAAAAAAAAGTGATGAAGTACAGATAGTCGACTTACAACAGTTCGCTTAGTGACTGTTCTATGTTACAACGGCACTGAAAAAAGTGCCCCCCAAGCCACAGCCAAGCAAGACACCTGCCTGCCCGCCCGGCAGTGCTCTTCCTCCTCTCCGAGGTTTTCATTGTTGTGAGCATTTCTGTTGAGGATTGGCAGCGGGGATGGGGTGTGGGGGGGTGTTTGGTTTTTATTCCCCACCCCCTCTGCTGGGTGGTTGCAGCAGGTTTTGGTCGCTTCACATGATCCTGGGACACTGACCATCATAAACATGAATCAGTTGGCAGGCATCTGAATGTAAATCACAAGACCCTGGAGATGCTGCAACATTCCAGCTGATCGGCGCTTCTTCTGGGCTCAGAAACGCCAGGATCAGCACCGAGCTCCAGCTGGAGTCTGGCACCGATCCTGGTGCTTCCACTGAGCCGACAGCCCTGCAGCTCCAGCTCATTCCCCTCCCCTGCTACTTTTCTAGGATGGCCGCGTACCACCTGCCAGGTGCCAATGTACCACAGGTGGTACCCGTACCACTGGTTGAAAAGCCCTGTGTTACACCTAACAGGTAATTGGAGACACAGAGTTCCATACAAATAAAGAATTATTTTCTCTACCAAGACGCTCAGCTTCTACTCTGACCATGGAGTAGGAAAGTCAGCCCTGCCCATATCATGCCACAGCATTTTGATCGGAAAGCAATTAGTCTCTTTATTAGCCTTCTAAGATGTTTTCACCTAAATATTTTCCTCACCCATGTAGAAACACAAGGAACTAGCAGTATATAAAATTGTCCCTCTATCATTAGTACAATTCATTGTTATTTCATATGATGTGTTATTTTACAAGGTTATAACGCCTGGCTGTAAGAATAATGGTATGATATCAGTGCAACCTTCTGACAATGAAGAGACAGGCAATAGCGAAGAGTGAAGTAGCTGGAACGGAGGAACAGTAATAAGACAACCGAAACTTATTCACACTTCTGAACATCCCTTCAAAGAATTTGAATTTTTACATTCAGCCAATAGTCTTGCCATTTTCATAATAATAGCAAAGATTTTATGAACAATTTAATTGTGATTAAAGAATTCAAGTATTACATTGTCTTAGGTCTGATCTATCTGGGCTGCAAAAATCACCAGATGGTGGAAAACATCAACTCTTTGCTGCCATCTAGTAGTCATCCGGATGTCTGCACTCCAGATATTTTAAAGGCCTAAAAAAACCCCAATAGAATGCTTCAAAATTAATTAGGGTCTATGTAGGTAATAAGATGGATCACCACTTCTATAATGCTTGATTATTGTTTACATTGAATGGACTGTAGGAATAGGACTCCTAAAATATCTGAGGAGTATCAATTTGCTTCATTTTGTGCATGTAAAACAGCATCTCTTTCTTCCTTCAGAAATATTCTGATGCTGCTAAATTGAGATCAACGCCATGGTACAAACCTGGAACATCCTATTTCAAAATATATGTGTGTATATATATATATAAATTTGCCAATTACTGGGTTTACAATAATAGAAAAGTTCACATCTATTTTTTCTTTTCTTTTTCGAAGTGAATTCACAAGTATTAATGACAATTCTTTGGGAGTGCAAGGGCCATGATAAAAAAATGGAAATTGCAGCAAATAAAAGAGCAAGATAAATGCTTACCTTGGAGAACCGTAAATTACAGAGTGTTATCTGGAGATGTAAGTGTACGTTCTGGATGGAGAGCGGGTTTCATTTTGTGCATTGGGAGGCACATTTAAAAAATCCCAGATCAAAATGGTGTCATCGTGGGAACTACTAATAATTTGAAATTCATCAAATTGGAGTCTAAACACGCGTCCAGAGTGTTCCTGAAACATGCAGAGGTTTATAGTTAATAGGGCAGATACTCAAGTTAAACATTACTTTTAGGAGTAGCTCAAAGTTTATTTGGGGGGGGCAACCATATTTGCTGCAATGTAATAGTTTACTTCACAGAAAAAGTATATATAAAGTGCAGATGACATAAAGTACATTTCCTTAAGCAAACGATACTATTTGGAAGATAGAATGCCTGGAGTAATGTTCCATAACAATAACTTTTTAGGACATTAAAAGTTCATAGGCACAGGGATATCGGGATATCCTACCTCCTTAAGATCCCCCCGCCCGCCAAGTGTACAACTCTCAGGCTCTTTACCACAGCAGTTTCAAAAGAAAAGGCTCACAATTTCCACTTATATCTAGTACTTTTATAACGAAAAAAACCTATACATAAATCCTATTGTTATATAACCATAAATTAAAGGTTCATCCAAATCTGCTTACCACCAATGTACGTAAGCATAGTGTACTTGCTGGAGCTCGAGGATCAAGAGCAGCTTGCAGGTCCCAAACTTTGATTTTGCTACAAATTAAAGAAAATGTATAAGGCGCCTTTCTAACACGTAGATAAAGTTGCAAACACAAAACAAAAAACAGCCTTGGAGAAAGCTTTGAAACACATACCCATCATAGGCTCCGCTTACAATCCTTTTGTTATCAAATCGTATACATCTAACCAGCTCTTCATGTCCTTCTAGCACTCTTAAACATGCTCCACATTCAATGTCCCAAAGTCTGGAAAAAAACACAATAGTTTGTTTAAAAAACAAGAGTGGACGCATATTAAGTGTCTACTTTTCTCTTGCAGGGGAGAGTTCACTTGCTGCCAGTCCTAGCACACTGCTACAAGGGTAACTGCCACTTGATCAAGATGAACATGCTACCAGCAAACAGCAAATGTTAATTCACAAAGTCCCACTTGTACTAAAAGTCTGCAAAACAAACTGGAACAGGCAAATTCAATTCAGTTTAATATAATCCCAGACTTTCCCTTCACTCGTTCAAACATGGCATAATATCTGAATCAATGGATTAATTTGGTAGACATCAACTTATTCTGAAATGCTGTATTTTTACTCCTATGTTTTAGTATTTAATCAGCTAAGTTGCTTGGGTATCAACATATTGGCTTGTTTCTAGTGCACTGTTTTTGCATATCCTTTCCACCACGCTTCCCTTTTCTGTAGACAAACCAATAAGATTACTGTCAGAATCCATTTATATCACATTCATAAATGTATGTTTAAAACATTATTCCCACCCCCCTGGATTCTGCCATCTCCCGAGGAAGAAGGAGCGGATGTGGATTCAGCCTGCCTTAGGTTATTTCAAAGACCAAGGGAAACCTTTTGAACTGGGGGAACAAAGGGGAGGGTTAGGGAAGAAGGCATCTGGCCTGTGTCTCCATTTGAATCTGTAAAGGAAGAAGGCAATAACAGTAAAGATCTGAAGTTCCCTTTTTCCCCACGAAAGGGATGACACAAAGTAAATGATGGGGGGCAGACCAAATGGGGTTGAGGGAAGGGGGGTTGAACCGGGAACTCTTTATAAAGTTTCAATCTGTAAAACAATACCAGGTCCTGTCTTGTATTTCCACAACCAAACATGTCCTAGTAAAAATTCCTTTTGGACTAGAACTGACTCCAAGAGTTTTTGTTTTCCTAAGACATGGATTGGGGTGGGTCCTGACAATTACCTAAGATTTTTCAATAAGACAGCCAAGGATTTATGATAGCATAAGGGTGGACATCTACGGAAGTATGTAGGAATTACGTTGGAAGTGAGTAAAGAGCATCTGGAGGAATTGGGCTTAGAAATATGAAGGAATGAGGGTTAATTCTGCCCCCTCCCCAAAACACTGGAGAATGGCCATTTCTCTCTAGAGTGTTCTTTTTTTTTCTACTAGAAGAATTGGAAAATTTGGGAAACACTGAAATGTAACTTACAAAGTATATAGATTAATCTGAATTCAGTATTGGCATAACTCTACAAAACGTCTGATTTATCACAAAGATAAATCTTGCTCTTTAAAATCTCCTCCAATTATTTTCCCACTCCCACTGTGTAGACCAGACATGTCAAACTCGCAACGTCACGCGATGTCGTGCAATGTATCGGGACTTTTTTTGCCATTACCGGCAATGGGGTGGGCACGGCTTCCAGATGACGCATCTGGCCCATGGGCCGGCAGTTTGACACTCCTGGTGTAGACCCACAAACCTGATCCTAATTTGTCTCCAGACATCTAAGGTAAATACAGTCATGGCCAAAATTGTTGGCACCCCAGAAATTTTTCCAGAAGATCAAGTATTTCTCACAGAAAAGTATTGCAGGAACACATGTTTTGCTATACACAGGTTTATTCCCTTTGTGTGTATTCGAACACAACAAAAAAGGGAGGAAAAAAAAGCAAATTGGACATAATGTCAAACAAAACTCCAAAAATGGGCCAGACAAAATTATTGGCACCCTTTCAAAATTGTGGGTAAACAAGATTGTTTCAAGCATGTGATGCTCCTTTAAACTCACCTGGGGCAAGTAACAGGTGTGGTCAATCTAAAAATCACACCTGAAAGCAGATAAAAAGGAGAGAAGTTCACTTAGTCTTTGCATTGTGTGGCTGTGCGTGCCACACTAAGCATGGACAACAGAAAGAGGAGAAGAGAACTGTCTGAGGACTTGAGAACCAAAATTTTGGACGAATATCAACAATCTCAAGGTTACAAGTCCATCTCCAGAAATCTAGATTTGCCTTTGTCCACAGTGCGCAACATTATCAAGAAGTTTGCAACCCATGGCACTGTAGCGAATCTCCCTGGTTGTGGACAGAAGAGAAAAATTGATGAAAGGTTGCAACGCAGTATATTCCGGATGGTGGATAAGCAGCCCCAAACAAGTTCCAAAGGAATGCAAGCTGTCCTGCAGGCTCAGGAAGCATCAATGTCAGCGCAAACTATCCGTCAACATTTAAATGAAATGAAATGCTATGGCAGGAGACCCAGGAGGACCCCACTGCTGACACAGAGACATAAAAAAGCAAAATTACAGTTTGCCAAAATGTACTTGAGTAAGCCAAAATCCTTCTGGAAAAACGTCTTGTGGACAGATGAGACCAAGATAGAGCTTTTTGGTAAAGCTCATCATTCTACTGTTTACCGAAAACAAAATGAGGCCTACAAAGAAAAGAACACAGTACCTACAGTGAAATATGGTGGAGGTTCAATGATGTTTTGGAGTTGTTTTGCTGCCTCTGGCACTGGGTACCTTGAATGTGTGCAAGGCATCATGAAATCTGAGGATTACCAAAGGATTTTGGGTCGCACTGTAGAGCCCAGTGTCAGAAAGCTGGGGTTTGTATCCGAGATCTTGGGTCTTCCAGCAGGACAATGACCCCAAACATACGTCAAAAAGCACCCAGAAATGGATGGCAAGAAAGCGCTGGAGAGTTCTGAAATGGCCAGCAATCTGAATCCCATTGAACACCTGTGGAGAGATCTTAAAATTGCTGTTGGGAAAAGGCGCCCTTCCAAGAGAGACCTGGAGCAGTTTGCAAAGGAAGAGTGGTCCAAAATTCCGGGTGAGAGGTGTAAGAAGTTTATTGATGGTTATAGGAAGCGACTGATTTCAGTTATTTTTTCCAAAGGGTGTGCAACCAAATATTAAGTTAAGGGTGCCAATAATTTTGTCTGGCCCATTTTTGGAGTTTTGTTTGACATTATGTCCAATTTGCTTTCTTTCCTCCCTTTTTTTGTTATGTTCCAATACACACAAAGGGAATAAACCTGTGTATAGCAAAACATGTGTTCCTGCAATACTTTTCTGTGAGAAATACTTGATTTTCTGGAAAAATTTCTGGGGTGCCAACAATTTCGGCCATGACTGTAGCTGTGAGGGAGAGGTTGGAATGTCATGGGACAGGGGGAATTTCTCTGTCCTATTGTCAGAAGTCCTATCAACAAAGAATGAACTGGGTACCATCTACACTTCTCTAAAAACACGGAATTGCTATTTTCCCTTTTTATTTTTTCCTACTTTCTACATGGTTTTCCCCCCAGTTCTCAGATATTTAGCATGTGCAAAACTAAGGCTGCTCTCATACATCAGAACATGTCCCACTGACATTGTTCAAATAAAAGCAATTTCACTACCTACCTAATGGTATTGTCTGATGATCCACTCACAACAAGTCGATCCCTATACTGGAGGCAGGCAATACCCCTTTTGTGCCCATTAAGAGTGCGAACAAATTCACATGTGCTTGTACTCCAGACCTGTGTAGAAAATAAGAGGGAGGCAATTTGGAAATTCTGTCATTTAAGGATGAAAGAGCATGGCTCAAAAATTTTGGAGAGCTTAACATGAATCCTGACGAAATTTTCATTCTATGAATCTAATTCTCAATGCTGAAAAACTTTCCTTAGTATATATAAAACTCACAAGTGGATTTTTTGTTATATTAACAACAGCATTGGACAATATCCTACATTAAATGAGTAAGAGTATTTTTGAACAGCAGGTTTTTTTCCTATTATTTGTCACAGCATGTGCCCCCAATCTGTTAAATACACCTTCCCAAATATCAGCTAGCATTAAAATCCATTCGTATGACAACTCTGGGTTGGACATCATCATCATCATCATCATGTTGGAAGGGACCTTGGAGGTCATGTAGCCCAACCCTCTACTCAGGCAGGATAGTTGTCCAGTCTCTTCTTAAAAATTTCCAGTGTTGGAGCATTCACAGCTTCTGGAGACAGGTTGTTCCACTGATTTAATTGTTCTGTCAGGAAATTTCTCCTTAGTTCTAGGTTGCTTCTCTCCTTGATTAGTTTCCCTCCATTGCTTCTTGTCCTGCCTTCAGATGCTTTCGAGAATAGCTTGACTCTCTCTTCTTTGTGGCAGCCCCTGAGATATTGGAACACTGCTATCATGTCACCCCTCACCCTTCTCTTCATTAAACTACACATACCCAATTCCAGCAACTGTTCCTTATATGTTTTAGCCTCCAGTCCTCTAATCATCTTTGTTGCTCTTCTCTGTACTCTTTCTAGACTTTCAACATCATTTTTACATTGTGGTGACCAAAACTGGATGCAGTATTCCAGGTGTGGCCTTACCAAGGCATTGTAAAGTGGTATTAACACTTCACGTGATCTTGTTAATGCAGCCTAGCACTGTGTTGGCTTTTTTGGCAGCTACAGCACACTGCTGGTTCATATTTAAGGGATTGTCCACTAGGACTCTGAGATCCCTCTCACAGTTACTACTTTTGAGCAAGGTACCACCCATACTGTACCTGTGCATTTGGTTTTTCTTGCCTAAATATAGAACCTTACTTTTCCACCATTGAATTTCATTTTGTTAGATAGCGCCCAGTGTTCAAGTCTGTCAAGATCCTTCTGTATAGATCCTTCTGTATCTTAAGCCTATCTTCTGGAGTGTTGGCTATTCCTGCCAGCTTGTTTTTTATTGCACCCATAGATGCTGTCTTACTGGTGAAACAGAACCTTAATGTTCTTCACCACCAACCCATGATACCCATTCTCCCCACCATCACATCCAATATTTTGTTGGTTTGGAAGACTTGCAAAGCGTATTTGGTGGCAAAGATACTGTAACTATGGGAATCTGGGCAAGGCGAAGTATGTTTGCTTAATACTGTGAAGCATTTGCTGTCTTGCTGAAGTTGATCCCACTGCCATCATCACTTTTCAACTTTTCAGGGATTATCATTTGGAGAAGATAAACAATGAATCTTGACTGCACAACATTATACTACCCATAGTTTGGAGATACTCATTTGCCACTGGTATTTAGCCAACTGAACTGTGGCTAAAACAGAACATTTTTTTAAAATTAAAATCTGTGATTAAAATTATAATCACAAATTAACTGCTGCTGCTGCTACTATTACAACATTTGTGTCAGGAGCATGCAAGTACTTCTGGGTTGAAAGGCTTGAATAGTGACATAATAACAACTACAACTTTATAATAACATCACTGTTGTCTGGGAGACGCCTAGTTGGGGGCTCCTTTCATTTCCCCGTTAAGTTGCCCATCAAAGTAGTACCCATGTACCTATTTGTGGTCACCAGTTTTCAAACTGCTGGGTCGGCAGGAGCTGGAGGTGTGGGGGCTCACTCCATCCCATGGGGTCCTGAACGTGAGCCTACAAATTGTCAGCCCAGTATCCTAAACATGTGAGCCATCACACTCTTCAAACAAATTAACTAATACAAATGTGCTTTATTTAATCAGTTGCAAATATTATAGACCAATCAAAGTATCCTCCAAGGACATTATGAGAACAGTATTATAGAAGTCACAAGCCATAAAAATGAATTAAAAAATCTGGATAATGTTTTAAAAGCAAAAGTAATTGAACAAATAGCTATAGAAATTAATTTAGAGAGATTTCAGATGTTAGATGTGTGCTAA
Organism: Vipera ursinii; assembly: GCF_947247035.1. Taxonomy (NCBI): domain Eukaryota; kingdom Metazoa; phylum Chordata; class Lepidosauria; order Squamata; family Viperidae; genus Vipera; species Vipera ursinii. The sequence goes on from NC_139512.1 coordinate 205,748,262, forward strand.
ATAGATTCATCACTGCTTTAGAAACTTATTACAACTTACTTTAATGGTCCTATCTCCAGAAGCAGATACAATATATTTATCATCAAAGTCCACAACATTAACAGCAGCCCGATGGCCAACTAATACTCGGCGCAAAGTGATGTCAGTTGCTGAAGCCATGTCCCAAACAGCAATAGAGCGATCCTTTGAACAGGTCACCATTAAACCATTACTAAATCGCAAGTGAAGCACTGCTTCATTATGATGAATTAAAGTGTTCAAGACTTCACCTGTATTCACATCCCAGACTCTGAGGAAAGAAAACTTGGTCAAGTGTTATGAAGCTGACAATTAGTGGAGAGTTTTTCTCTCTTTTAGGCTATACCAATTTTCAGAGTGCTATGACTACGCAACTGGTTAAATGCTGAATGATATACACAAGTTATACAAACTGTATCTATGAAATCATATGCTACCCGCGTTGGAAACAAACTTCTTGTACATCAATATTGCTTCCACTTTCGTACCCATTCAATGAAACAATTTTAATTTAACAGAGAAGCCATTCTTTGTATAGTTTTATTTTTAGGATTAATTCTGGCACAAGTCAGCTTTGTATAGGGCAGAACAGATTTCTGCCTACAACAGTAACGAAAGAAGCCAAATTAACTGAAATAAAATACTAAAGTGTTCCTTAAATATGAAAAGGCATTCCTGCATTTTCTTTACTCCATTCCTCTTTCTGCCATATTCTTGACTATAAAATGCTCACCTGACAGTAGAGTCAGACGATCCAGTTACAATTACTCTTTCATCATACTGTAGACAAAGAACGGAGCCAGTATGTCCTGTTAATACTTTCAAACATTCCAATCCGGTTTTATCCCATATCTACCATACAACAAAAAAAGAATTATTTAAATGCTGAGTTGGTGTGACAAAGATTGTAGGGCAGGACACAGACTTTTCTGGGGGTTTTTTTTTTCCTGTGCTTGTGCAATTTTGCAAGAACATAATAAAAACAAAATACTTGAGTAAAGATTAAAAAACATATACTCAAGTATTTTGTTTTTTTTAATGTTCTTCCAAAATGTCTTTTGTTTCTTCCCCTCTCTTTCTTCACACCTTCTTTCGTTTCCCTTTTTCTACTGTTGTCCCCTACTATTTGCTTTTGTATTTTTCATATTTTATATTATAAATGAATAAAACTACACAAAGACACATTTAAAAACATATATTTAGATGCCTCTATGCCAGTCTGGCATTTAACTAAATAATTATCCTGAATTTACGGTTATATGTTTATAAAAAAAATGCTTAAATAAAAATAACACATCTCCCTTTATTGCCCTGTCTCCATTAATTTAAGCCCCTCCCCGTTGGGGGGGAACCCTTAATATTTCAATTAAACATATAGGTTCTAAAATTATTTTTTTTATTAGTTTGCTGCTGCATGGGTTTTTGGAGGGATACAGGTAGATTCTGCAATAGGACAGCACACTAGATAAAATGACAAAAATGATCTCCCTGCGAATGTCAAAAAAATCCCTTTACCTTAATGGAGTTATCCCTTAGGCCGCTTATAATCTTCTCATCGTCATATTGTAAACAGTAAACACCTTTACTATTTTCAGAGCGGCACTGAATTCTTTGCAAGTTGTGCCTTCCACATCGCCAGTTAGATTCTATTGTCTGCAAGAGAGCGGAAAATGTTCGGGTGATACACAATCCTACCAGATGCCTCTGAAATTTCATCACAATGGTATCTTAAGGAAGCCTTTGCCAGCCAGTTTGCGCTTCAACTGTGGCCCCAGTTATCCGTTCTTGCCTCCTCGTTAGAATTCTCTAAAGCAGAGGTCCCCAACCTTTTGAGCATGAGGGACCAGACCCGTGGAGAGATTTTTTTGCGGAACGGAGGGGGGGGGCATAGTTTCATGTATTGCCTGCATCCCGCGGATGGGGCTTTGCTTGTTTGCGTGGACTTGTTTCTGGCATGCCGCGGCCTGGTGCCGGTCCACGGACCCGGGGTTGGAGACCCCTGCTCTAAAGTGGCTCCTTCCGAAGCTGCTTTTGGAACAAAATAGAACAGCCTACATGTTAATATGTGGGACCCAGTACTCCGAGATAACCTTTGCATCTGTAGGATTCCCGATACAATTCAAAAGTACTGGCATCATCCTATGAAGCCTTACAGTGCTTGGCGCCTGCAGGAAGGTCTATTTTCAAAGGGCCATACTAATAATAATTATCACAATAATAATTATAGAGTTGGAAGCCACCTTGGAGGTCTTCTAGTCCAACCCCCTGCTCAGGCAGGAAACCCTATACCATTTCAGACAAATGGTTGTCCAGTCTCTTCTTAAAAACCTCCAGTGTTGGAGCATTCACTTCTAGCATACTCTTCTAGTGCACCTGTTGCAGTTCCTGTTCTGTGAAAGAGGCATGATTCACAGTGACGGCCTCCACCCTTAGGAGCTCCACAAGAGAGCTGGCTGCGCCTTTGCTTTCAAATTTTAGACAAGGTCTTGAAAACAGAACTATTCAGAAGGACATAGATGCTTATTATCAGGTTTTTAATGCTGATATACAGTAAGGTTTCTATAATTCAATTTTTTATAAAAAAAATGTATATTTGCTTTAACATTTACTTTATTCAATTTGGAGGTTTAAAATTTCTTGAACAGAGAGGGAGCAACAAACCTTGGCTACGGCATTTCTCCATAAGAGAGTTCAGTGCTCATTTCTGAACCAAATGATATATTCGAGGACACAATTAATAATAAAGCTCCCCAAATTGTTCTGTGCACAGAACAGATGATTTTATTTGACTCACGCCAAACGTGGTTTTAACTCTACGCGTGGAACAAAATGAAGCTGTTTTGATTCGGGCAGAAAAATTTTGGGGATGATTACAGAGAAAAACCAAGACCATAAATGACTAAAGGTGGTAAAGGAAACAAGATACTGGGGAACGGGGGGGGGGCCGCAGGGGGTCAGAAACTATGTTGTGCCGGGACATCAGTTGGAGGGAGGGAAGAGAGGCACTGGAAGAATGGGAGCAAGGGCTGATGGGTTATGCTGAGTGAAAGCTGCTCCAGGGAGAAAGGAAGAGGCACCTGCTAGTCTTGCTCTATTCCCCTGAACAGTTCGCCTGAAACCCAGCACGACCAAGCTATCTAGATTTTGTTTCTGCCTGACTGTGGCTTGTTAGGACTATGTCTATTGCCTAACTGGTTGAGTTGGCAATATATAAACCAAGACTGTATGGTTGCAGTTAAAGCTGTAATGTATACCTTTAATAGTGAATGCACTGCGCTATACTTTCTGCTGATGTGTCAGCAATGTCCCTAATGGCCGTAAGAGGGAGCTAGAGACACGGCTTCTCTCTGTTACAATTCATGTCTCGCTGCTATTGATTACTGTTTGTCATGGTTTGTGGTTTGCTTTGGTACTGTATGCAGAACCTGACGAACTGTGATTAATGTGTTTTGACTTACTGCCTGGTAAGACGACTCTGTAGTGGATAATCCTTGGACTGTTGCTATCGGCTATGCTTTACGTATGTGTGTATGACCTGGACTGTTTCTTCGACTGTGCTATTACTTTATCCTACAAGTAAACTCTTTACACAACTCAGTGTATCTGTATGGTTGCTGTACACAATTCACTACTCTCACAATCCTGATTTTCCGTGCAAGCTCTTGTGTTTTTTTTAAGAGCAGCTCTGCACATCCTTTTCACGGCTGATCTGAAATGATTCAGCAGAACAATGACAATTTGAGTTGGGTTTGAAATGGAAACTTTTTTTATGGGTAGATGTGTAATTTCTTCCGAGAGCAGGCAACAGGATTTCATTTTTAACGTGGGCCAGTGTGCTCACATTTTTTAAAAAATGACAATAAAGGTCATCTCTTCTCTCTCCCCCCCCCCTTTTTGGGAACACCTTATTTGCTACTGTAGCAAATGAACATTATTTGTCATTTCAAACACTGGCCTCTATTCTATTTTCCTCGTTTATAGTTACTGCTCACAACTGCAGATTAAGCATAGCTAAATCTCTAAAGCAGAGCTGAGGAATGGGTAGTTTGCTAACTGGTTTTTTGGAATTTCAATTACTATCATGGCTGTTTGCCGGACTAGCTTATTTTCTTTCTTAACGTACAGGATATGAACACAGAATTAAACAGCACTTTGACAGCGTGAAGTATTACATGCGTTATATTCTTAAGGTAAAAAAAAATGCATCTGAATTTGGGAAACGTCATTTAATTTGATTCCCCACCCCAACATTTAAACTGATTAGTATCACATACATTATATGGGTCCTCCAGGCCCCAATTATTTAATTTTTAATTAATTAAAAATCCTGTTTATAGTTCTTCACACTGGTCATGTGGGCGATAGCTGAAGTGATCCAAATTTTTTGGAAGGTCACTAAGTCTTGAGGTGCAGCATGTAAGAGGACGTTCATTAATCCTAGTCAAATCAATTCTATCAAAGTGTTTAGAAAGAATTTGCTTTCCATGCGTAGACTGAAGATCAAAGCAACAGGAATGTGCTATTCCTCTTTAAACCAGAGAGCTAGGGATACAGTCCAGGCAGGTGCACCATTCCACTCTCTGGGTAGATGAGATTTCAGACACACAGCAGTGTGGTATTGCTACTGTGGGAAAAAAGTTTCATATTTTTGAGAATTTCTAAAATCCTTTTCACTGTGACAGTTGCCAATATTCTGGGAATACAGCCACAATCCACAGAAACTTTATAGCTGCAAAGAAATTGGCAGGAAGAAATACATATGAAAATACAAAGAGAAAAACATCTGAAAGAATTAAAATAGTAGTCTAGTGGGTAGATACATGGATGACCACTGGTTTGGGGTTCTATTTGCTATCAGGATTCATCTATACCCAATGTGAAATATTTGATGATACAACAGAGACCATGTAACACTGCCCAATACAGAATCCAGGTTTGGGAATCAGAGCACTGGCTATTTCAAGCACTTCTTGCCTCTTATGTAGCTACCACTATTTTCCTAATCCAAAGGATAACTACAATTACTCTGTTACATCAGTGTTGATGCTTTGCTAATCAGAGCATGGAAACCAAACCCTGAGCAAAGTTTCCTCCTTATTGACGATGCTAGTTACTCATCCAATTGTAGTTCTTCAACAAATGGCTATCTGTGAGTTCCCACAGGCTGTTTATGCACCGGTTAAATAAATCCCTATCTGGAATCTTCCACAACTGCTTAGCAGGAGTTCCATACCCCTGCATACCACACAACTTAATTTAATTCCTGACTGGCAAGGTAGATCCAAAAGAACAGTGAGGTCATGAAGTCACCTGAGACAAGCAAGGTAGAACTGCAGATTGTATGAATTTACAGACAACCAAAGAAGCGAAGCTACACATAATTAACCAGGTCTTTGTTAGGTTCTCTGGGATTCACATAAATAGGTGAGTTATGCTGACCAAACCGGATATGGCCTTTCCAAAGGCTGCAACTCTCTGGGAATGGAGATAAAAGTGCAGCACGAAAGTAGACGACGGCTTAGCCTTGGCCCATAAAGTCATCAAGCAGATGCTGTTGCTTTTGCAGAGAGCGCATGAATCAGAAAAGGGAAATGGCAGTTAGGCCACCTCGTAGCAAAGCTTAAGGACTGCAAATGCTGTAGCTATCTGAAGTGATGCTGGGAGGAAAGACCGTATCTTTTTGATGAACTGTAATCGGGGATCATGGAGAAATGGTGCCGTCAGTTCATGTATAAACTGAGAGCGCAAAGGCATTTGAAGAAATAAAATGATGTTTCATAGTGCTGGCAGATGTGGTGGAATGTGGGCCAGAGCTGGGGGGGGGAGGAGGGGGCGGCTCTTTCCTAGCAAAGCCAAGAGACCAAGAAACTTGAAATTTTTGGTAAGCAGAAAAAGAGGGAAGGTGGACACCCTCTAACACTTGGCATGGAAATATCTAGTACTATGCAGGTAACTGCTTTAGTCTGGCAAGATTTCTGTCTGTAGGCAAGCAACAAAGCAACGACTCAGAAGTAACTCCTCTTGGTTCCTTGGATCTGACAGCAGGTTAGGAAAAAAGACAGAATGTATGATGTTTTAATTCAATCAAGCTTTGATTCTGAAAGAGAGGAACTATCCTAAAAAGACCTGGTCTGACTTGACCTGGAGATATCAGAGAGCTGAAGGCTCCAAGTTCTAAAGCTTATGGAGTTAAAAGTGTGGGTGGAAATCTATCCCTGACGAACAAAGAAGTTGAGTCAGCTTGAAAGTGGGAGTTATTCTTAATAAGCGAACAAGGCAAAAAAGTGCAGTAGCTGCCCAGATCACCAAAACAGGTAACAATCACCCTCCAGGTGAGATGGGTAGCGTACAAGAAACACAAACAAACAAACAATGTAGTGGGTCGTATCCTGATTTTTATCAAAACTCTTGAGAGACCATTCGGAAGCTCCATGTACAAGTAGGATTGAGCAGGTTGGATATTTCATTATCTGGCGTTATATTTATTATTTATTGGACAAATTTCTATTTGGAACAACTATTTTAGGAGGCTTGACCTGTTTTTACTGCAGGTTTAGAGGCTGTTGGACAACTATTCTGCTTTACTGCAGGGAACTTTAGAAACGATCCCAAAGGATGCATTCAGGTCTCTGGGATCCTAATACGTGAATTATTTTCTGATTTCTTTAGTTCTATGGTATATTCTTGTCTGTTGTTAGCTTCCAAAAATGTTTATGACAATACCCGGGGGGGGGGGGAGAGGAGGAAATATCAAACAAACAAACAACCAAAGTAGGGTCTGTAGACACTGAATTTTAGAAATGTTTGTGAATTTATTAAAAAGAAAAAAACTGAAACATCACATGGACATAAGTATTCAGACCGTTTGCTCAATACTTTGTTGAAGCATCTTTGGTAGCAATTACAGCCTTGAGTCTTTTTTGGGTATGATGAGACAAGCTTTGCACACCTGCATTAGGGGATTTTCTGCCATTCCAGAGGATTTGCAAGGATATAGAAGTATAGCCAGCCATACCAACAGGCTGAAGAACAGTTTCTACCCATGGGCTATCAAGACTCCTGAATGGAAAATAACTTCATGTCAACATCGTATGATGGATTTGTGGGGCCGGCGTGTTGTGCAGTAAGTTCACATGGTGCAATAAGATTGTGTGTTTGTTTGTAGGATTCATTGTGTTGGGGGAGCACAAAGGGGGGTTCTGCTAATCTCACTGTACACATTTACTCTGACAATAAAGGTTGATTTTATTTTATTTGAAGTTCAGGTTGGATGGCGTGAAAATTCTTTTTCACTTTGTGATTATGGGGTATTGAGTGTAGATTAATGAGGAAAAAATGTATTTCAACAACTGTAGAATCAGGTTGCCTCATAACAAAATTGACAAAAGTGAAGGGGGTCTGAATACTTTCTGAATGCACTGTATGTCTTATTAATTGCACCCCTCATTTCCTCTTCAGGGAATCTAAATTTTAATTTCCAAAAATTCCTTTAAATTGTGTAACTTCCAGAAACAGATTTCTATATTTTTCCTCTTGCCTTTTACAGTATCAAATACATTTTAAACAAAGTAATGTTTTTTTTTAAAAAAAAACGTACCTCTATATCTTGTATTATCTTTGGATACAGTGACCTATAAAATGAATTAGGAGGGCCATCTGTGGGTCTGTTTTTAAACAGGTACTGATCCCTGTAAAACAGTAAGAAGAAAGAGAAGTTTACATTTTTCATACGTAAATAAAAAATGTTTGAAATGATTCTACGGATATCAGCAATATACTGACACTGTAAAGTCATCTCCAAATTCTGAATACCACTAACTTTAATTAATTCTGTTACGCTGGTTGAAAAATTCGTCACACTGATTGCCCTCCAATGAACCTACCACCAATTTTAACATTCTTCCCTCATTCTGTGTTTTTTCATTCTTAATTTTATAAAATCTCCATTCTAAAAAGCGACACCCAAAGAGAGCCAAACTGAGAATTCAATTGTCCATATTTTTTCTTTTAGTTAAATCCACAGATAGAATTAAAACTTTAAAAAGTTCTACTTCTGATTCTATTCCCCCACCTGTAAAACTATTATTGCCCTAGAGCAGGGGTAGGCAACCTCGGCTCTTTTATGACTCATGGACTTCAACTCCCAGAATTCCTGAGTCAGCATAGCTATGCTGACTCAGGAATTCTGGGAGTTGAAGTCCATGAGTCATAAAAGAGCCAAGGTTGCCTACCCCTGCCCTAGAGAGAAATTGGCTTGGGTAGCTGAATGCAACTGGAGATGTATTCTCATCTCCCTGAGGCTTAGACACTACTTTCCATAGTCTTTGACACAGAGAACGGTGTGGAAGGCTATGGATGTTCTTTCTGTAATTAAATACTAATAGTTCTGTTGCCTACAAAATACAGAGCCCCCCCCCCCCACACTGACTTTATTAGCAGACCTCAATGAAATACGCACTCACAGAGGACGATCAAAGCCAAATCAAGAAGCAAAAAGACAAGAGAAAAGAACGGGAGGACAGACTTCTTCACTAAGAATTGCACTGCGTTTTCTTCTAACCTTTACCACCATTACTGCCCAATCAGACCAGACGTGCTCAATACATTAGGGCAGTGTTTTTCAACCTTTTTTGGGCAAAGGCACACTTGTTTCATGAAAAAAATCATGAGGCACTCCACCATTAGAAAATGTTAAAAAATTTAACTCTGTGCCTATATTGACTATATATAAAGTAATTCTCTTGAATAGGAATCAAATAAACACAAAGAAAGTATTTTATAATTACTTTTCAATTTTCCCCACGGCACACCAGGCAACATCTCGCGGCACACTAGTGTGCCGCGGAACAGTGGTTGAAAAACACTGCATTAGGGAAGTATTTCCATTCCGGAGGAGGAGGAGGAAGAATGTTTATTCCTTTTGCACAGATACATACCAGCACCTCCTTTCTGACAGCCCCTTCCAGAGCGGATCAGTTCGTACCATTCTCTCAATCAGCTTCTTCCAAAGCATTCCTTCCGAAATAACCCGCTGCCATTCCTTACACACCAATTCAGCTGCACAGAGGGATCTCGCATCTAGGTAGGAGAGGATATTTTCTGCTATGTGATCTAAGCCTTGTTCTACAGAGAGAGAGAGAGAGAATTGCCAATCTTTGTGAAACAAAACACTTTAAAATCCGCAATACTTTTCCAACTGTGAAACTGTTTTGAGTTTGGGATTGCAGCTAAATGCCGCGTCGCGCACAAGAAAGTACCCCACAGAACGCTGTGACGCGATATATACAGAACTGAAGGTGCCTCCACCCCCAAATAAGATCTTTTGGACCCCCCCACCCCCCACCCCTGCATGTTACCTGAAATATATGTGTGGCTGGGAACCAGAGAGCTGCTTTAAACACGATCAAAGGGGAAAAAAATGTTCACTTTTTCCCCCCTGATAGTATTTGCTCACACTTTATATATTTATTTATATTTAAATTTATAGTTTTCAGCCACTTTTTAAACATGTGTAATTTGTTGAGTGAATATAGTAGCTGGATTGGAGTACCACATTAAGATAAAAGCGCATAAAATGAAAAGTCACACTGGACTTTGTTTAGCATGCTGAGAAATGCTCTCCAAAGCTGATCAAAGGCCAAGTCCTAAAAGAGGCCTGTTTTTTTTTTTGGGGGGGGGAGTAATTAAGGATTGAAGTGGGTATCTTAGACTCCCCATAGTCTCCCCACCTTTTTTGCCTACTGTTTTTTGGGAGTGCTGGGATTACCCTCCAAAAGCTGCTGATGACTGCATTTTTTCCTACCCTATGCGCTAAGCTGTAAGAAAAGAGTTGATATATTATACTAGTCCAGGGGTAGGCAACCTTGGCTCTTTTATGACTCGTGGACTTCAACTCCCAGAATTCCTGAGCCAGCCATGCTGAGGGGAAAGGGAGAGGTTTCCATGCTGAGCCATGCTGGCTCAGGAATTCTGGGAGTTGAAGTCCACGAGTCATGAGAGAGCCAAGGTTGCCTACCCCTGTACTAAGCCAAAAGCAAAGAACCCAACACATGGAGCAAATTGGTTCTCTGAATCTTGGCCTTTTATTTTTTATGCACATTGGTTACCAAGTAGGGGAAAACCTATTATCAAAAATGAACCCAATTGCTTATTATAAAAAAACCCCTACATCCTTTATTTATAACTAGAATAATCTGTGATACAGACTCTTAATTTATGTTATAAAAATATGTTTTACTATATCAGGGTTTTCCTACAGAAATGACAAAGATAACTAAAAAAATATCTTATCTGATAACAAGCATTTAGAACAAAAATTCAAGGAATCTCTGTTAGAAGGGCTTGCATTGCAAAATTAACATTTCAGAGTACACAGACACACACACACGCACGCACTGCAACCAAGTAATCGCATTTTGAATTGCTGTGTGGTTCAATCCAATACTAGTCATGCCAATCTCAAACATTAATTGGGCAAGGGCACCGATCAAACAAAAACCAGCCCCTAAAGTGCTCTTTCTGGTTTGACAGGTATCATCCATTCCTAGAAATACTGTAATAAGGCATGATTCCAACACCATTCAATGAAGGTATAGGTGAATATTTGCCTTAGAGCATTATTCCTTGATCAAATTTGCCAGGACAAATGAATCCTGCATTAGTCTTGGCCAGCATAAAACTGCTTATGGGAGCTTTGCTTCTTTTCATCTGACTAAGCATATCGTTTAAAGCAGATCAATTTGGCTGTTAGTTCAAAAGGGATTTACAGCTTTAGCTGCGTGAAAGTTAGAATTCATGTTCTTACCTTGGGTTCTAAAACATGCATTTGATCAAAGAATTATATATCCCTTTAAAAAAGGCAGGCAATTTATGATCCATAAAGGTAAAGGTTCCCCCGCACATGCGTGCTAGTTGTTTCCAACTCTAGGGGCCAGTGCTCATCTCCGCTTCAAAGCCGAAGAGCCAGCGCTTGTCTGAGGATGTCTCCGTGGTCATGTGGCCGGCATGACTAGACACCAAAGGTGCACGGAACGCTGTTACCTTCCCACTGTAGTGGTCCCTATTTTTCTACTTGCATTTTTACGTACTTTCGAACTGCTAGGTTGGCAGAAGCTAGGACGAGTAACAGGTGCTCACTCTGTTACGCGGCACTCGGGATTCGACCCGCCAAACTGCCGACCTTCTGATCGACAAGCTCAGAGTCCTAACCCACTGAGCATAGGACCCCACAAAAACCTTAGATCACAGAGTCAATATCTGGCAGCAAAATGTCAAATTTTCAGCAATGCCGTTCTCTCTCTACCACCTATATAGGCTAAGAACTGAAGTCTCTACCTCCCATTCCCATTCTCAACCACTCTTCAAATTACAGTCCTGATGCTTCAGGAGATGTCTTCATTGACTACTGTGATCCTCAAAAATTTTGACTCCCATTTCCTCAAATAACTCAAATATGTAGGGTGGGGAGAAGGCGTCAAAAACACCTTAGGTACTTGTAGACTTTAGTCAAGAAGTGTCATGGGGTGAGTTGTTGTTGTTAGTTGCGAAGTCATGTCCGAGCCATCGCGACCCTATGGACAACGTTCCTCCAGGCCTTCCTGTCCTCTACCATCTTCTGGAGTCCATTTAAGCTCACGCCTACTGCTTCAGTGACTCCATCCAGCCACCTCATTCTCTGTCGTCCCTTTCTTCTATTGCCCTCAATCTTTCCCAGCATTAGGCTCTTCTCCAGTGAGTGAGTAGGGCAAGGCTAATGTACTGTGAGAGTTATATAGTAATTGAAAAACAAGATCAGCACAAATCCAGCTATTGTTAAAAAAACAAAGAAGAGAAGATAACTGGGCATACGTATGCTCTTATACAAAATCATTTTCTCATCTTTCCACAAAATACGGTCCTCAAAACAGACCATATGCTAAGCACTTCCTTTGTACCTGCATTTGCATGTATTAAAGTTTCTCCATCCACTTTCTTTCTTCTTTTAAGTAAACATTCCATCAAGCAACAAAAGGTTATATATCTGCTCTAGGTTTTTTTGCCATTTATATTTAACATGCAGTCATTGATTCCATATTCTCTGTCAAACTCAGTTGCCTTAAGTCTGATATAGCAGTTCAGATACCTATTACCTGCTGCATTAAAGGAATCATCAGTTATTCATAAATAAAGTACCCATAAAGTATTCCATATAAAGATATATTGGGAATGTTCCTAACATGTATTTATATACATATAGTCCTTATTTAGCAACTGCTTTTGATAGTGACTGTTCACAAATATGACAATAATTAATGATAGTAAAAAAGTTATTCTGACATTTTTATTTTTTTATTTTAATTCCATTTATATCCCGCCCTTCTCCGAAGACTCAGGGCAGCTTACAAGCTTAGCAATAGCCTTCATTCTATGTATATGCCTGCTTATTATTTATGCCCAAATTTCTGCGCCTGACGACATGCATGCCAGAGTGAGAGTTAACAGGGGTGTTGCTAAATGAGATAACTTTGAATGAGATAGATGGCAACAACTAACAATGTTCAGTCTGTGTGTGTGTGTGTGTGTGTGTGTGTGAGAGAGAGAGAGAGAGAGACAGACAGACAGACGATTCACTTGTTAAACAAGGACTGCTGTATTCAATTTATAAGCTGCTTCAATAATCTAAACCAGGGATGTCAAACTTCCGGCCTACAGGCCGGTTGCTTCATACGGAGTCTGCAGCCACCCCAGCTCTGGCAATGCAAAAAAAGTCGCGATACGTCACAAGTTTGACACCTGTGATCTAAAGCTACTCTAGGTGATGTACAACATAGGGCTCTGAAGCCTGATTACTCTTTCACATCTATCAGAAGGAAGATGTAAACAGAAAGAGACAATCTTGCAGGTTCTGAGCCACCAAGTGCTTTTCTAAACAACGAGCACCTTCATTTCACTTGTAGCTTGAATGGCAACCAGACCAGCTTGGAGAACAGAACTATTACTTGGAAAACCAAAGTATACCCATAAATACTTCTGCCGCCAGTTGTAGCTTCAGTGTAGTTTTCAAAGGCAGTTCCACGCAGAGCACATTGCAGTAGTCCAACCGTGAGTTGACTAAGGCGTAAGTAACGTTCTGATGCAGAAAAGAGCGTAACATATTCCGCAACAAGATGGAGTTGTAAAGAGGAATGGGAAAAGCACCGAGTCCTGAAGCACCCCACAACAAAAGCTCTCAGGTTTGATCTCTCCCCATTATTAACATCACTGGAACTGGCCTCAAGAGAAACAATCACTGCAATATAGTGTGCATCCACATGCATGCATGCATGCACACGCACATACATTCATAAGTACGATTTATACTATTTCCATCCTGTATGCAGGTTTGCAACCCAGCTGAAAGATTCACATACTGTAATCTGCTTTTTCCAGAGACCCTGGAGCCCCACCATCTTTTCTGTACCTTCCCCAAAAGAGAAGGGTGAAGACCAGAACATTCAGTGGCAACTTCTTGATGTGTGTGTGTGTGGGGGGGAGAGATCACCACCAGTAGGACCATCTTGAATAGGAGTCCTCATTTAACGACCTTCATTGGAACTAGAATTTCCATCGTTAAGTGATACTTCCATTAGGCAAAACGTCATATAACCGCTTCGCTTAAGAGACAGCAGTTTTGGTAGTCCTGGTAGAAGTTGTTAGGGCAGCACTGTGCCACGGTTAGATGAGGACCTCATGCTTCTCCTGCCCTACCACACTTTTTTTTTAATTTTAATTCCATTTATATCCCGCCCTTCTCCGAAGACTCAGGGCGGCTTAGCAGTAGCCTTCATTCTGTGTATATGCCTGCTTATTAGGGCTTTCACACACACACCCAAGCGGCATTATTACAAAGTCAGCTTAATTGCCCCCAACAATCTGGGTCCTCATTTTACCTACCTCGGAAGGATGGAAGGCTGAGTCAACCTTGAGCCTGGTGGGACGCGAACCTGCACTAATTGCAGGCAGCTGGTGTTACTTAAGGAGGCATTAGCCCACTGCTCCACCAAGACACACTTGCCTCTGGTTCAACTCCTCCCCCACCAATTTATCTCTCCCCATCTCTGCCCTTCTGGCCACCCTGAACTCCACTGCCTCCAGCTGAGCTTTGCGTCTTCTTCCTCCTGCTACCGATGAGGCGTGCTTGGCCTGGCCTGGCCTGGCCTGCTACAAAGCCGGTGTTGACTGTGCAAGACCTTCCAAAATAAACCATACCAGCTTTAACTCCTCATTACTGGAAAATTCTATAATTCAGGCCTACTCATTTTATCATGCTTTGTGTTTTTTTTTCTAAATCAACAATATGCTTTCTCACATTCACCGTTCGTTCAGTCTTGGGGTCCAAATGGCCCGGTTACTTACCTTTATTTATTAAATTCATTATTTTATACTAGATCCACAAGGAAGAGTATCAGTGATCAGTTAAAACATGTGACTCGATGCAAAATAACTAAAAATTAAACAGCCCTCACGAAGATTTACATCCATTTATATCTTTCTGATTATATAGGAAAAGACTGGGTGGAGGAAATCTTGTGACTGTATTCTAATACACAGGGAAAAATATGCTCGGTAAACCCCCCCCCCCTTCTCTGTAACCAGGAGACCAAGCCCAAACTTGACACTTATGAGTCTAGGAGCAGCCTCAACTCTAGCAACATCATCTATTCTAAATCATGTGATGCTATAGCTTGCCTGATGTCTGAAACAAATGCCTTCACCGCTAACATGCTAACCGCAACTAACTTGACAAGAACAGTCTATGCAGACTAAACATTCTACTACAAATTTTTTTTTAAAAGTTCATATTGTAATTATCACTTTTTCCGTTAAAAAGAAGCCAGAAACCACAAATATTTTCCATTTTATGTGTATGTAGACAGGTGCACTTTTCAGAAAGGATGGTAGCACGAGGAAACTAGCTGAACTTTTCTCAGTTTATATAAAACTATCTTTTTTCAGAACGTTTTGTTTTTATGTTACAGTAGCCAATTATAAGATTAATTCAGAACAGCTGAGAGAATAAACTGTCAAGGCCGTTTTATATGTCCTTCAGGATTATGCAAACAACATCCCCACCACCACCTTCCCCATTTCTTTACTGGTAAGATATTAAAATTACAATTGAACATAATTTTTTCTACAGCTATTAGTGCTTGTTATTGGGGCTAGCAACATAATGCTAAGATTACAAAATGAACCAAGTAAGCCACAGAAGATGGAAACAGCTCTTCAAGCACAATGCATCTTTGTTTTGCACTGCAAATGGTTCCCCAAACAAATGTACCCTTTTAGTTGCTCTAGAACAGGGGTGTCAAACTCAATTTCGTTGAGGGCCGCATCAGCATTGCGGTTGCTCTCAGGGGGCCGGGTGTGTGTGGCCTGGGTGGGCATGGCCTACTGGGTGGGCATGGCTAAAGTGTGTATGGCCTACTGGGTGGGCATGGCCAGCTCTACATCGTTCGCATCAAGGGTGCCTATGGGGGCCTGGGCAGGAGTGGGACAGATCTGGGGGTCTCTGGCAGAAGGAGGGTCTCTGGGCCAGGGCCAAGGCAGTGGGGGCCGTTCCCTCACTGTTTCCAGGATGGCTTCGCGGGCCACATGAAACCACTTTGCGGGCCGCATCCGGCCCCCGGGCCTTGTGTTTGACATGTCTGCTCTAGAACGCAGAAAGCAAAGCTTCTGTGGAAAGGCTACTGGGGTTCCTGTTAATTATTCAACATATTTTCTGTCCCCGCCCTGAAAAAAAAAAGGCGGTATGATGTGCAGGAATCCAAAAATAAAACGGTAACAAGAAAAAACATATCAAGGCTTGGACTTCTATTAATAGCAGCACTATCAGGGGGAAAAATAAAAATCTTTCAGGTAAAGCCTGACTTTAGCATCTTGCTAGGTAGCTTCCTTGGCAGCAATACGTAAGTAGTTTGGTATGGCTTTTCTATAGCCTGGTCTTCCATCCTAACCAAGTATTAAAGAGGCCTGACCCAGCTTAGCTTCCGAGCCCAACAAGATAGTCCCGTGCTGCGATCGGCTTTGGTCAAAAACAGCATTCAAACCAAAACAAGCTACTTCTTGACAACTTTTCTAAAAATAGATGTGTTCTACAGTGCGGGAGTAACATCGAGGAGAGACAACTTCCAGTGTTTCCAAGTAAGGAATTTTATACTTGCCACAAAGGCACCCTCCCACACACAAAAAAAATTTGAGAATTGTTAATAGAAAATGTTTGTGATCAATGTATTCCAAATACTTTTAATAGGAAATTAAACGTTTGAATAAATAAAAATTAAATAATACTAACAGCAACATGGGCAAAGTGGCCCCCAAACTACCAAGAGTTGGGGTGTTGGTGGGTGGGTGTGTTCACTGTCTGAACGAATGAGTTCTCCTGATGTAGGGAGAAAATGACATTAGGGAACAAAGAAGGACTTTTTAGGGAAAAAAAAGAACTACCACTAAAATAGCACCGAGATATTGACAGTAACAGGCCAGTTAAATAGCCCCCAGGAAGCCATATTCTACAGCCTCTGTGGAATGAACGAGGAGGGACTCTAGGTTTGCCAATCAGAGGCTTGGTGACAAATAGGGCACGAGATGTAATTCTTGACTTCTACTCTGACCCAAGGCCAGCAAAAGCCATCAGGAGAATTGTAAAAGCATAGTTCCCAAGGCACAATTAGAGACATCAATCTGTTAAAGTGGTAGGCAGAAATTGGATGGGTTTGGACTGAAATGGCTTGTCAGTTTGGACTGAAAGCTCGCTTAAAGGGGATATCCTTCTTCACAAACCAGCCAATAGTATGGTCAAAGCCAGGGTGGATATGATTTAAATCAAGTCGATTTAAATCACTAGTAAAAAAAAGGTTTGATTTAAATCGACTTGATTTAAATCATAATTTTTAAAGGGCAACTGTCATCTCTGTCCCACAGTGGCTCCTCCTCTGACCTGCTGTTGACTCACTGACAGTCCCATTCACTTTAATGGGACAGCTGGTGATGGTGGCAGTGACACAACAAGGTGAGTGGATGCCGGCTAACAGGCACTGTGCCAGGATGGATCTGAAATGACAGGTGCTCTTTAAATGTAAGGACTCATTCTTGCTGGTAGTTAGAATCTTTAATATTATTATTTGTAAACAAAATGAAGGTTTCCTATTTAGAATAATAAGTTGTCAGGTTGTTATTAAAACAGCGATATCAGAACTGATTCTAGGTTAATAGGTTAATCACACGTAGTTGGAGAACTACTCAAATTTTTATTTAATTAAAACACTTAGAGCCTGGCACAGATGCATTTCTCTTCAAACAATCCTACAGTTTGTAGTGTACATAGATTTGCAAAACAATGGGATAAAGGAATATTCCTGAATTTTTTGTTTTATGATTTATCTCATGGTTACTGTGAAATTGTGTGAATGCATCAATGCAGTGCACGTTATCTCAGCTTGCAGAGCTTGGATTCATTGAATGAGTTTACCAAAAATGTAAATATTGCAGAATATACAGCCTCATGCTACATCACTAAGCTCCATTTCATGCTGAATAAACTAAATTATTAATGTATCTTAAACAGAAAACTGTCTTTAGATTGATTTTTTTACTCCAAAAGCATTTTATTAAAATAAATTTGATAAAAATCAAAAAAATCCAATTTAAATTTTAAAAATCCAAATTTTTTGATATTTTTTTAAATCATTGATTATTATCCAACCTGGTCAAAACCATAAAGTAATGAATTAGCTTATGGTAAATGTGGGAAAATCTCAGGAAATGCTAGATGTCTTTGATAGCGTAGAGTCACTGCCAAGATAACACTGAGTATATTTATAATCAGCTATATCCAAAAACTCTAATAGCTTTAATAAATCTAATATAGTTAAATGAAAGGCGTATTTCTCTGGCTTAGCATAGAGACCGTTGTCATGAAGGCATTAAAGAACCACTCAAGCTTGATTATGGAGAGAATGAGCCTCTAAGTCCACAAATCATCTAAATATGCTATCAAAAATTCGTCCAGAAAATCATAGCAAGCGTGATTCGTTTGTCTTTCAAAGACTGACAGATTTGTTTACCAATCCTAAAGGCATTACTGAATTTTCAAACTTTCACAGGACATTTTTGTATAAACCAGACTGTTAAGCTCTTCCGAAATACTCCATAGTAAAAATTGGTTACTTTCTAAGAGTTCAGAAATTTGGAGAAAGAGATAATAAATAACCTCCATGGATTACCTGAAGCAACTATCCTACTTCTTGTCAAGAAAAGGTTGAGTGCGCAACCAAGGAAATCAGGAGGAGAGATAAAGCCTTCCTGTAAGTCTTAATATCTTAAGAAACATAACACTGTATTTGCCAACAATTATTAAGTATTTCATAGGAATTTGGGCTCCAGGAATAAGATTGAAGCCATCATAAATAAATACATGTGGCATGGGTGGTAGACAGCCCATTCTCAGGACAACCAGCATCAACCAGTAGTTGCAGGCATTCCTGATGTTAGCCAATAGTGAGATGGAAAAATTGCATATAGCATGTGATAGGAACTGAGTGTAGATGCCAATCATCAATTGTCTCAACTATAACGCTTGTGTGTTGGGGGGAGAGAGCACCGGGGGGGGGGGGGGGGGAGGCTCAGCTAATCTCAATGTACACATGATGTACTTTGACAATAAAGGTTTATTATTATTAATTATTAATAAGAAGATTGACAAAGTAAACTGGGAGCGTGCTCACGTGACCTGCCAGAATTGTTAAAAAGTACGACAGCTGGCTATCACATTGGTAAAAGGCTCCTTCGCACAGCCAGCAGGTGCAATCTGCCTTCCTCCATTAAAAAGGACTAACCTTATCCCCTGTATACAGAAACTGTGTAAAGCAAAATAGCACAGTCTTCCTCTCTTAATCACTGTGTGTGTGTGTTTGTGTGTGTGTGTGTGTGTGTGTGTGTGTGTGTGTGTTTGTGTGTTTCTCTTTTGAAAGTACAGTTAACTTGCTGGAATTCTTCTGCTATTCCTTTAATTTCATTCTTAATAAATCTTGCGGATTTATTATTCTTAATGAACGTGTTCTTGGGAATAAGTGTTCCCAGGCAAGGCTTTCCAGAAGATTGAACATTTAGACCTGTAGTTGTATTCTGGTACTAGTCTGAGTAGGCAGTGCAACCAGAATGACTTGTGGTCAATATATTCTTTCTGAGTTTGGGCTCCACATGGCTCCCAGACCCTAGCGGGTAGAGACTGCATTAATTCCCAACAATCCAGAGCTAAAGCATTTAGGGCAAGGGTCCCCAACCCCCGGTCCATGGACCAGTACCAGGCCGCGGCATGCCAGCAACCAGTCCACACAAACAAGCAAAGCCCCATCCGCGAGATGCAGGCAGCACCCAAAACCACGCACCCTCCGGTCCACGGAAAAACCTCTCTCTATGGAACCGGTCCCTGGTTGCCAAAAGGTTGGGGACTTCTGATTTAAGGAATCTGTTGGTGAAACGCACATTCCCTGCAATACTTCAGATAAGGGGAATTAGCAAGGCAACCTTGTGCAGAAGGGTCAGGCTCTCCCTAGTAGAAACACTGGCCTCAGATGCAAGGCTGAAATTTCTCTCGAGCAGTTAAGTGCACCTCTGCTTACTTCCAGTTGTACAGAGGGGGTGGGGGAGGGAAAAGAAACGAAAAGGAACAGTGCAGCCTTTCCTTCCCAACTTGCAATTTTACAAATAGTTGAAAAATGTATATGGAAAAGAAAATCAAATTTATTTTTTAAAAATGCAGATGCATCGTGGCTATAAAGAAAATTAAATGCATTTCATGCAAGAGATTATGGATATACACATTCCAGGACGGAACCATTTTAAATAAAAAAAGTACTTGTATCATGTTTCAAGTTTGAAACCCACGTTTCAAATTCGGAACAGCTCCTCTGCATTCGAAACAAGCTGTTTAAATAATGTTGAATGACTCCCAAATTCGAAACCGAACCATTTCGAAGTCGAAATACTTCCGAAGGGACCAATCCCTTTAAGCAGCATTTTGAATTCAGGACACGCATTTTGAGGGTAAGATAAACATCAAATGGCGTCTATTCAGTATTGAATTTAAAATATTTTGCACATCCCTACCAGACAGCTAATAATAGAGAGAGGAAAAAATAGAGAAGGCCAAAGAAAAGAAAAGTAAGAAGTTAAAAGACGGATAGCAGGGATGAATCTGGGGAACATCAAGCAGCAGCAGGTCAGGAAAAATGTTTAATAAAAAATTATAGACTGCGAAGGAAATGGATCATTAAGAAAGTACTGAAAATAAAAGAAATGGCTCTTGTTCCAAGCGATGGAAAGAGCACTAGGGTGGGGAAAAGAAAATCAAGAGTCAAATATTGCAACAGTGAATTAGCTAGCTTATATATGACAAGAGAGAGAAAAAGATAAACAAGACAAGAAGATAGCACAGATTAAAGAGACCTGAAGTCAGAATTAAAAGCTAATGACAACCATCATGAAAAACCAACCCACTAGCAGAGAGAATGAATCACTAGCATAGTTGTCATCAAATTATCATTCTTACACATTTGGCTGAATATTACAAAAAGACAATAAAAACAAGGTTCTCTTCAGTTCTCTCTCTCTCTCTTGGAAGCATCACTTATTTATTTATTTTATTTTATTTTATTAAATTTATATACTGCCCTTTCCCGAAGGACTCAGGGCGGTTTACAGGGCATTTAAAACAACCAGTACAAATGTTGAAAACAAATTTTAAAAGATTAAATCATCCCTAAAATTAAAAACCCCAGTTAAAAATTCTCAGCCTGGGCCGGAGAGCTCAAAGAGCCAAGTCTTCAGGTCCCGGCGAAATGTGTGAAGGTCGGGGGCAGTCCTAAGCTCCGTAGGCAGCTGGTTCCAGAGGGCAGGCGCACCCACAGAGAAGGCCCTCCCCCTGAGTGTTATCCGCCGGCAGTCTCTTACCGGCGGCACCCTGAGAAGACCCTCCCTGTGGGAGCGCACTGGATGAAGGGAACTTGATGCCGGCAGCAGGTGTTCCCTCAGATATCCCGGACCCTCGCCATTCAGGGCTTTATAGGTCATCACCAGCACCTTGAATCTCACCCGGAGGGCAACCCGAAGCCAATGCAGCTCGTGGAGTAGAGGTGTTACATGGGAGTATCGGGAAACCCCCATCACAACTCGCGCGGCTGCATTCTGCACCAGCTGAAGCCTCCGAGTGGTCCTCAAGGGCAGCCCCATGTAGAGAGCGTTGCAGTAGTCTAACCGGGAGGTCACGAGCACATGAGTGACTGTGCGTAGGGCATCCCGGTCCAGATAGGAGGAACTTAAGAGTGATAACAATATTAATGATAAACTGATATTTCAGGGGACAAGGGAAAGCCATTTATTTAAAATCATTTCTACAAATGTAATCAAAGAATGTCAAACTGCCTGCCTGATTGGTTACATGCCAATGGGTTGGTGTGGAACCCCAGGCACTTTCCAAGGTGGTCTATCCCTAATCTGTCCTTCAGATCTTCCAACGATGCTTTTAGGATGGTTGATCCCCCAAAGCAGAAGATGTCTATCATTTCAATATCTTCACTGATGATTCCAAGGCTGGTTGTTGAGCTTTTTATGATGTGTTTGGTCTTCTCTGTGTTTAACTTTAGTTCCATTTTTACTGTACTTCTTGGTTCTATTATTTTGGTTCATTGCACAGTCAGCCAGATGTTCAGACTGCATCTGGCATTTTTATCCACCGGTCGAGTCCTTTCTAAGGACTTAGGATAGGCAGATGTGGATGTTGATGGTTAAGAGATATTGTTGCAGGATGTAAGCTGTTCCGAGTCAAGTTGCTTTGATGGTGAATTTGTCAATGCTGATGGAGTTCAAATGGTGCTCCAGTTGTTTTGGGATTGCATCCAAGGTGCCTATTTTCTTGTTTTCCTTGTTTCCCACTTTTTCTTCAGAGCCAACTTTCACTTTGAACCTACCAAATTGATTCCGCTCAATAAAGATTACATTAGAGGACTTAATGGCTCTGGTGTTTTTCTTAGTTAGCATTGTTGTCTACCTGGGATTTGGGATAGGCAGATCGTCACAGAATGGAAGCTAAAGCCACCTTTTGCAATTGGCTGATGACAAATTTGTCAATGCCAATGGTGCTGGCACTGGTTATTTTGGGATTGCATCCAATGCACCTATTACTATTGGTACTGCCCTTGCTTGTCTTTGCCATAGTGGCTTTATTTCTATTTGTAGGTCTTTGTATTTTGTTATCCTTTCCAGTTCTTTCTCTTCTATTCTGCTGTCTCCAGGCACTGCCACATCCACCATCGACTTTTTTGTCTTCCTTATTGACAAATGTTAACTCTCGGGTGTTATGTGGCAGGTGCATGTCTGTTTGAATTCTAAAGTCCCAAAGCAATTTAACTTCTTCATTTTCTATGACTTTCTCTATTTTATGGTCCCAGCAATTCTTGCTTGCAGGCAAATGATATTTCTTGCAGATCTTCCAACGCACTATTGCTGCTACTTTGTCATGTCGTTATTTGTAGTCGGTCGGGGCGATCTTGCAGCAGCTTACCAGGTGGTCTACTGTTTCTTCAGCTTCTTTGCATAGGTGGCGCTTACTGTCTGTCGCTGTCTTCTCAATTCTGGCTTTGTATGCATTTGTCTGGTCTCTCCAGTAGTCAGTAACCCTTCCTGGTGTACTAACCTCAGTGCATCTTCTTCACTGTCTTTCTTCACTGTCTTCCAAAGCCATTTTTTCTTCCTCAACCATCTGATGTACTTGCAACATTCCATGCCCATCTATTTGCCTTGATGAGTCCTATCGTTTTTCATTCTGCTTGAGTCCAGTCTACTATTCCAGCTGTGTATCTAATGACTGGAATTGCCCATGTGTTGATTGCCTTGATGTTTGGACTCTTTTTCTTGACTTCACTATGCTTGATGTTGTCAGTTTGAAGACTACCCAGAAATCTGTAGTAATCACCTTCATCCAGACTCTTAATGTTATGTTCACGGGGCATCTTGATTCCTTCAGATTATTATTGTTGTTGTTGTTGATGATGATGATTTAATTTTCAATTTGATTCCCTGTCTGGGACTGGTAAAAACTTAAAAGTTCAAGTCCTAACCAAGACCTAAGAGCTATTAAGGTAGTGTCTGAGTATTTAGGTATTATTATTATTATTAGCTACCCATATTTTTCAGCTTGAGACAACTCTATTACTAGAGCTTATAAAATCTTTGAATTTTTCAGGTAGCAGTGTCATCAATATACCACAGAAAATTGATGGTTCTTCCTCCATTTTAAAAACACGCTCATCTTCTTCCAATCTAGTTTCCCTTAACATAAAATCAGCATATAGGTTGAATAATTAAGGGGAGAATATAGAGTGAGAATATATCTCAGTCCTTTGCAACCTGGAACCAGTCTGTTTCACCATATTTTGCTTATAATGTGTCTTTCTCATTTGTTTATAGATTTCAGGACAATGGCATCTTTTAGGATTCCCATTTTCTAAATACATTCCACAGCTTGACCAAGTTTGAGGGTGTACAATGAACTTATTTCCAAGTAACTATTTAGAACCTGGGTGTTAGGGTGTTCTGAACAACTAATCCCACACACAACATTTTTTCTTCAAAGTGCCAAACAGAATACTAATGACAACAGATGTAAAATTTTAAAGTCAGAGAGAGGGAGGGGGAAAAAAACCTTACGTAGATCAGCTGAAAGAGCAGAGATATCACCTTACTTCCAAACAAGATTCCAATAGCAGCTAGAAAAAACACAGATAAGTACAATAGAGTGCAATCCTTTGTGAAGGTTCAAAATTAGGGAAAGCCTTAATATAGTAATTTGCAACAAATCAATTTAAAACACAAAAGTTCAAAATCTATCTTTAAATGGAACAATACTGGCATCCAGTGGCCGTCACAATTATTCAGACTGGAGTAACAAAGCATATAACAATTCCTTTAGTGATTAATAACATTTGTTAAGTTATAACTGCTTTATTTTACATTTTGTTACAACATGCAACAAAACCTACCTGGTAAAGCAGTGATAAAATCCCTTTGCAGCATGGGCTTTAAGTAGGAATTAATATGTCCATGCTGATAGTGACACATTCGTGAAATGAGGTGTTCCACAAACTCAACCTGATCTGATTCAGACCACTGGTCAAAATACTTAATACACAAGTCTTTTTCCTTTTCGTAGTTTCCTTCCGATGGTCGTTTCCTTGAGACTATTACAGATGAAGTTCCATTGCTTATCTGTTTTATGAAAAACACAAATAGAAAAAAATTAAGTTTCCTCTTCAACTTTTAGAATACTGTATTACAGATATTCTATTACAGATATGAATATCAATACCCCGGTTATCCACATTTTGCATGTGATACATTTAGTCTAAACAGTTTTGATTCGCTTCCAACAAACACCAACTGGTATGCTTCCCCCCCCCCCCAAATCCTGAAATGAGAAATTTCTCATCACCGGATACATTCTTTATATACTTGTTTCCATCTGGTTTGCATTATTAAAAATTAGCAATTGAAATACTGTCACTAGATTTATTCTAACCCCCCCTCTCCCAAATACAGAATAAATACTATTTTTCATACTTAATAAAATTCTTGACAGTAATTAAAAGCCTTAGCTGTTCATCACAGTAACTGTGTCTAAATAAGCTGTTACTAACATTCACCACGCACTAAAGTACAAACTTCAGACATGTTATGCGAAGCCTGGACACACTGTGCAAAGTTTCACACGCACTATGTGAAGATGCAGCTTTCTGAAAAAGGGTCTGATGCTGAGAAAGGTGGAAAGAATGCAAAGAAGAGGACAACCAACAGCAAAGTGGAAGGTCTCAGTTATGATGAAGATGAGTGCACCATTGGGAGATCTGAAAGAACAGGTTAGGGATGGAGCTATTGGTTGCTAGGAATTGAAAAGGACATGATGGCAGATAATCATTCGAAATACAAATATTTGCCACAATATTTTTTTACAAATTTTATACAAGCAAACTGTTGTTAAGAACTGCCAGTTGTTACCAAAAAAAGCTCTGATTAAAAAAAAGCAACACCAGGCTTGAATGGATTAGGTCAGGGGTGTCAAACTCAATTTCATTGAGGGCCGCATCAGCATTGCGGTTGCCCTCAGGGGGCCGGGTGGGTATGGCCAGGGTGGGTGTGGCCTACTGGGTGGGCGTGGCCTACTGGGTGGGCGTGGCTAGAGTGCGTATGGCCTAATGGGTGGGCGTGGCCAGCTCTACATCGTTCGCATCAAGGGTGCCTATGAGGGCCTGGGCAGGAGTGGGACAGATCTGAGGGTCTCTGGCAGAAGGAGGGTCTCTGGGCCAGGGCCAAGGCAGTGGGGGCTGTTCCCTCACTGTTTCCAGGATGGTTTCGCGGGCCGCATGAAACCACTTCGCGGGTCGGATCCGGCCCCCGGGGCTTGTGTTTGACATGTCTGGATTAGGTGATGTACCAAATCAATAAGTATTTGTTTGTCTAACGTATATAAAGCTAAGGACTAATTAAGCATCCTTGTTTGGTATTGTACAGTCTGGGTAGACAATTCCAATCTCTACAGCGTGAATACAAGATAAAATAAAAATCAAGCGTCAAGTGAATGTTTATCTCCACAGCTATTAATCTCAATGTTGAAAAGGTTCATGATCTCTTATAGAGGTATGCATCTCTATTTCTTTACCTACAGCACCACCTAGTGGCTGTAGAGAGCTATGAGATCAGCTTGAAAAGAAAAAAGATCAGAGAGAGTGAAGGGAATTCAGAATATGTAAGCAGGGGATCTGGAATGTAAGGAAAGTGGGCATAAAAAAGAGGAACCCATAGTATGTATAAACACATCAGATAGTACAGCAGACTAATAAACAACTATAAAGAAATTTGGATGAGCTTCTTGGGGTCTCAAGTGATCAAGCTAATATTTTTAGCAATTCTATCTTGTTTAGTATTAGCAAAACAAAAGCTCTTCTTACAGCTGCTCCCTACTCAATGGTCTACTCAATAAAATCAGCATTAAAGAAAACACTTCCATAGTAACTGTGCAAATTATTAAAGATAGGGTTAAATCTAAGGAAATTCGAATCAAGCCTACCTGCCACAATGTGTTTTTCTTTGGAGACTCATCTTCATTCTGATCCTCCATTACTGACGTGTTCTGGAAAAAAAAGAAGAAATACAAGTATGTTTTCTTCTGTGAACATTTCAATATGTCCTATCGTTCTCTGAGACACACCTGCACACTATACAATCCTACTTAATAGCTATATTAGCAGCAGAATTGCTAGCCACTAGTTAACTTCATCACAAATACATGTGTTTTATCAAGGGGGGAAAGGGAGCATTCTTTTTAATAGCTGAAACCCAGCATTTCAGGAGACTCCCATCTTAAAAGACAGCCTAAAATAAAGTCATCGACGTCTAATAAAAGCTACTAAACTGCCTATAACGCTATCGCATCTATCTAGTCAAACTTCTCAAAATATATCTATAGCAATAATTAATACATGAAGCTACACACCAAAGCAAGGAAGAAATATCTCATTTGGGGGAAACGAGAGAAGAGGAAAGGCCGAAAAAGGTTAACAGCAGAAAATAATTCAGACATGCAGCCATGTGAAGAAGTAGCCCCATGTAGACGTTTTCTCAAACGTATTTGGCTATAGTAATATTATTATCTTTATTCAAACAGTATATAAAAATAAAAGTGAAGTAATTGGACAAAAAAACAATGAAGAAATAGATGTTGCAATCATTTCTTTAACAACACATTAATAGACATGCCATTTCCTTGGGTGGAAAAAAAATAAGGACCTCCTTGCCAGAAACAGTACGTGGCACTGCTCCCTTTGGCAGAAACAACCTAATCTCCTCATACCAGGGGGGGGGGGCAATTCATTTTCCCCAAGGGGCCACATAAGAAACTGGGAGTGTTCTGGAAGGGTGAACCAACAGGGCTAGGAAGATGCAGAGGCACATACATACACGTACATACGTAAATTGGAAAGGAAAAAAAAAAAGCAGTTTCCTTCAAAATAAAGGCAACGTGGTTGTATTGCATGCACGGCATCCGCTTATCTACATTTGATTTCTAACTTCCGACCGACCTCAGGCAGGCTGGCCAGGGGGCTGTAAAATGCCCAGGTCTCTCTTATACTATTAACCAGGGGTCTTCAAACTTGGCTCTTTTATGACTTGTGGACTTCAACTCCCAGAATTCCTCAACCAGGCATGCTGGCTGAGGAATTCTGGGAGTTGAAGTCCACAGGTCATAAAAGGGCCAAGTTTGAAGACCCCTGCTATTAACTGTCTACCAGTCTCTGACATTGACTAGGAGGATTTTTTCCCCTCCACTCTACTATGTAGGATCTTTTCAGCTATGTAATTCATTTCTAGCAACCCCACCGTTCCCCAGCCATTCCTTGGTGGATTTACCAGAATGTTTAGGCTCACAGTCATGTTGCAAGGTCCACTTTCAGCTGAACTCCAGTCTTCTGACAGTTGTTCTCACGTTAGCCTCAAGCGCCCTCTGACACAATTAAGAATTCATAGTGGAGTCTGTGATGGACAGATGCCCAGGTCCCGATGCAGCCAAATAGCCCCAAACCAGAACGTGCTTTTGGGTTGGTATCAGGTTCTTCTAGTGAAATGCGCTATCTTTGGTTTTCACCAAACATGTGGCCAAATAAGTTTATCTTTGCCTCATCTGTCCAGAGCACACTGTTCCAGAAGTTCTGATCTTTCCTATGAAGTCTTTGCGAGCAAATTTGCCTTGCCCTGATCTTCTCTCTGGACGGCAAAGGTTCCTTTTTGGAATACCTCCCATGTGGATCTAATTTGTGCAACTTCTTTACAATGGTAGACTCATGCATTTTGATATCAACGGAAGCAAGAGCCCCCCCAGAGATCCCAGCATGAAATTCTAGGGTTCTTAAAAGAGATTTCTTTTAGCATCTTGTCTTCTGCTCTTGATCTGAACTCATTGAGGCAGTCTGGGCAAGTTGACAGTTGTTTAAAAAAACTTCTCCACTCATAGAAGGTCTCCTGACAGTGGAATGATTAATGCCCAATTTTTTTGGCCATCTTTTAAAAACCTTTCCCAAGCTCAAAGGCATTTATAAACGATCTGCAGGTCTCAGAGAGCACTTTCAATCTAAGTCTGGTGATACCACGTGCTTTAACAACAAAGAGCAACTCAAACTAAACGTCTGAGATTTCAGTAAGACAGGTTCCTCTCTAATGATGTTCTAATCACTAATCATTTGCGCTTGATGTGGTGCGCTTGATTCTAATTTTAGATATTTCAAGCAGTGATAAATGTACAGGTAGCTCTCAATTTATGACCATTATTTAAAGACCGCTCAAAGTTACGAGGGTGCTAAAAAGGGTGACTTAAGGCCAGTCCACATACTTTCAACTGTTGCAGTTTCCCTACAATTGTCTAATCAAAATTGGGGGGGTTTGGCAACCAGCATGTATTTAATGAGGGTTGCAGCAAATAGCGATTGCCATTTTCAACCTCCCCAGGAGACTTGAAACAAGCAAAGTCAATGGGGGAAGCCAGATTCTCTTAACAACCATGGGATTCACTTAATGACCGTGGAGATCCATTTAACAGTTGCAGCAAAAAAAAAAGGGTGTGACTCACTTAATGACTGCATTGCTTAGTGACAAACATTCAATTGTGGTTCTAAGTTGACGTTGAAAAGGTCAAAAAGCTTTGACTAACCTTTTCATATGACCAGTGCTTAAACATGTTGCTACGGTGTAATGGCTTAATTACGCATCGCTTGCTATCCCCTCCTGAACACGGGACCCCAATATGAATGGGAAGAAAGATCAGGTTCGGTGTCCACAGCTGCTTAATCCCTCTCCCATCCCCAAAGAGAAGCAGTAGGTTGTAGACAGTTGCTTGAACGTAGGCTGAACATCACATGCAGAATGGCACCAAAGGCTTTGAAAGCCAGCGACACATGAAGACGTTTTGAGTCTTGACTGCATTCCAGTTTCCAACAGCATAACAACAGTCACAGAACATCAGCCCTCTCAGGTAAACTAGACAGGAAAAAGGGCTAAATGAACCAATTCTACTTTATTATAAATCTAGAGTAACAGAATCTTTCAGCTTTGGAAGTACCAACTTCCTGGCTCCAGTTTCAACTGCTTGAGTTATTAGGGCAGGTCCTTCCTAAATTTTGTTTTCTGACTGTTAAGCCACTGGAGGCTCCTGTCTCTCTTGTCTGGTTATTTCCTAGGCTGCATCTCTTCCCTTTGTTCCCCAATGTAATTCACACATTCCATTATATAGAAGTACATAAAGCTGAACTATTATTAAAATTGGTTTGCTGGTTGCTCCCCCCCCAAAGACATACCAGTCTGATCCCCAAAACCTGTGGGCATTTTTTTTAAATTGCATCCAATTAGTCCAAACTGAAATTTCTAACTATGCAAACCACCCTTTACTTCTACCTATCTAACAAATAATATCTTAATAATTGGTATTAAGAAGAGCTATGAGATATGAAACCCCTATTTTCCAAGTCATCAGAAATCATACCAACTCTGACAGCAAACATTATCCACACTTCCAAATCGATTTTCATTTGCAGTCACTTTTTGTTATGTGGCAAGTGTTTAATGACTAGTGAGAAACGTTTAAGGAAAAATGCAACCTCAAGTGACAACTCTAAGCCTAGCTTTTCAGTTATATCCACCAAACACGATTTCTTCCACACTGCTGCTCCCATCTTGGTTTCCTCATGAGAAGCAACCGTCTGAGGCACTTGTGGGTGATCTCAAGATCTCTCTTTGTCTGGAAAGAAAATATGAAGAGCCAGCCTACTCATCAGCTCTTCATTTCGCCACAGTCATTAACTTCACTTTTAGCACAGCAGTCTTTATTTCTTCCCCAGAAGTCTGTCTACAACCTATCTTAAATGACTACTTTACTCTGGAGTTGAGCAGTCTCTTTCTAATGAACCTGACTACCAATAAATTATTTTATGTCATTTATTAACATCATCAACAAACACAAAAGATAAAGTATAATTAAAATAGCAATTTACAGAGAGGGAGAGAGAGAAAATAAACACATTAAATGGAAATCCAGCTAAATATTATTTATAGTGCATTATTATAGTCAAATACTAGGATTGCCAGCTAAAGGCAACAAGAAGAAATCATACAGATATTATTGGAGGTAGATTTTACAAGTGATTGCAAAAGTATGGCTACAATAAATGTTAACATAAGAAAACTTGCTGAATGCTCCCCAGAACTATTGAGAGTAAGATGTCAAAGAATAGCAACATGAAGATTCAATGGTACTTAGGTACTGTAAGCTTAAGACTATTAACTGTTAAGACTTCTTTACTGTAACTAATAGTGATAAAATTATTAAACTGGCTCCCTAATCTAACTTCAAGGCTTTTTCTGTTAAAAGTCTGATTTTTCATATCCATCACCAACAGTAATTCACTAACCAACCCACTAACCCCTAACAGAAACCAAATAAAAAAAAACCCCACCAGCTAAAATGCACATTTGAAAAGTTTAAGATATACGGGCATTATGCTTCCCTGTGGCTTTGAAAACCGCTTCCAGTCGTGGAAACACAGCATTTGCTCAATCCTATCAAATTCTAGATTTCTCCTGCCTTTTTGCAAAGTTCATGATCTTCATGAGTCCATGAAAGAATAACCACATTAACAATTTTTAAAAGTGTTTATTTGCTAGTTTGTTTTTTTTGGGGGGGGGAGACATTTCATTAGTCTTCTATTATGCCTATAGCAGTCATATAAAAATTAAACAGCATTGTTGCCTCCATGAGGTGTTTTGTATTTATTCTTAAACTAGTATTGACACATAATCTATAGATGAAAAAATTGTTGTTTTCCAACAAAAACAGTGCTAAAATGTTGCCCAACGTAAGCATTTCAATACTTTGCACCACTCAGAAGAGTAGAACTTAAGATTTCTTCAGGCATTGGTCTGAACCTATAAACTCTGAAAACTGGGTAGAAAGAATGGAACTTTCAATGGCCCCTTATTTTCCTTAGCTTCAGCAGAACTGGATTTACTTTCACTTAAATAAGAATTCTGCAGGCGATCCAAGATTTACTAAAGGAAGACCCTGGATGAGACTGAGAGATACACATGAGTGAGAAGACTTTTAAGACTTTTCACATGAATGCAGTACATAGATGGTGAGAAGAAGAATAGGTGGGATCAATGTGCACGTGCCACTTTTTTTTTACTCAATTTCAAGCCATTACATGTACAGGCTAATGTCTAAGAAACAATGTACCAGACACTTAAAAAAAACCCCACCCACATTTAATCTTGAAAGAACAGGTGGACTGCATAGAAAAAAGGAGAGGGAAACGGAATACAAGTTCTAAAAGAAGCCACTGAAATATTTATAGTGATGGAATTGTTCGTTCACAATTTTTAAAAGCAAAATCCGAATTAAGTGGCTGCTTTCATTCTCTATCTCTCTCTCTCTCTCTCTCTGTGTGTGTGTGTGTGTGTGTGTGTGTGTGTGTGTGTGTGTGTATATATATATATGTATGTATGTATGTATGTATGTATGTATGTATGTATGTATGTATGTTTTTATTGATTTACAAATCTCCATTCCAGAGGCCTTTATGCTATGCTGGAATACATTGGGAATGGCTGTATCTACTGTTGTAGCGTTTTGCACAACCATTCGAACCAAATCACCTGCAAAGAGAAAAAGAGACACTGAGAAACCTTAATGGCACAGGAATCAGAGGCAGATATTTGCTCATAATAAACTGCGGTATGGGAATAACCAAGACCCCCACCCCCACCCCAATCTTCTATACTAAATTCCTCCTGCTCCCTCCATAATGACTATCATGAGCCTGACAGGAGAAAGGAATTCAACTGCTCAGTGCTTTGTTCTAAAGCAGACATGTCAAACACAAGGCCCGGATCCGGCCCGTGAAGTGGTTTCATGCGGCCTGCGAAGCCATCCTGGAAACAGTGAGGGAACGGCCCCCACTGCCTTGGCCCTGGCCCAGAGACCCTCCTCCTGCCAGAGACCCTCAGATCTGTCCCACTCTTGCCCAGGCTCCCATAGGCACCCTTGATGCGAACGATGCAGAGCTGGCCACGGCCACCCTGTAGGCCATACGCACTCTAGCCACGCCCACCCAGTAGGCCACGCCCACCCTGGCCATACCCACCCGGCCCCCTGAGGGCAACCGCAATGCTGATGCGGCCCTCAATGAAATTGAGTTTGACACCCCTGTTCTAAAGGGTAATAATAAAGAAGATGCTATTTTAGTTTTGAATTTAAGCTTGAACTGGTGCTGACGAAAAGTATTCAGAGCCCTTTAAAAGGCAATTTCAATTTCAAACAGACCTTAAGAAACGTTCTGGATTAAAATTAGCATCTTTGTACCTCAGATAAGCATCTAAGACTTCCCACCAGTCAAAAGACGTGTAGTACAAGTTCTGATATTATCATGTTGTTTATGTCAAAGTCACACGATTGAAATATAAAAATCATTATTAGGTCATACACTATGGAGATATTTATTTGAGACTGTGCAGAAAACAAGATTTGCTACAGATGCCATTTCAAATTATGAGTCAATTTATCGCAGCAATAACGATCAGCCCACTAAAATAACCTCATCAGCTACACAGAAGTTCCCTTTGTGAGAGCTCTGTGCAAGAGTAAATTACAAAGTAAACTGTTCAAAACCAAATTAACTGAAAGAGCAACAAAAAGGATTCCCATGGCCAGGATTTGAGTACAGTGCTGAAGTACCATTTTCAAAGGCATATTCTCTAGACCCCAGATAGCTATTGAGTATGTGGACATCTGGACTATGTCTAAATGGTATTTTTGGAACCATGAAACAAAATGACAGTTTGCTGCTCTTCTTATTAATTCATTATATTCGGACAATAATGCTGAATACCTACCAAGATTTGGGCAAATATATATATATATATATATATATATATATATGTGTGTGTGTGTGTGTGTGTGTGTGTGTGTGTGTGTGTGTGTGTGTGTGTGTGTGTGTGTGTGTGTATAATGCAACATACTGGCATTCTGAACAATGAGAACTGCAACTTTCTCACACTCAACGCTTCTAAATTATATATTTTTTTTATGCAGGTCAACATGTGCCTGATGATCAAGCAATTCTGCACTCAACAGCTTTCTGAAATATAGGCAGCTGACCATGGAATCCATCCACTACCCTTTTTTCCCCAAAAAAATGAGTGGAGGGAAAAAAATCCAAATGCAAGGATACTAATGGCTCTTAGCTGGCTAAAGGAAATATATGAAGCTGTTATTTTTGCCACTGGTGCTAAAAAGGACCACCTGAATGAGGGTCCAAACTTCTGCATTTCCCATATTCACTATAAACAGCACTTTAAACATTAACTATGCAGTCAAATTTGCGGAAAGATGTGTGTTTAACTTTGTACTGAAGTGTCATTTAGCTTCTGCTCTCTTAGGCATTTATTTAAACATATAATTTGGCCAGGGATGCTTGATTTATTTTATATAAATTCCGATATCAATAAGGTTCACAGGATGGCTGTTGCGGGGAAAAATAGGAGGAGGTACGTTGGATAGATTCAGTGCCTTGAGTTATTTGTAAAAATGGGAAATGCAGGACACAAATGAATGCATAAGACATAAGGAAAAAAAAGGAGAAAAAACAAACCTTTAACTAACTGAAGGCGAAGGGAAGCCTCTACAGATTGTTCTGGCTTAACAACCACAATTAGTAGGCATGGAGTTTTGTTGTAAAACTTTGTGGTCGTTAAGTGGGTCACTAAGTGACGTGACTTGATTTTATGACTGCTTTTATTTTATGGTTGTTAGCCGAACATGGTCATTCAGTGCATCCAACATATCCAATATGTGCTTTTTGACGTTTTGCCATGCTGGAAAACGGCAAAAAACATCACAAATCTGCAGGATGCTGCAACTGGTTATAAATGTGGGCCAGTTGCCAAGTACCCAAAATGCAATTATGTGCTCATGGGAAGGGGCAGTCATAATAACTCTGAGGATAGGTCATAAGTAACTATTTTTTTCCAGTTGGATTGATCTGTTAAACATCCGGTCATTAAGTAAGGATTACCTGTATAACTTTTTGGCTAACAATTTGTTTTAATACATCCACAATAATATATGCCATCCTTAGATTTTCTCAGCATCACCCATTCTTTTTCTTTCATCTTTATTAAATTTCCCATAAAATATAATATAAGGTAAAGGTTCCCCTGCACATGCATGCTAGTTGTTTCCGACTCTAGGGGCCGGTGCTCATCTCCATTTCAAAGCTGAAGAGCCAGCGCTTGTCCGAGGACGTCTCCGTGGTCATGTGGCCGGCATGACTAGACGCCAAAGGCGCACGGAACGCTGTTACCTTCCCACCGTCGTGGTCCCTATTTTTCTACTTGCATTTTTACGTGCTTTCGAACTGCTAAGTTGGCAGAAGCTGGGACGAGTAACAGGCACTCACTGTTATGCGGCACTCGGGATTTGACCCGCCAAACTGCCGACCTTCTGATCGACAAGCTCAGCGTCCTAACCCACTGAGCCACCGTGTCCCTACATATACAAAAGAAAAAAGAAAAAAGAAAAAAAAATGGGGGGGAGAGAATAAAAAAATAGAAAAAGTGAAAAAGTGAACAAAGAAATTCTTCCACTTGCTTGTATTTGTGTTACAGCCCTATTATAAGAAAACAAGCCATATGTCCAAACATGCAGCGGTCCTGCTTCAAGGTTGAAATTTTGCTCCCAGTTGCAATAGCCCAGTCTCAAATGGTAAAGCTCGCTTGTCCATCCAATATGATCTTTGCCAACTGATCAAGTATTGCACAGGTAAAAAAAAAGTTTCCACCAATCTTACTCTGGGTATCTAATTGTAGATTACCTAAACAATACAGAACAATAACAGACCATGTTTTACAAAATAGACTAAAAAGCATAACTAAAAGAAAATGCAAATTACATTTCTGTGCCATCTTTAAAATTTACCCCAATCAGATTCACATATGCGATTCTCAATTGTACGCAAAAGAATAAGGAGCTGTATTTTAATGCAACAGTTAGCTTCTGACCATACAGGAAATATGCTGTTTTAACATAAGGTTCCCAATAGGCCATTTGTCTAAAGTGTGGTCCAACACACGGTCATAAAGTGAGTCATCATGTGACCAGACCTGATTTTATGATCATTTTACTGTGTTCGTTAAGTGAATCTCATGGTCATGAAGCATATCCGAGTAACCTAATTAACTTTGCTTGTCAGAAGTTGGTTGGTTGCAAATTGTAATGTGACCAGAAGATGCTGCAAAAGTTGTAAATGTGAAACAGGTGCAGGGTGCCCAAATTGTGATCACGTGACCATGAGAACAGTGCATCAGTCACAACTTCAAGGATGAGTCATAAGTCGCTTTTTCAACGGCCACTGGAACTTCAAACTGTCATTAAACAATCCTCAGTCTAGGACTGCTTTTATGTCTTCTATCTTTGGGGCTGCACAAATACAAGTATATTTGTCAGAAGGAACTTAAAACTTTCCATATTTAATCATTGTGTTCAGCTGTTCAAATCTCATTTGATAAATAGCATCTTAAAATGCTTGGGCATTTATGCATTTAAATATTTAACAATTTGAAAGGTATGTTTATAGTGACTCATTCATTTCAATATGCCAGCCTTAACTAAATGTATTACTCTCTGAACTTCTATATCCAAATTCTTTATGTAACAACCTTTTAAACTTGTTTTATAAAGACAGTTGGACAAGAAAAAAGGGAGACCACAGCTCCTGATATAATTTGTCAATTGTGCAATCCAAGAGGTCTCCTGAGATTTAATGTTAAACACAATTTGGGGAGTCCATCAGCATACAGGGGGGAGGTACAGAAACTATCCATATGGTGTTGCAACAACAATTTGCACCTGAACATCGGCAAGACGAAAGAGATGGTGCTAGACTTCCGAAGGAAAAAGAAAGAACCTGCCCCACTTTACATTGGGGGGGGGCTGTGTGGAGAGTTTCCTCCTTTAAATTTCTGGGAGTCTACCTCTGCGAAGATCTTACCTGGAAAGTTAATACAACCCAGGTGGCTACAAAGGCCCAACAGAGACTTCACTTCCTCAGGGTCTTGCGAAAGAACAGGTTAGAACAACGGCTAATGACCTTCTTTTAACCGGCCTACTATAGAGAGCGTCCTCTCACACTGTATTGTGGTTTAGTATGCTGGCCTGACAGCCGGTGATAGGAAAGTATTACAGAGGGTGGTGAGCACAGCACAAAACATTGTGGGCTGTCCCCTGACACCACTGGATGACATCGCCAGGGCTCGCTCCCTTGGAAGAGTGAGGAAAATTCTCAGGGATGACTCACATCCTGGACGGTATCTTTTTACTCTCCTACCATCGGGTAGGAGATATAGGAGTATAGCCAGGCTGAAGAACAGCTTTTATCCATGGGCTGTTAGGCTTTTGAACGGGAAATAATTTTATAAACTTTATGCATGATTGACTTGCGAGGCCAGTGTGTTGTGCAATTAGCTCACATGGTATAATAAGATGGAGGGTTTGTGTCACTCTGAGTTGGGGGTGGGTGCACGAAGGGAGGCTCAGCCAATCTCAATGTATACATGGTTGTACTTTGACAGTAAAGGTTCATTCATTCATTCGTTCGTTCATTTCCATAGCATTGATTTTGCACCAATAATTGTATATCCTAATTTCCCAAGAACAAATTATGTTAATTCCTAATTCAGCTCCAACTGCAGCAACTGAAAACTTCTTATTCAGACCTAAACGACTTCTCAGATGCTGTGATTGTATTTGTTTTTAGTAATGGTATTTTAAGCCTCAAACTCCACTCCATAAGATCATAGTGGTAACCCTCCTAATAATGTCTGAAACAGTTTCCATTCATGAAGAAGGGTCAGGGAATGGAATGAGAGGCTGCATTTTATTCAACAAATTCCTATCAACAATACATTTTACAGTGAGAAAGAACAATTTTAATGCAATTCTGGAAAATATCTAGATCTTGGAAAGTGTGTGTTAAGTACCACCTGCTCTTTTCAGCTTCTCTCATACTAGTCCATGTTTTTGCCTTACAAAGTTTTGTAGCCATTAGCTTGTGTCTTGAGGTTATGCTGGCAACCAGGACTGCAGGGATTGTCATTGCTAAGCAAAGTGGTCGTGTGATGTTGTGTAATACGAGTGTATCACTTAGCAGGGGCAATCCTGGTCCCACTGCTGTTGTAACCTGAGGACGACCTGTATCTGTAGTCTGAAAATGGAGGAAGGATGTCAATATCGTAAATTGTATCTTTTCAACTAAAATTCAGTTAACTGTCTCATACTTCGCCAGGGAAGTACTTTTACGCTATCTTCAAGATGACAGGTAGCAGCCAACCATATTTAGTAGGAATTTTGTTTCCCTGCATCGATTCTATACTAGCTTAATAATTACCAATAAAGTAACTAAATACCATTTGGGAATATTTTCATTCAAGCTAAGTTTGAAAACTGATATTTTCCACATTTTTAAAAAATTATAAGCTAACTACAGTAGATTTTCTTGAGCAGATTGTTACACTTTCTAATTTGTCTGAATTCAGAAAACAAGAGCCAAATCAACTTATAAACAGATATAAAACAACATCCAGCTTTACAGAATTATCACAACCTTGCTGCTCTTGCATTGCACTGGGAAGTCAAAATTCAAGGGAAAGCCTGTGAGATGGGACAAGCCCGCTGTAGCACATTCATTTTATATTAGCATTTTCTGTCTAATCAAGCAATTAAGACAGCTTTAGCACCAGCAGTTGCCTTAATAGTAGGATATGGGTATGATCCACAAGGCTTTACCATAATTTGAGGAACAAGAACCTATTAAAAATGGGAGTAAAAGTTGGAGGTTTGGCCAGTCAAAACTTGGTGTACTGGATTCTGAAAGGGGGAAAATCCAGTTTTTAAATCTGTAGATTCCGTACTGCTGTGTATTGAACTACGCATTTGTAACGTTAGAGATTATGTAAGAAAAAACAGCATAGGAAGAAGATTCACAAAAGTCTGTTCACTTTCATATGATCTAAAGGGAATAAGACATAGTACAGAATTGAAACAGAAGTTGACCTAGTTTTGTCACGCAATGCCTATGGGCAAATGTAGGTCAGTGGAACAACTACCTAATATCCTGGCAGTCATACATTTCAAACGAAGTATTTTTTTTTGGATTTGATTCACCCAATATTTAGTTATTTAACACTTATTATAGTTCTGTTTATTTAGCAACATATAAAGTCTAATTTTAAAGAGGGAAGAAGAGAAAATTAAATCAGGAGAGGAGAAAAAGTATGAGAAAAACAAAAAATAAAATTAATACAGTCCTGCAAACCTTTTGTACAAGAAACTTTTTTCTAATACTGAAATCACTTGCCTAATTTAATATTTCACAATATTCAGGCATCTTTACATATTTCCACCAATGTGCATTATCAGAGTTCAGATTATAAAAATAGTGTTCTAGGATCTTATAACTATAATTTAAAGCTTTATATAACCTAGCAGTCACATACAGTACCTTCAATAGTGTTTTGTTCTATGTCAGGGGGTAGGCAACCTTGGCTCTTTTATGATTTGTGGACTTCAATATCCAGAATTCCTGAACCAGCCATGCTGATTTAGGATTTCTGGGAGTTGAACTCCACAAGTCATAAAAGAGCCAAGGTTGCCTACTCCTGTTCTATGTCATCCTCCATATGGATTGAAATAATTGGCCAAGTTCGTTCTCTAAATGCCTTCAGTAAAAGTATAGAGAGAGATCATAAAGCAGACAGCTCTTTGTTTGGTGGTGTCTTAATTCACAGCCTAATCAGGAACCACGAAGAACACTTCCCCAACGTTGACAGGGCAAGCCACTTGCATATTAACATTCCCTAGCCCCACTCCCTAGTGCAGGCATGTCAAATTCGCTATGTCACGTGATGTCACATGACGTACCATGACTTTTTCCTCATTGCCAGCAATGGGGTGGGCGTGGTTTCGTGATGCATCCGGCCCGCAGGCCAGCAGTTTGACATGCCTGCCCTAGTACCTAACACTGATGATGTTACTTAATTGGGAAATGAAACTTCCACAAGAGAATCAACTCAGAGAGAATCAACGACCTTACTTAGTTCATTGTCCCAGCATCAAACTGCTCTTTGTGACACCAAATTAATGTTCTTATTTGACCTGGCTTCTGAATATATTAACAGAGGTACACAGTATTCAGATCCAAGAGAGGGTAAAATGCTTCAGATCCTGCATGCTGCTGTATTTGCCATTATGTCCCTGAGCTGCTGGAAAGTATAGCAATGATGCCCATGCAGGATCTGGTGCATGTTTGTCTGCTTTGCATCCATAAAGTTAATAACTTTATATACATCTGTTTTTTATCTGAGTTGCTTTATTCCTCTTAATGGTAAGGCTTGAGTTAACCATTTTAAAAAAGGCAGCTTCTGCTAAAGCTCCAGTCTGCTGATATGTTCAGTTATTATACCTCACGGTTCTTAAGTAAACTGATTAAATGGTATGCAGTACAGTGGTGACTTGCCCCATGCATTAGCAACCTAGGCTACATCCTTCATCACTGTACAATAATGTGCATAAAATATGACGCTGCCACATGGCGGTCAATCTCCAAAGCTTAATGGTTGCATACTCCAATTAGAAGCCAGTCTCAGAGAACAGTCTTTCCCAACCCCAACAGCCTTGAAATGAGCAGGTGCAACTTGTTGGTTTTCAAGTTAAAGCCAGGTGAGACTGACTCCCAAGACAAACTATGTCAGCCATATCTGTTACTTTTCCTAGTCTGTAAAAAGTGGACAAGCAGATTGCTTGATGCTGCATCATCTCCTTTTCTAAACATAAGGTAAAACACTCCAGAATTTTATGATTGTTTTCTGCATAGCATATCCAACTGTTTTGTTTTTTTAAAAAAATTCTTCCAACTATAAAACCAGAATCTACCTACCGTGACAGTGGATAGCAATGAAAAAGTGGGATGGGATGGGGCAGAAAAGGAGGTATATTTTTTTTTCCTGCTTATTAACAACAGCTTCCACATTATGGAATTCTAATAACTGCTTATACCACTGTCTTATCATAATACCTGAAAGTATTTTGCTTTGTTTTCTTAAGAGTATCATTTATCATTTATTCTTGAATGTTATGATGGCACAAAATACAATTGACATTGTTGGGGGAGAATTTCTGAGATTGAATTTTTTGCACAGAACGTTATTGTTGTCTCAGACAATATCTGTTTTGACAATTTATGTACCAATTAAACACTGGCAGAAAGATATACCAAAGTTTGTGTGGTGAGGAAAAAAACCTCACAAGTTAAATGTGAAAAAACCCACAAGTTAAATGTGAGGTGTTACAAGGTGTAAAGAAAATGGAGGATCAGAGTTATCTGATCTGTAGCTTGTTGTTTAGTTTGGATGAAAGAGTGGATATTGCTGAGAAAAAGAAGGCTTTTGTAATTAAAACATCCTGACTTGAGATTTGGGTGACATGGATATTTATGGAACAGCACAGCTAAGATTAATATACATTTTAAACATTTTATTTACTTATTATTTATCAAATTTCTAGGTTGCCTATCTCACTGATACACAAAGCCAGGTTATGTCTGAAAATACCTTTGAGGTGCCCAGCAAAAAAAAAAGCATTCTATAGAAAAGAAATGATAAGCAAACACAAATGGCTATCTTATTGTAACACATTAGGATTTTGACAGAACATAAAAGTTACAGAAAATCTGGTGGCAGAAGAAATACTTGTCAATGGTTCTCCAACGTACAGTTATTAGAAAGATTTTAGTAGACAAAAGAACTTTTTAGGTTTTAACAGTATAAAACTGAGTTTGAAACAGAACTAAGTAAAAATGATGAACATATTGCTAAAATGCATAAATTTCTATTGAAATTTAAAAAATAAAAAGCAACTTTAACCTTCATCATGACAAGTATAATTTTAGTAAATTATCACCATCTCTTTAATGTACAACAAATGCACTCTTCACATAAATTATAATTTAATTATTAACAAAATCTTAAAGCCTCGTCAATCATTCCTAATTAGCAAAAGTAAATCATTTTTGCACATCATTCTTATAGCATGCCATATTTAAATCCACATTCAATTTGATTTCAATTTTATCTGGTATAAGCTATTTTTCTCTACCAGTACTTGCCCATCATCCACTCATGAGTTTGTTCTTAATTTCTCAACCTATGAGTCCCAAATCACCAAAAAACCCAGCCATTGTTAAAACATTTTGTTCCATTTTGTATTAATGTGTCTAATCTGTGTATTTGTCTCTGTTAAGTAATCTTTCATTTTCTGCAATTCCCTCTAGTCTAATAAAGTACCATCTTATTATGTTATCTTTCCACCAAACCAAAACAATCAGAATTTTCCAAGGGGAAGATTATTATATTACAAATTACAAATTTCAAAACCATCTGGAGCCTTAGTTCATTTTTAATTCTTTAAAATCATTACTTTACGTTTTCTATTACTGTTTATTAAAAAAAAAACACCCTGTTTTTCTAATTCCTTAAACTCAAACGACAAACCTCTTTCACAAGGAGGAATTCACCCTGCATTTTGTACATCAAAAAGGCTGTGCTAAGATTGTGAGCTAACATGGAATCCCTGACTCCTACTCACTCAACTCAGAAGCTGATCACATATTCCTGCAATCTACTCAGAAGGAGAGTACACCTGGGATATCTCACACTCTCCCCTTGCTCCGGAAAGAGACTTCGTCAATCCAGAGCTTATATCCAATTACCATCTCCACTGTCGATGCCTTCCCATCCAAGAAGGGACATTGTAGCTTGCCATAAATCCGCTCTGGAAGAGTTTTTATCTTTCTTTATTAAAATCATAATATGCCTTTCCCATACCATACAATTTTAAAAGCATTGAACTTTTATATCTTTGTGTGCACATGCCTTTGTATAAAGCTTGACTCCTGGTAGTTGCCTGGACTAGCCCCTGCCATTTTGTTTGAAGATTTTCAAGAGTAGTCTGCCATTGCCCAAAAAAACCTGGCATCCCTTAACAGAGGTAACTTCCAATCTACCTGGAAGTATACATTTGACAAAAACTGGTACCCTATGGCTTCTTAACCACCGAGATACCACCAAGCAAAAGTTCACTGGAGAAGAGGATCCTTGATACAGACTAGCATTAGCTTAGCACTAAGGCTTACCAGTAAGCCAGCTGATTATGGTCAGTCTCTAAAGACCTATTTGTTTGAACAAGCCAGCCTGGTCCAATGGGTTTGGGTTTTATTACTGTTTTTATGTAATTTATTTGTTGTACTGGGCATTATGGTTTAATCTCTTCTTAATTTTTGTATTTTGGTATTTTAGTATTTATTGCCCTGTTCACCGCCCTGAGTCCTTCGGGAGAAGGGCAGTATACAAATCAAATTTATTTATTTATTTATTTATTTTAATTCCATTTATATCTCGCCCTTCTCCGAAGACTCAGGGCGGCTTACAAACTTAGCAGTACAAATTAAATAAATAAAAATAAATAATAAACAACAGATTTCACAGAGCATTTGCTCTCACTAGAGTCAATCCACTCGCTTCAGCAGTTATCAGTAGCAAATATCAAAATATTCCCTTCCACAGCTTGGGACTCCCATGACTCCCATTCCATAAAAGATGTTTAGCATGTACTGTTAACGGCTATCATCTTTTAGCAGATCTTAACATCACTATTACCCATAATGTTGCCAAATTTGGTCCTGCTCCTGCAGGAGGGAGGCAACCAAAACTGTCCCAACAAAACTGCATTTCTGTGATACACTTACAACTCTTCCCCTTTCCCCCTCTTTAACTTACGTAATTTAAACTGCCATTTTAATGTGCATTTTAGTGTGTGTGTGTATGTACATGTTAGTCACAGACTGTAATAAAGGTTTATCTTACCTTTACTACTATCCCCATCCTAGGGCTGAGAAAGAGGAAATGGG
This sequence comes from Vipera ursinii, assembly GCF_947247035.1. NCBI lineage: Eukaryota > Metazoa > Chordata > Lepidosauria > Squamata > Viperidae > Vipera > Vipera ursinii. The sequence goes on from NC_139512.1 coordinate 205,791,407, forward strand.
CCAAAATCACCCAGCTGGTTTCATGCCAAAGGCGCAACTTATAGTTTCCCGGTTTCTAGCCCACTGCCTTGACCAGGGCTAGGCAACCTTGGCTCTTTTATGACTCGTGGACTTCAACTCCCAGAATGCCTGAGCCAGCATGGCTCAGCTTGGAAACCTCTCCCCTCAGCATGGCTGGCTCAGGATTTCTGGGAGTTGAAGTCCACGGGTCATAAAAGAGCAAAGGTTGCCTACCCCTGGCCTTAACCATTAAGTGGCTCCGTTATCATTCATACTTTTCTGTATTAAACAATAGATTCATTCATTTCATTTATTATCTATGGTCCACATCCCATCTTTTTAGTTAACAACTTCCTCTCAAAGTAATTTACAAGCATATAAACAATATTCTTGAAAAATAAATCTAACTTCTAGGATTCTTCTTCGAGGCAGATAAAATCCATGTGGTACTAGAACGAAGGATTAGCCAAGTAGGATTTTATTATGACTGTCATCACTCTTTCTCTATAGTGATCAATCCCTCCAATATAATTAATAGCAATATAACTTCAGGTCAATAAACAAGCTCTCCAAAAAATTATTTAGGCCAATATTGCTTTTCTTCTTCTTCATTACATCACATGGAGATGAAAGTTTTGGTGAACTCTGGATCACAATCCTGAAATCTCCCTTTCATAGTTCAGTTAAGAATATGTTAAGACTTCACCTCCCATAAGTAGTCAGTAAGAGAGAAAATTAGAGAATATCAACACGTAGACTTAGGAATAACGATCCCAAGTGAATCTGACTTATCCAATAAATTCTTCACATGTAGCTTCCGAACTATTTGAATTAGGCCCCAGAGTCCATGGTCCATCAAAATTTCATATTTTGAGGAGTATTTCCCGTCTTTGAAAAACACAATACTCAGTATCTCAGAAATGTAGCATACCCATTTAAAACGTCATTTTATTTCCGATATTATTTGCCCAATTATTCATTTTGAAGGGATTTTTCTTTGAAATTTTATTTATGTGAGTGGTTTGGTGTTCCATTGTACAATTTCTGATTCTACAGTTCATTTGTGTTTAAGCACAGATATACAGTTTTTTATACTATACCAGAAAAAGAAACTGTTTTTTTTAAAAAACAAAACTGATGTTATTGTCAGACTGATCTATCAGTCACATTTTTATGAGGTTATATTTGCTTCTGCCAATATGTCATATGACTGTAATGTACAGTAATGAAAGCTAAAGTTTAGCTCCAAAATTAAAAAGGATAAATCATTTATAAGCAAAACTACAGAAAATATTTTCATGCATATATTTTCCCAATGCCAAGCCAATTCTGTGTTTGCCATCTGTAGCATTCCAAGCATATATCACATTTTCACTGATTTGACTACACACATTTCAAGAACAGCCTCATGCAGTATTTAGCGGTGACAGACTTTCCTCACTGTGAGAATCTATAATGTATATTCCAACATACAACGATCTACACTAACACAAAGCAACATAATGCACACTTTTACAAACTGTTTTAACATGCCTTTTAAGATCGTTGAAAAACAGAATTTACTTTTCATTTAGAATCAAGAACAATATAAAAAGAAATATTTGGGCTGTGCAAAATGTTACAAAGTGGCACTTAACAAAGTACAGTGACTAAACAAAAACCCCACATTTGAAGTGTCAAAGTACCTGCAACTTTTGGAAAGTTCATGTAACTTCTTCAAAGGAATTCCTTGGCTGTCTGCACACATGGTGTGCATACCTGCAGTAATTAGTAATTCGAAGGATAGTTCCTCTCATTAAAAAAGAACTTCCCATCCTCCTTCTCCAGCACGTACCTTACATCCCAGCTTCAGAGAATTTAAGTTTACGGTACATGTTAAGTTGGGGATTGAAAAGCTGCTTAACTGAACAGAAGTCAGCAGAATTATATCACAATTATAACCATATAGTCTATTTAATAAACTGTATTTCTTACAACATTCAGGATGAACTACTAATATGTTTCCTTTCAGATGAGAATGGAGAGCATCAACAAGGATATAAAGTCACAGAAGAAAATGAGTATTAACTGAGAGGGTTTGCTTTGCTTAAGAATAGAATTACAAATACCTGATGAGATAGAAAAACTCTCTTACTATTTATTACTAGTCGCTTTATTATCTGCAGAAAACAGTTACAGCTAGCACCAAATCCCTTATTTTTCTGAAAGCAATGATGAATTTTCAGATGACTTCAGGGAAATAATTTTTGAGATAAATTGTTGGGACAACTATTCTTTTCAATAATGGAGGAAGAGGAAGGAATTCTTCCTCAAATTTAAGCATATGTATAAACACTACATTCGCAAACTCCAGGTCAACTTTCAAGATTCACAATTTCTTTGCCTACTTAAATAATGTTCCATTCTTTGGCACATTGTGGAAAGACTCAATCAGTGCAGTGAAATCTCATTAAGTGAGATCTATGCAATTCACAGCAGATAATGCTTATTAGACATATTTTGTAAAAGCCCATTATTACATAAAATGATGAAGCATTTTCAGTTATTTGCAGAATTGTTTAATAAAGATCAACCATGAATGAATGGCTTTAGTTTATTGAGACATGTATGTCTGTAAATGCATGTTCTGTATGATTTTATTTTTTTTAGCTTTCCCCCTTCATTTCTAATTTTAAGCATTTTTTTATTTAGCTAATTAAAAACATTTCTATGCTCCCCTATCATTAATTCCATTGCTAAAATCACATGTATAAGATGTCAAATCTATGAATAAGACAAAATATTTTACTAATTCAGCTCTTTTTAGAAATAATCTAACTCTATACAAACAACCTTAATTTGCAACTTAAACCAAAATATCTAGTAACTGTATTGTTTGTTCAGTTTTTATTTAATTAGTCATGTCCTATTTTAAAGAAATTCAGGCCAATTAAACAGATTTCATATTATTATTAAAATGATTTAACATTTAAAAGAAAGAGCTACTTATTCCCTTTCTTTAAAATGTGTTGTCTCTGTGTGTGTGTACACTAGAGAGCATATTGTCAAAAGCAGTATATATTAAATTGATTTATACCTGCTTATTTATATGTAAAGATTTTGATGCTTCCTTTCATCCATTATTCCAATAATTGCAGCATGTAAGACACAAAATGAACACAGGCAACATGCATTCTTCATTTGCACTGAAGAAACAGGTAGAGCAAAATGCTTACCGTTTTTGGTTAAGAATAAGTGCGTATCCTACAGAGCCCTCTTAAGGAAGACTCCTGCATAAACTAATGAGAATCATACAGAAAACATTCAGAAGACTTATACAATTTAAACTGAATCCAGAGAGATTTTAACAATGACCACAGCATACGCATAACACATTTACAACAAGAAAGAAGAAAGGCACCTGGAGACATCTGACACTGGGCATGCTCTGCAGGCATCTCAGTGCGCACATGCTCTCTACCAGGTTGGAGCAGCCTAGCCACAAAGACCTTGGCACAGAACACTGCAGGATGACAAAAAGGAAGGAAGAGAAGAAGCAGTTAGAGGCCACAAGTTACTGAACGCAGGCAACTTATTAGTATACTAAAATGCATACGTAATTAACCAGCAGTATGCAACTGGCAACATTAAATCCCAGATTGTCAAAAGGTCCTAGCCACAGAACGCTGCTACTGTATTGCATACATGAACTACACATTGCAAATCACCATATTCTGAGATGGGGTTGGATTCTACGTCAGTCACACTCTGAGATCAAGATATCTTCAGTTAGTCATAATTACGGGCGTGAAAAAACTATTTTTTTTTTCAAGGAATGGTGATTTGTTTGGAGGCTAGAATCTCTCATTCGGGGCTTAGAAATTCCATGAGAGAAAGTTCTTCATCCTCCCAGTCTTGATTAGCTTTTCAAATGGACTTTGCTGAGGCTTAAATCTAACTAACACCACGCAGGGAGCCCATTGATGTTTCTTGGCAAAATAGAAAATGCCAAACAGCAGTTTCTTAGTAAAGGAGGCTCCAAGAATACCTAATTGTTTTTCCACTGGCTTAATCCCCTTCAATTCCTCAGCTCAAAAATGTAGTAAGTGGAAGTCCAACTTTGGAAAATGGAATGCAGGGCTTTCTTCTGAATACTAACTTTTTGTACAAAGTTATTGCCTCCCCTCTTCCCTTCCAATATGTCTAGCTAAGGATCTAATTCAATGTTTTGTTGATAAAATATCTTTTTTAAAAATTTAATACTAAAAATTATTTGCTGGTGAACCAAAAGCTCAGCTGAGCATGATTCTTTATTTCTATTAATACATTTCAAATCCAATACACTTAATCATAAATGCTCGACTACTGCAAATATTTATGATTATTGGATTGCATAGGTGCTATTAAAGGTGGAAAGATGATCTTTGAAAAACACCTTTAAATAATTCTAGTGGATGTCTGGTATTCTTGTTATGAAGAACTGCTTTTTCTCATTTAAAGAAAAATGAGTTATTGCACCTGACAATTCGATCTGAACTATCCAGAAATATTAGCAACTGTTATGGCGTACTGACTTATCTATTGTGTATGGGAAAAACAATTTAAACTGTTTATATTTATCTGTCAGTTTTAAATGTCTACTGCGATTTAAAAGATGGTATTTGTTAAGACTTGTATTATCCTACCATCGTATTAAAGTTCTACAAACAATTTATCAAGAGCACAGTCTAAGATTTCAAAGCATAACAAGATGGTTTATGGATTTCTTAAAGACAACATGTGTGCAGTGATAATAGCATGGCTCCTTAACTATCTTTCCAATTCTATACTGAATTTTTACAACATCTGAAATTAAAGTGATACTAAAGAAAACTATTTAAATGTGAGTTTCTTCCCAAAACAAGTTGCCTGTTTTTCCTGCTTTTAAACCACTTAGGTTTCAGAAAAAAAAAAGCGTTTGTGCTAATGCAAGTTGCAGCTTGAGTAGCATAAACCAAAAGCTGCTTCGCAAATGATTTATGCATCTATTTTCTTTTCAATATCATCCCCCAGCTCAGTCCTCATATAGGTCCTAGAACTTGAATTTAAAAAGAAGATTGATGGTTTGATACTGGTAGAAAAAAGGCCATCTTGGCTCTATATAGGAAATAGCAGCATATGAATATAACCTCAAAAGTTCCATAATTTTTTTTATGTATATATGCAGTACAAAGGTCAAGACAATCAGGAGGCTCTCAAGTTTCAGGATAAAAATGAGATAGCATTAATATAGCATCAGTGTTGTGTAAGGGCTTTCCCTCTGGAGGACTAGAAAATATCAACAAATTGGCTCTAAAAACTGCATTTCCAAAATTGTTAAAGTGGAAATTACCATACTGTCTAAATTTTTTTAAAAGTTTGATGCAACAATTTACACTTCACCGATAAAAGAATATACTCTGTATTCAGAAGATTCCAGGCTCTTTTAGCTATGAAGCTTTATTAATCAGTGTACAAAATACTAGTGAGACAGGCCAATGTTTTAAGTTAGAATAAGGAAACTGTAAAGGGTTGCATATTTATTTTTTTTACAGCCAGCACTGCAATTTGATAAAAGGGATCAAAATGAAGCAGTAGGTGTAGGGCAGGGGTGTCAAACCGCCGGCCCGCAGGCCAGATGCATCATAGCGAAACTGCGCCCAGCCCATTGCCGGCAATGACAAAAAAGTTGCGATACGTTGCGACACATCACGTGACGTTGCGAGTTTGACACCCCTGGTGTAGAGGGAATATTTTCTGGTTTCTCCTTTCCTCTCCAGTGCAACTTTACACAGCTATTTCAAAAGGCCTGTCAAACCTTCATGGCGGGTCTGGGAGGGGGGACATGAGGAGAATGCAGGTGGCAGAAAAACTGACTGAAAGAGCATTCCCTTTTTTCCACTAGACATCTGGCAGTCTGAATCCAATCCAATGTTTTTATATACAGGTATATACCATAGTACTATCACAATCTATAGGGATGCTTGTTTTCAAATTATGACAATTAAATAACAGTTGTGCTATCAGATATTCAGTTGCTACCATGTGGTTGGTAATAGCTAAATATTCAAGAACAAAGTCTCTTTTAAATCCCAGTCCAACTTCATTCGGTCCTCAATATAGAAACAGGGATCTAGAGGAATCAAACATCCTCCCTTAAAGAGCTGCAACCGGAGCAGCGTAATCTAATTACAGGGGAAAAAAACCCACCTCAAATTTATCCATATAACTTTTGATACCTAAGTATCTATTTTAATTACTTTTTAAAATATTCTAGATAATTACCTGAAAACATCCAAACCTTCTTTAATAAGAGAGGGCCAATCGCCCACCTGTCCAGTCTTTCCCAAATTGCTATCCTTGGTAGTATTAAACTGAAATTCTTTCCACCCACACTTGGGAGTATCGTAGCTGTTATCCTGCCCAAGAAAACTAAAGGATACCAATCTAAAGGGTCCTTCCTTCAATTCATCCAGATCACAATGGGCCCAAAACAAAGGTGCAATGAAAAGGAAGAAGGAAGCCGTAACATCTTTACTAGTCTGACCTAAGAGAAAATTCCAGATCCAAATACAAAAGCCAATCAGTGTGTGTGTGTGTGTGTGTGTGTGTGTACATATGCTGTTTAAATGGTGAAAAATATCACCCCTGGTAGCAATAAAGTGTTCTTATAAGCACTGGAAGCATTGTTGATGAAAAAAATTAAACATGTAAGTTCTAGAATCAAGCTTCCCCAATCTAATTCTACCCGAAAAATCTATAACCAGCAGATAAACGTAATAGTATCTACCTATGTTTGTCCTAGGGGGCAAGGGTAGGCAACCTTGGCTCTTTTATGACTCGTGGACTTCAACTCCCAGAATTCCTGAACCACCCATTCTGGCTTAGGCATTCTGGGAGTTGAAGTCATAAAAGAGCCAAGGTTGCCTACCCCTGTCCTAGGGGCTAGTATAGAGAGGATAGTATGTGAAGTTCATCCTTCCTTCTGTCAAAAAACTATCAATGCTGAGCTTTATCATGTGTTAAGCTTTCCTGAAAACAGATCATCCTCAACTTACAAGCATTCGTTTAGCAACTGTTCAGTTACAAAAAACACTGAAAGTAGTGGCTTATGATCAGTCCTCACACTTACAACCGTTGCATTGCCCCTACAGTCACATGATCAAAATTTGGGTTTTTTTTTTTTTTTGCAATCGGCATGTATTTACAATGATTGCAACAACCCAGGGTCATGGGTTTGCCATGGGATTGTCATTTGCAACCTTCCCAGCCAGCTTTGGACAACAAAGTCAATGGTGCAAGCTAGATTCATTTAACTGTCTGATTCACTCAACTGCGAGAAAAAAGTCATAACATTTAACAAAACCCCTTGGTTCAGCCATGTAAATTCTGGCCCTAACTGTGATTGTAAGTCAAGGACTACCTGTATCTAAATCTGTTTGATCAGCTTCTGTAATTCCTCACTAATTTGTGTTTTATCTTGTTTTTAAGATTTCCCAATCTCGTATTACTTCCACAACTGATGACTGTTTCAGATTTCTGGTTCCTTTGGTAGCAGTTTTCTGTCCCTCTTCTAATCCGGTTAACAACATTCAATGTTTCAAGTACGGTAGCTTATTCTTTTCTTTCCTGGAAATATATTTACAGGCCGTCCTCAACTTACGACCACAAATGAGCCCAAAATTTATGTCGCTAAACGAGTGAATTTTGCCCCATTTTACGACCTTTCTTGCCATAGTTGTTAAGCGGATCACTGCAGTTGTTAAGTTAGCGACATGGGTTGTTACGTGAATCTGGCTTCCCCCACTGACTTTGCTTGTCAGAAGGTCACAAAAGTGGGTCACACGATCCCGGGACACTGCAACCGTCGTAAGTATAAATTAGTTGTCAAGTGTCTGAATTTTCATCATGTGATCATGGGGACGTTGCAATAGTCCAAAGTGTGAAAAATGGTCATAAGTCACTTTTTCCCCAGTGTTGTGTTACCTCAGTAAATCTGATCAACTGCAGTTAATTTAAATGGAAAGTTCTGATCCACGTGTGAGGTAAGCTATAGCTACACAAACCATATGCGGTGGTTTAGTGTTTTTTTCCAAATGCTGCTACTTCTCCTCTCCTTTTACATACTTACATCATTAAATTTTAAAAGGCACTTACACCTGCTGCAACAAATCCTTCAATATGAATATTTTAGACTATTTCCTGCAAAAAGCATTTTAAGCAGTATATTTCAATATCTGTCTTGCATTTAGCTTCCAGTGTGAAAAATCCAAGTATATCTATCATTTTTAAAGTGTACTTAAGACTGTAAGAAAAATACACAAAACCAACAATGTACTTTGTTCTATTTTCAGTTTTCATCTAAGTTTTTGCAACATGGATACTGTAAATAAAGAGCTGTATTAATCTGTGGTAACCAAAAATCAGGTGCCTGGTAGCACCTTTTTTGATTGACAAAAGGGGTTCCAGCCCCTTTATTTATAAAAATGTATAAGCTTTGATGAACTGAAGCTAAATTTATCAGATGCACAGAGTGATTTTTAAAGAGGTTGAGGCAAGGCCAGGAAAGAAAGGAGTTTTGTAGATGCAGGTGACGTGTGAGATAAATTATAAATACATCAATTAGCAAGTGCAATTTGTTAAAAATCCATCCTTTTTTAAAATAATTTCTACTCATAATTTCTACTGTCTTCCCACTGAGTAACTATAATTTAGTATAGTTCCCTTTAGTATAAAAAATACCGGCTCACTGATAAAGACAATTCTGGCAGGGTTCAGGTGTCAAATTAAGCTATATTTGGTTTCAATTTTAATGTAATTTATGAAAACAGCAACTGTCAGTATCCGTAATCTGTATTTAGTCAATTTGCAGCCAATGTTATGCAACTAATTACTTAAGCTTCTGAGGACCCAAGTTGTTTGCTCAACAAATCATATTTTAAACAACCACAGCTGCACATACATGAACCTAGCCGGTGGGATTCCAGCCCCTTTAATTGCAGTTCTTAATCAACCACATAGGTAATTCCAATGGAAAAAGTATGAGTATCATTCATTTGTCTAAACCAGGGGTAGGCAACCTCGGCTCTTTTATGACTCATGGACTTCAACTCCCAGAATTCCTGAGTCAGCATAGCTGACTCAGGAATTCTGGGAGTTGAAGTCCATGAGTCATAAAAGAGCCGAGGTTGCCTACCCCTGGTCTAAACTAAAAGGAATCCAATGGCACAATTATAGTTGATCCATTTCTAAGATTTCACCAATAAGTCTCTATCAGTTTCTTTGAAATATTATTTTTAGTGTTCTTCACCTCCTCAGTTCTCTACTCCTAAACTCGTTTTCAGCGTAACTCTTTGCCTGAACAAAACAGTTAAAATAAACTGCACTCATACAAAGTTATGGGAAGCTCTAGCCCTATGTATGCATACACATGCAAGCATTAATAAATATCTTTGACTCCGATGGTCAGGTCTCTCAACACTAAGCAATGGTAGGATTTGTAGATTGGGGCTTAATTTGTTGTGTGCTATCTAGATATAAACTGGATAAATTAGCATTTCAGGAAAGTCAGCCTCCATGATTTCCGATAAGAGCCAGGAAGGCAATAATAATCTTAAAAATTCAATTTTAAAAAAATGTATGTGAATAAGTGGAAGGGAAGAGTAACTTTGTTATTATTCAAGGATTAGAATCAACACCAATTATTCATATAGGATTTTCCTTGCCATAAAAGTCAATTGCTGGAATACTAGTAGTCCAACGACATGAAGGCGGCGCATCCATAAAAGCAGAAATATATCCAAAATTCATAGCAGAGACTGACCAGAACACATATTTATGACTTCAAAACTGGGCTGTCAACCATTATGCCAGAGAAAAATACTGCTCTACTGAAAAGATGACGCAGCAAATTTATTTGTTTTTAATATATGCAGTTATGAGGTATTTTTATTCAGTAAACCAGTATGAGAAAAATATTAAGTATATAATGTATGAACACCGCCTTGTTCAATTTTCCTTTCTTCAAAAAGAAATGCCCACATTTTAGATTCATCAGTGTTCTTAAATTTCAACTAGAGATCAACAGAAAAGCCATATGCTTGCTGTACTAACATCAATACCAAGTATGTAAGTAATCCAGATGATCCTTGTAAATACTTTCAATACAGGTAGCAGTTTCTCCTGTAAGCATTAAAATGAGATTATGAGTAAAACTTCTAAACGTTGTAACTGAGCCCATTTAAGCAAAAGAACTTTCATTTTTAAATAATGAAATGTGCCACCTTTCTTATATATTAAAACTCCCAACCTTTTGTTTATACTGTCTACTTACTACATGAATATCACATAAGAACACTAACTCTGTGGACACAAGAGATGTATTTGATCCTCTTCTACCTACCAGAGATGAACTTCCCCAGTACCTTAAAAAAATATTTAAAAGATCTATTTTTGATAACTGAAATCTAACGAGGTCATCAATCTCTGTAAGAGTAAAATATTCCTAAATGAAATATTGTGAGATTTTGTGGAAAAATGCCAAAACTTCATGACTATTCAAATAAAAGTTTAAAAAAAAAAAGATTCAGCCATTAAACAACTGCCCAGACCATGGACTGTGCAATGTGAAACTACTAGTGAAAATAAAACAATGTAATTATATTGAAAAATCTTTCAAGAGAGCAGGATAATGTAAAAATGCTGTGTGCTATGAATTTTGGGGAGTTTTTATAAGCTTGTATTAAACCAGACTTGTTAATGTTCACAAAACAACGAACCAAAATGATTTAGTAAAACAAATATTTTTTTTTCTTCACTTCCTTTGGTTCCTACAGAATCATGCAACCCTGACTTGCAATTCATTTACATGCATTTAAAATTACTTATTTTAATGCTTCCATCAGAAAATAAAAATATACAAAGAGCACTTATGCACATATATTCTTTTACTATAAGTTCAGCTCATCTTTATTCTAACAAAGCCATAAAATAGAGCTTTCTGGCAAATTTTCCTTTGATCATTTAAAAAAAAAGCCACATATTTTATTCAGAGCCCACAAATAATTTTTTATTTGTCAAGGTATGTTAACTGATAAAACACCACCCATGTGGAAAAGTGCATACTGTGAACGCCTGTCATAATTTAAGTTTTAACGTTCTGAGAACTTGATGCAGAAGAACATTTTTGTTTAACCAAAAAAAAAGACATTTGTAACACTACTTAGTACAGGGAATTTCTTACCTGAAACTCTGTTTCTGTGCTTCAGATCCACCAATCCAGAATGAATGGGAAATCGAATGGGTTTTCCTTTTCACACTTGTCTGTCAAAAAAGAGCAGCCAATCATCTTCAGCTTGGTGTATCTACTTCTTTTCTTGAACGATATCCCAATATGCACACCTAATGCTGTTAGAAAGACAAGGAAACCTGTACAGCTAGCAGGATTCCAGTAGTCATTAGATCAGATGAAACAACGGATTGGTGGATCTAAGACAAGAAACTAAATTAAAAGACAAGAAATTGCACTGTTCCACACCTGAATCAACCAATCCAGAGCAAACAATTTTGTTTTTTTCACCATCCACATGAACTGAAAACAGCTAACATAGTCCCAGTATCTGTTCCAGCCTAGTACAATAAACAAATCTAGTACTACATTTGAGTTTAAAAAATATACACGTAACTCTTCAAAACTACCAGATGGCAGCACAAAAGTGGAGCTATTATAGCAAATCTGTGTAGAACATGCCCAAGATTCAAAGAGTTAACTTGAACGTGATCACAACAATTTTCTGAGAGAAGAAACTCCCTCAGTTACAAAAGAGATCTGCTATAATTGAAAAAGCCAAGGAAGGTAAGATGCTGCTTTATGAACTCATGGAACTAATTCATGTCATTCTCAAATAGTACAGAAGACATTTAACCTCTGTGTTGTAAAAGAAAGCCTAAAAGAAGAAAACTCTTATTCAAATCAAGATTGGACCGTAGAGAGAAGTGGAAGCTACTATTAAAGGTATAGTTAATTACTCCAACTTATGAGTTATTCTGTACGCCATAGTTAAGATGGGACTGGGCTCCTAACTATTCTCCCGATCAGCTGAAGAGTCACAAATGGCCATGTAGGGATGCAGACGTGTCACTGGAAACAGGACAGCTGTGGTTCTTTTTTAACCATTTTTGGTATTTTTAAAGGCTGAAATGCCAAATCACTTTTTTGCACTTAACACCATCAAAAAAGCACTATCCAAAATTCACCTAATTCCGATTTCCGAATGTCAGAGGGCCCATAAATTGCTCACACCTTTTATACATAATAATTTGCTATGCTCTAAAGTCAGCACAGGGATAGTCCTTATCTTCCTTCCATTGTGACTTAAAGCAATGAAGAGAAATGAAAGCGATAGCAAAATTTCTCATAATCTCAACATCTGGCTCTGAGAGACAGAACAGGAAAAAGAATTTACGCACAAAAACATTTTTTTTTCATACACTGATTTTACTTATCATTTAAGCTATATAGAACTGTATGGACATTTTGAAAATCTTTCTCCAGCATGATTTATATGTAGCAAAGAAACCAGACTGCCAGATATCTGTGGAGAACTTTTAGCCATTCACAACCAGCCGATAGCTTCATGTCATTTTAAAGTAGTATTAACACACAACGTGAAACTAGTGTACAAGGCAACATAAATGCTACCAGTGTCCAGCTCAGCCACGGGGCCTGCTTGTTCTAAACCAGACTTGCCTTCTTCTCATAGGGAAGGAAGCCTATCGTTCGTTTTTCAGCAGTCTTACTGCAGAGCCTGACACTGATTTGGGCTGAGAAGAAGCAATTAGCCCAACATCATCAAGCTGCCCTCCGTGCCTAAGGGAGGAGCTAGAACCTCTCTGCTCTTACTCCAGCACCATAACTACTAAACCTTGCTGGTTCTCATAGCTACAGTACAGTAAAACATCAATTTAACAGGTCCTCAATTCAGAAAAACAAAACAACAAAAAAAAACAAAACACCACAAAACCATCTTTAACCAGACATCTTCCTGAAATAATGTATAGTCCAGATGATTCATGCAAATCAATGTTAAACTACATTGCATTTTTTTTAATCCCATTTATATCCCGCCCTTCTCCGAAGACTCAGGGCGGCTTACAATCTAAAGCACAAGTAATGTAATTGTTGCAAATAATGTACTTTCAGATGTAATGGACATTTGGGATTAATAGACAACTCCACTCCCCACCAAATGATCCATTAAATCAAGGTTTCACCATGCAGGCAATAACTTTCTTTCCTGCCTACTGGGCTTTCCGTGAATAAAAGAAGGCCAAAGTTAAAAAGAAAAAAAATCCACCACAATTTGGGACAGGGGGGAGTTTATGGTCTTTTTTTAACTTTTAAATTATAAGCTACCAGAGTAATTAGAGGTAGGTGGCCTCTAAATTTGATAAAGTTTTGAAGAAAGTGAAGGAATTGAACTGAAGACCTTTTAAGAAGCAAGCTAGAGGGAAAACAAAGAAACAACCCAACACAAAACTTCACTTGTCTTTATTTACACTCAGATAGAAATAAATACTAGTAGAACAATTTCCTACTCATTTAATAATTTCTCTTGTCAAATTAAAATAACCCTTTGCAGAATGTTTTATTCGTTATTTATTCAATAAATTTCCCGGATGCATACAATCCAAGAATAGCTAATGAGAGTGCTATTTTAACTGTGCAGAGTTAAATGATCACTGGAAAAATTACAGAAAGAAGTAGCACTATATATCTCTTCCTTTCTTATTTCAAACTAAATGAAGTTGCATTTAATTAAGAGCTAAATTTTATGGAGCAAAGGCTTTGCTAAAAAGGAAGCAGCAATGTTTCTATTTATTTAAGAAATACTATGTGGAGGGAGAGGAGAAAGGAAGAGGTGAAAGGAAATTTCACTTGCATAGCATTGGATATCTGCACTATGCTTTAACATTAAGTTAAATATACACATTCAGAACACCACTGAATCTGACAGAGCTTATTCCTTTAAAAACCTCATAAACAAACAACTTGTAACAAACATATTCACAAACAACACTAAACAAATTTACAAAGCCATATACAAAAATTAGAGCTCTAATTCTTTTTAGGTGTGTAAATATTCACTCATGCAATTGATTTTTTTCTCTCTCTTCACTCCACCCACTGCATATCCTGCAAATATTGCCTGGAACATCCCAACAATTAACAACACTTTTTATTATTCTGATATAATGGCTTTATTGTTATGTATTTCTAACTGGATGAATGTGATACAGATTATAAATAAATAAAGAAAACAGACTGAGAAACATGAAAAGGTGTAGGATTGTCTTTTCCACTGATAGATGCAGTTACAACATTGAACATTTTACTTTAATAGTAAAAAATACCTTAGGAAAATAAAATACAAATTTTAATAGCTTTCATCCAAATAATCAGGTTCGTATTTATACTAGAAAGTGGTACTTGAAATCTGAATTTACAGTATGATTATTCTTGTAGAAAAACCTTAAATATCTGAAAGTGTTTCAGAAATATCTGAAGAATTTCAGAATTATCTAATGAGAAATACAATGTAATGAATCACAGGTTAAGAAATAAAAGATGAAATATTGCTTTTCTTTAATGGTGAGACCTATAGAAGTTACCAAACCTTGCTATAATTTGTAGGCTATATATTAAATCATATTTAACAGTGAACATTTAAATTTGAAGGGGCAAAATATTTTACAGACCAAGAATATGATCAGTAATGCAATCCTTCTGGGAAAAAATAATTAGAAATTGTTACCCTAAGTTGACAGACCAAGCACACCTGATTTATGCCATGTCAGTTTAGTGTAGGCTATAAATATTTGAACATATAAAATATTTCATATGAAATAAAAAATCAGTAAAAAAATTTCAAAAACAGTCCATTTATATTCAACATTGCAAAATATTTTTATGAAAATATTTGAAAATATTTTAAGACTTGGTAATAGCAAAGGTATTTCCTATCAGTGGAAAAATGAAAAAGCTGTAAATCTATCACCCATTTACCATGCTTAAAATGCTGTATAGATGTTATAAACATATGTATATACATGTGTATACATGAATAACATTTTATTTTAGATAGTATATCCATCTAAGCCAGACATGTCAAACACAAGGCCCAGGGGCCGGATGCGGCCCGCGAAGTGGTTTCATGTGGCCCGTGAAGCCATCCTGGAAACAGTGAGGGAACGGCCCCCACTGCCTTGGCCCTGGCCCAGAGACCCTCCTTCTGCCAGAGACCCTTAGATCTGTCCCCACTCCTGCCCGGGCCCCCATAGGCACCCTTGATGCGAACGATGTAGAGCTGGCCACACCCACCCAGTAGGCCATACGCACTCTAGCCATGCCCACCCTGTAAGCCACGCCCAGCCTGGCCATACCCACCCGGCCCCCTGAGGGCAACCGCAATGCTGATGCGGCCCTCAATGAAATTGAGTTTGACACCCCTGATCTAAGCTGTCAAATTGAACGGTATTGTCCCCAATGATATATTAATTATATGAATCTAATCTACAAATGAAAATACTGCAATATTACAGAAGAATATATCTTATATTAGATAGTATTTGAATATGTAATTGTGAAAAAATAGTCCACTTGTAAGTAAATCTCACTGATTTCACTGAAATATTTATCAAGGTGGAAGATATTTAAACCTGTAGGCTAAGATGATGCTTGGCTTTCCTTCTCCTATGCTCCATATCACTACCAAAATCCCATGGGCTGTATGAATGTAATAAAACAGTATCACATTTATAATTTGCTAAGGGACACACAGCTAAACCTGTTCACTTTTAGAGTCATGTAATATGAGAAATTACAAATATCACCAATTTCTGTGCCAGAAAAGAAGAAGCATTGTTTCATAATTAATATCTGTAATTTAGATACAAAATGAGTAAATACATGAATATGAATAAAATGAGGTTTTTAAATAGCTGCTGACAAATTG
Source organism: Vipera ursinii (assembly GCF_947247035.1). Lineage (NCBI taxonomy): Eukaryota > Metazoa > Chordata > Lepidosauria > Squamata > Viperidae > Vipera > Vipera ursinii. The sequence goes on from NC_139512.1 coordinate 205,807,417, forward strand.
AATAGGAACCTGACTGAAAAGAATTACAGCTCTAAGGTTTGCTCCAGAAACTTCAGATAATGATCCTTCATACTAGAACATTAATATAATTCCAGCATATTTCTTAAACTGAGATTTTTGTCCCTGCCCACTATATTGACAATTATTATAAAATTCAAAGGAAAAGGATATAGAACGCATCTGGCAGAAAATGTATATCCCTTCATACTGCATTTTTCCCCATTGCACATTAAATATCAGTCTATTTTCAAAACTATTAGGTAAAGAAAAACGTGCGTGTATACAATTATAATTTCATATACTATATATAGCTCCTGAAAGGATCCCAAAATGGTATGAACTCATTTGCTGTCTCATGAATAAATATATTAACATCTTACACTTCTCTTTCAGATGTGTAGGTCATAATTAAAACAACTATGTTTATGATTTGTACTGCCCCCATTTGATTAGAACATGTTCTAGAATAACACAGAATATAGGCTTTTTGACATGTTTCAAGGACAGCCCTAACCTGCATCCCACAAAGTAAAGAAATCTACAAAATACCACTCCATTGACAAAACATATCATCTCTCCCCTCACTAAATTTCTTATTGAGCAGACAGGTCTATTCCTACAATACTGTGTAGAGATAGGCAATTGATAAAACATTGGTCTGAAATATACCCTCTCTTTGGGTTTGGGGTTATTGTAATTGACAAAACAAATTTCTCATAAATGTCAGATTTATGCACAGGACTTATACAAGGATGAAAACATTCCAGTTATAATTCTTGGATGGTTGGTTGGTTTGGTGGCAGAGCATTGCATGTTACTGTTTACTTAATTTCTGCAACGCAAGAGAATTTAAGAGAAGTGGCTAATGTCAAATAAACATTTAACGGAATTTTGGAGGGGGTTGTTTCCAAAGATATTATTCCTTGTTGTATTTTTATAGGTAACCAGTTGTTTAGGAAATCAATAAGATTTTGTACACCATACAGAAAAAAAAGTTATGCTGTAAATATTGATTCATTCTATTCACGTTCCTGGCAAAATGGAGGGTTCATGGTTTCAAACCCTTGAAATTAAAATTGATTAAGTGTTCAATGTGCATTTTATATTTACTTAACTATAATTATAAAACTTAGTAGTTCTATACAGTTAGAGAGCCTTTAAGAGGAGATACAAACAGGAAGAAAATAAAAAAATACATATTACGAACAACTGCAAGAATAGGAAAGTGAAAACTGATACTTTGTTGATTAACAAAAAATAAAGATAATATAGTTAGATATAATTCAAAATTCAGAACCTAAAAATCTATCTAGTTGAGAATAATGTATTCAGAAAGTAGAAAATAAAGTAACATTTAGAAACACTTATCAAACTTTTGGAGGAAATCAGATTCACTAACTGGTCTCTTAAGAAGTTCTAAGTCACTTCATTGCAGTATCAAAGCTAAAATGTTGTATGTACAAAAACTTTTATACATATACACATATATTTACCACCTCTCTATTCCCTCAGAGCTCAAGACCTACATACAAATGCCCTGCCCAATTATATCTCCACTACATGCATGCCAAAATTGATTGGGTCAAAGCCACCCAACCAATGAGTTTGTCTGAGTGGGAACTGGAATCTGGATCTTTTTCTTTCAAAAGATTTTTGTAAGAAATCAGGTATAAAGCGTTTTATATTTTGATAATAGTTTGAGATGTTATGCTAACTATTCGGTTATAGAAGTATATACACATACATAGATCCAAGAAGAGGGTGGCTTTGGATGATTTATAAAAATAAGAACATTAAATTCAATCCATTCACGATCCTGACTCAATGAAAAGATAATTAACTCAATAATTAATTAGTGTCTCTACAAATTTATCAATTGGTGGATCAACTCTATGTGTTTCAGAACTTCCGTGTCACTATCTTTGTCTTGGCACTGTAACAGACATTCAGTGCCAGTAAGCAAGCATTCCTATGAGGGTAGAGAATCAGAAAACAGACTGTCAGTATGTCACAGGTGCTAAGAAAACATTAACCAGTTGGGATCTTTCCTCTCCAGTACTTCAATCAGAAATGAATGGATGATCCCAGAAATTCCCTGTAATGATATCGAGAGCCTTTTGAACAAACTTCTATGTATCATAAGGAGAAATCCCAGATGGCAACAGGGTGAGACTCATTGGCCCTAAAAGACATTTGATAAGATTGACTTCATTCCTGCTGGTATCCGTCACAATTTCAAACTGAACTCAAAAAGCTAATGAGATTTGCTTAGACAAGAACTATGCAAGACGGTTTGTAAAATTCAGGGGGGGAGGGGAGGAGGCTATTCAATAGTGGAATAGGATGTGATAAAAAGTATCTGGGCAATTTTTTTTTATTAAGGAGACATCTAACTAACGACACAAATATAATGTGATCCCACTCTCCATTGGATAAATTTCTGTAATTGTTTTTTAAGAGGCAATTAAATCTTCATGGATGAATGCACTGTATCTTCACATTTTCTGTATTTAGTTTGGCTGCCTGGCCATCATTCTCAGTCAACAAATATATGGGTAAAAATGACAGCTATATTCAAAGGTTTGCCTTGCAACTCTCCCACTTTTTTCAGCAGCAGTTCATGTTTTCAATGCTAGAAAAGCCTTTTTAAAGTTTATCCTTTATTCTCCTTGTAAAGCATGTTTAACCAAAGCAACAAAGCGAACACAATTTGATGTTATCTATATAAAAATAACTTTTTTTAAAAAAGTCAATACTTCAATTGAAGAATATTCTTATATATTCTAGTACAGCAATAAACTATGTCTGATTTGGACGATGAACGTAACCAGCTTTTTCCACAGCTACCTAAGTTATAGGATGCAAACACAGTGAAACAAGGGCAATAGTTATCTCCATTTTAACAGACTATCAGCAATGGTAAATTATTTTACCTAACATCATCTGCTAGAATCATTCTTCTTATCCGACTACATTTTTACACAAAGTAAAGCCTAGTGCTTTAAAGCGTAATAGAATATTCAATTATAAAACATAGTGTTTCATATTTATATAGATTCACACTGATATCATATTAGTATAAATTCTTTCACAAGCTTTTTTTCATATACACAAGAGCCTTCAACCACTATAAACTAAGGTCCTGAGCTAAACAACAAATCTACTAAGGACTTGAGATAAAGACAAGGCTGTAAAATCTAGTAGCATGATCTATCTAAATTATTTTGACTTGGCATCTAAAAGAAATACAAACCGGGTATCAAAGCATTATCTGTTTGCTTGTTTTCACTGCAAAATCTGGGCTCTTAAAAAATTTCCCCAAAATATTGAAATAAATCTCACCAAAATGAAGATGGAAGAATTCACGAGAGGTCTTTCCAGGCCGCAGCCTGTTGGGAACTGGGCCACCAAAGCAGCGGGTGAGTGTGCAAAGCTTCAGTTGCACATGTGCGGGATTTAGGTTGCATGTGAAATCATTCCCCCCTGCCGCCGAAACCGCCGCCACTGCAGATCCGCGGAACCAAGAAGGTTGGGGATCCTGGTCTATACTACCCATATACTTATTTCAAACTTTCAGTTTTATTTTGTAAGGCTAAATTTACAAAATCTTTTTTTTTACTCCTCAGTGGACTACAAATCTTTTCCTCTCATGTCATAACCCACTTTTGGGAAATCCCCCAAAATGGGAATAATATTCATAACACTTTTAGAATCATATGAATATGAGCATGGCTCTTTATCCAAGCTATAAAATCCAACTGTTTTGTAAATGCAATCCACAAAGCAGAAAGGAGTAGTGTTGGATTTTATGAAAGCTATTTCTCAACTTTCAGAATTATGTATTATAATTTGGTTCCCAAGGGGGAGGAGAGGGGAAATTGAGTAAATCTAGTCTCTGCAATATAGAAATCTGTTTATATCAGACATGTCAAACACAAGGCCCGGGGGCCGGATCCGGACCGTGAAGTGGTTTCATGTGGCCCGCGAAGCCATCCTGGAAACAGTGGGGGAACGGCCCCCACTGCCTTGGCCCAGAGACCCTCCTTCTGCCAGAGACCCTCAGATCTGTCCCACTCCAGCCCCGGCCCCCATAGGCACCCTTGATGCGAACGATGTAGAGCTGGCCACGCCCACCCAGTAGGCCATAAGCACTCTAGACACGCCCACCCAGTAGGCCACACCCACCCTGGCCATACCCACCCAGCCCCCTGAGGGCAACCGCAATGCTAATGCAGCCCTCAATGAAATTGAGTTTGACACCCCTGGTTTATATCAATGACTGGTGCAATAGTTCAGTGCCTGACCTGTCCCTCCCAATGACCAGATCATATTTTATTTTTATTTTATTTATTTTAATCCCATTTATATCCCACCCTTCTCCGAAGACGCAGGGCGGCTTACAATTTAAGCACAAACCAATGTGCTTAGCAACAGCCTTCATTCTATGTATATGCCTGCTTATTAGGGCTTTCGCCCCCCCCCCCAAAGTGGCATTATTACAAAGTCAGCTTATTGCCCCCAACAATCTGGGTCCTCATTTTACCTACCTCGGAAGGATGGAAGGCTGAGTCAACCTTGAGCCTGGTGGGATGCGAACCTGCACTAATTGCAGGCAGCTGGTGTGACTTAAGGAGGCATTAGCCCACTGCTCCAGCATCATAGGCTTTTGGAAGATCCAGGAACTTTCTTCAAAGTTGCTTTCTAGCAACCTTCCCAGGACTTCTATTATGAACAGGCATTAGCTGGATTCACATATACCACAGTCGTAGAATTATAGAGCTGAAAGGGACCTTGGAGGTATTCTAGTCCAACCCCCCTGCTCAAGGCAAGAATCCTTACACCATCCCAGACAAATGGTTGTCCAATCTTTCCTAGAAAACATCCAGCAATGTTCCAGTTCCAAACTGTTCCATTGCTTAATCGTTCTCATTGTCAGAAAATTCCTCATTTCCAAGTTGAATCACCCTCTGACAGCTTATAACCATTATTGATAAGGCAGTCTGATTAGATGAGGTTTATGAATATACTAGGTTCTCACACCATGCTCAGTGAAACTAAATCAAGCCATATAATTAGTTTGAACAAGTCCAATATATTTATGTACACTAAAAGCATATTCTTTACCACGGACTTTAAGTACTGCATGAATATGCCATCAGTTTGTGGTATAAATCCTAAAATATGGTTATTATTTGATTTGTGAAACTCATACTGATCAACAATAAGGGAGGAAGAAACAGAAAAATAACCCAAGACAATAAGTTGAAGCACAATGTAGATAATTTTTGGAGAGTTCATGTTGGCAATTTCTTTGGCAGCTCAAATAATTCACAAGTAATGTCATTATCTAGCAATACACAGTGGCTTCAAACAATCATACAAGGAAGTGTTTTTACAAGCTATACTAAAAATGTACATTTACTTTCCACCTGAAAACCAATATAGTGAATATTTTAACATCTTCAACATTTGCTATAGCCATATCACCTTTAGGCCATTTTACCTACTATATGGCCTGGCTTCCACAACAATATAGAGTTCAGTAATACTGCACTTCACTAATATTATGCCAATGATAGCAAACAGCTGTGCTAAACAAACTCATTATATGTAGATCAAAACAAGTTGATTATATTGTAATTATCTTTATGTGACCTTTAACCCACAAAATTGTGTTTGACCTACTGATATTTGAAAACTTCCACTGAAAAGAAAATAAACTTACAAAGTATAATATAATTCTATCTTATAATTATAAATAGCATCCAGCCATATTAAAACTGGGAAAATATCAAATGTGCAATATTCAATCTTTGCCGAGTTATCATGCTCTACTGAAACGGAAAATGCCATCATACAATACTGCCACTTATGAACCTTTGCATTTTTGGCTTCCATTCATGGTTTGGAGGAATATAGGTTTTTTTTTAAAGACAGGATGATTGCAAAGAAAATGTCAGAAAAAATGCTGTGTGGTAAAGTAATTTGTTTTTACATTTAAATTGTTCTGCTCTAAATGTACCATTTAAAATCTGTCTGAAGGGAAAGTATTGCAGCATTTTATCTATTCAATACTTTAATAAAAATAAGTAGGGACTATCACTAATGTTTGGATATGCAAATAAAATTAATCAGGAATATTTTAAACTCTGGAAGACTGGATAGTCTCATTCATAGAAGAGGCATTCCTTTTTCAGAGCATGATACATCCAAAGATAAATTCGTGACAGATGCAATACTCATTATGAAGCGGTCCAAATTGCAGACAATTTGTGGGTTAATTCTAAGGCATTCCCAAATAGTTAAAATGATTTTTTTAAAAAAAAAAAAACAAAAAACAAAAACCACTACTAAATCTGCTGTTAGAAAAGTTCAGCTCTCAATCCACGCTCTGAATTATAAACTCAATTTAAATAGAAAGGCAAGCGGTTCCAGATACATATAAAGCTTCTAAAGTCCCAGAGACAGATCTGGTGAAAGAAGTGGCTGGAAATTTAACACAATGCAAGGAGTAAATTCCATCCAGAAGCAGAACATTTTATTTATTTATTTATTTATTTATTTATTTATTTATTTACTCTTAATTGGAAGACCGCATGGCACATTAGGCCACTCAGCGTTACCAAATGCCCCCAAATCTCTGCTTTTAACTGGCAGAAGGAAGAAAGAAAGAAAAAAAAAGGTGGGGGGGGGAGAGAGAGAGAGAAAGCATCTGATAGCTCCAAATGCAATAAACGTTGGATGACCCCGATTGGCTCTCAAGCATTTGCAGGTAAGTATTTCACCCCCTCCTCCACAAACTCCTTTTTTCTTTTCTTTTTTTTTTTGAGGAAGTGGGTGCCTTATCACGCGGTTACCTCAAGGCATCCCCTACGGCAGGGGTCGGCAAACTCGGCTCTTTTACGACTCGTGGACTTCAACTCCCAGAATTCCTGAGCCAGCATAGCTGGCTCAGGAATTCTGGGAGTTGAAGTCCACGAGTCGTAAAAGAGACGAGGTTGCCGACCCCTGCCCTAACGGGGAATGTCACCTTCAGTTCGCAGAGCGGGAAGATGATGGAGGAGGAGGAGGAGGTAGAGGGGAGAGCGACGCCCAGCCCCCGCCCGCCCCGCCCCCTACACGGGTCAGACACCTGCGCCGCTTTGTCTCGGTCGCTTAGAATGCAAACAGGCCAGCCGGAGATGAATGGGAGAAGGAAGCCAGCGAGGCCGGACCTTCCTCTCAGTCTCTGGCGCCCAAAGAAGAGGAAACGACCGGAAAAGAGAGAGAGAGAGAGAGAGAGAGAGGGAGAGAGGGAGGGAGAGAGGGAGGGAGGGAGGGAGGGAGAGAGAGAGAGAGAGAGAAAGAGAGGAGAGAGAGAGGGAGAGAGAGAGAGAGAGAGAGGAGGGGGGAGCCGGCTCCAACGCGGCTCCTTTATACTCTTCTGAGGTAAAGAGACTCTGGTCTTTCAAACGGGGGGGGGAGGGGGAGGAGGAGGAGCAAGAAATGCGCCTCAGCGCGAGACCCGCCCCCTCCAGCAAGGGAAGAGGGAGATGGAAAGCCCCCCCCCCCCGCTCTGTCGAAATCGAGGCCTACGAAGACCAGCTCCCACCGCGCCGGCGCCTCCCCTTCCTTCCTTCCTTCCTTCCTCTCTCCCCCCCCCTTTCCCCTCCCCCCCCCACGCCGCCGTTGTGGCGTCTCCGTCCCCCCCCCCAACCCCCTCAGCGAAGGGAAAGGGAGAGGATCTGCAGCGGCTTCGCACCGGCTTCCCGCGAGTCCCGCACACTCACCATCAACTCGATGGTCTTATCCTCGATCACCGACTCCGGCTCCATGGCGCGCGGCGGCTGTGGCGAAAACGGCTCCTCCTCGGCAAGGGGGGAGAGAAAACCCCCGTAGTCGTTGACCTCCCCCCCTCGGCCCGGAGAGGAGGCGGAAAAGGGAGGACAGCCGTCGCCGGCTCCGTCAGATCGACCGACTGACCCGCCGCCGCCGCCACCAGCGCCGCCGCCGCCTCCTCCTTTTCCTCGGCCGCGCGCCCGGAAGAGGAAGTGAGGTAGAGAGCCGACGCGGTTCCAACAGCAGAGGCCAACGCCGCGGCCCTCGTCGGCTGCGGGGATGCGACAACCGCCGCCACAGAGGAACCACCGCACCCGACATGCCCTGCGGCCACCCGGCGCGAAAAAAAAAAAAAGAAAGACTACAAAGGCCGGCATGCTGGGCGGCCGCTGCAGGGTGAAAGAAGGGCCAGAAAAAAAAAAACCTGTTCGGGATGGAGCGGCCTAAGAAAACTCCGTTTCCCAGCATGCATAGGTCTGTCTGGCTCTCCTCCCCCCCTCCCTCGGGAGAGGCGGGGGGTGGGGTGGTTTTCGGAACTTGCTGGAAGAATAAAGCCTCTGCGCGCTTCCTTCGAGGGCTGCGCCGGTCCACCCCTTTCCTCCCTGGGGGGGCCTTCCCGGAATTGGCCGCCAGAGATGACTAGGCTGCGGGAGTAGCACGCGGGCCGCTACCGACGTGTTGAGTCACAGGCTGGGTCCGTCTTGCCTCAAAAAAAAAACAACACCAAAAACGGGCCTAAACGGGTTTCGGTCCGCTGTTTAGCGTTCGGGGAGGGAACGGGAAGAAGAAACTCCCGGCCAATTCGGGATTCGGGATGTGGGTTGGGTGGAAATACCTGCTGTGAGCGAGTCTCCTCCGCGTCAAAGCGGTCGGGGGCTTCGCACCTCTCCGGCACGTTTTTATTTTTATTTATTTTTATTTTTAATTCCATTTATATCCCGCCCTTCTCCGAAGACTCGGGGCGGCTTACCAGCTTAGCAGTAGCCTTCATTCTATGTATATTTATTTTATTTATTTATTTTAATTCCATTCATATCCCGCCCTTCTCCGAAGACTCGGGGCGGCTTACCAGCTTAGCAGTAGCCTTCATTCTATGTATATTTATTTTATTTATTTATTTTAATTCCATTCATATCCCGCCCTTCTCCGAAGACTCAGGGCGGCTTACCAGCTTAGCAGTAGCCTTCATTCTATGTATATTTATTTTATTTATTTATTTTAATTCCATTTATATCCCGCCCTTCTCCGAAGACTCAGGGCGGCTTACAAGCTTAGCAGTAGCCTTCATTCTATGTATATTTATTTTATTTATTTATTTTAATTCCATTTATATCCCGCCCTTCTCCGAAGACTCAGGGCGGCTTACAAGCTTAGCAGTAGCCTTCATTCTATGTATATTTATTTTATTTATTTATTTTAATTCCATTTATATCCCGCCCTTCTCCGAAGACTCAGGGCGGCTTACAAGCTTAGCAGTAGCCTTCATTCTATGTATATTTATTTTATTTATTTATTTTAATTCCATTTATATCCCGCCCTTCTCCGAAGACTCGGGGCGGCTTACAAGCTTAGCAGTAGCCGTCATTCTATGTATATGCCTGCTTATTAGGGCTTTCACACACCCCCCAAGCGGCATTATTACAAAGTCAGCTTAATTGGCCCCAACAATCTGGGTCCTCATTTGACCTACCTCGGAAGGATGGAAGGCTTTTTTTTTTTCCGGGGACTGGCCGGCTTGCTTTGGAGAGGTCGGGCATCGGATGGCGAGAGGGCAGTTCCAGCTGCAGAGCTCTTGTTCACCGCCGCGCTCTAAGATGGCCCGCTCTCTCTCTCAGGTCTTTCGAGATGGAGGTGCTGCGTGAAGTTCCGATCAGGATTGCTGATGGGTTTTTTATTTATTTATAGAACGCTATACCTAAATGTGAAATGTATCGTTGCTATTTAAAAAAAAACCTGAAAGAATCCACCATTTAAAGCAGGGGTCTTCAAACTTGGCCCTTTTATGACTTGTGGACTTCAGCTCCCAGAATTCTGGGAGCTGAAGTCCACAAGTCATAAAAGGGCCAAGTTTGAAGACCCCTGATTTAAAGAAAAGTAAATAACGGTGCCTACGTTTATTACTGTGTGCTTTAAATTTAATACTGTGTGTATAAAGGTAAAGGTAAAGGTTCCCCAGGACATGCGTGCTAGTCGTTTCCGACTCTAGGGGCCGGTGCTCATCTCCGTTTCAAAGCCGAAGAGCCAGCGCTTGTCCGAGGACATCTCCGTGGTCATGTGGCCGGCATGACTAGACGCCAAAGGCGCACGGAACAGTGTTGCCTTCCCACCGTAGTGGTCCCTATTTTTCTACTTGCATTTTTACGTGCTTTCGAACTGCTAGGTTGGCAGAAGCTGGGACGAGTAACAGGCGCTCACTCTGTTATGCGGCACTCGGGATTTGACCCGCCAAACTGCCGACCTTCTGATCGACAAGCTCAGCGTCCTAACCCACTGAGCCACCGCGTCCCTTACTGTGTGTATACCGTAACGTATTTCAGAAAACAAGTTTTCTTCCCCGGGGCGTTTGATAATATGCAAAGGAACAAAAAAAAAACGCTTAACGTTCTTATTAGGCAATCAAATCATATCCGGTATTAATTATAACTGCTTCTGAGTTCTTCGTTTCTCTCTTTTTCTTTTTGCTCTTTCACTTTTGACTTGCAATCTGAGAGTTGCCCCTTAGAACGACTTTTGGAGAAGTTTTGGAAAGCTATTTTAAATGTCCTCAAATTCCAGCTAAATGTGCCTTTGACCCAGTGATTTCTCGGAATATGTTGAATCAAACCAGCTGATCCCACCACAAGCATGTTTAAAAACATTGTAAACAACAAAGTTGGCTTGGTTCCAACTGGCTACAGAAAATGGTGTGATTGTTTCCATATAACAAAGAATTATTTGATAGATGGAATTGCTGGAAAACCACACTTAAAAGGGCTTCTCAAAGTGTAATTCAGAGTGTCTACAAAGAAATGCTTCTGGAAATTTTGCATTTCTTGTGTGCCTAGTCTAAGACAAGCTTTATAAAAATTCATACGATGACTGTATAAGTACAATCAGTATAATGAGTCACCTATTAGAAGAATACAGGTTTTCACACAGCATCTTTAGAAATGTTTACAGAAAATGTGAGGGACAGGTCTAATTGAAGGCAACCTATAATGACTCCTGAGTGAGCTGGGATATCAACTCATCAACTTTTAAAAAGTATCTTTGCAGGATAGCAGCATTGTTGAGCATTTGTACATCAACCATTGATAACAGCATTTTATGATCCAGTATGGCTGTATTTGGATTTAATCATTTTGGGGGGGGGGTCTTGTTTTTCTGTTTTATGAGTACTGTACCCATTAATTCTCAACTTGCTCCACTTGATCTTTTTCCAAACTTTATATTTTAAAATGGCTGGTGCTTATTGTTTGTTTCTGTGGACTGGTGACAATTGGAAGGGCAAATTTCATTTTCTTTGAAGGTAGAATTGTATCCCTGAATAAACAAATGAGTTCTACCTTCAATTTCAGAAAAATATAGTTTGAGAAAAAAGCATCTAAAAGGAAAAATATTAAAGAGCTTATAAAAGTCTAGTGCTTGAAATATCACTTTGGAAATTTAAAATGCTAGGGAATGGTCTTTAAAAGGCAAAATAGGGCAACCTATTTTGAAACTCAACATTAAATAAAAACAATTACTATTAATAAATGTTGTTAGCATCCACAGTCATTCTTTGCTGAATTAAACTCCTGAGGATGTCTAATGACTTAGTGTGAATTGGTGATCTGTCTACCATTTGCCAATTTAAAATGTGAAATTAATGTTCATGTTTTAAAAACATACCAAAACATCCCATTCCCTGAGGGAATTCTAGAAGTACTTCTGTGTAAAATTAAGCATCTGTAGAGAATTGATTGTCATGTACAGCCTATACCTGAAAGTAACCATGGCTAAATGGCACCAGATGGTGGAATCTACCCAGGAGTGGGGAAGGTCATGGGGATGCTGAAAAGAAATGGTCTCAATGGTTTAAGAGATTAGTTTGGATTATTTGGGGATTCCTCCTATCTGGAATTACTTTAAAGATATGTCTCCAATTGTTCATCTCAGTCTTTTATTTCTTTATAAAGGATGTACAGCCTTGGCTTTTTAATTTTTAAATTGTTTTTATTAAGCTAAAATATTCTCAGTGTCTGAGAAAACCTAGGTCTTGTTTAACATATTTCTTTTTTTCCCCATTCTTTGATCTAAGCAAGTAGGGCTTATTGTCATTAATGAATATCATCAGTGCTTGGACAAAATACAATTTAAATAGGTTACATTTAAAGCATTTACTTTCTGTCTCTTAGTTTTGGGCCAGCATTCCTGTTTTCTTAAAAATCTTTCTGCTTTGTTAAAAGTTCTTTGTCTAGTCTCTTTATTATAGTAAGATTCCTAGGAGTTTTGCAATATGGAACTTTGGCTTTTACTCCAGTGTAATGCATGAGAAATATAGATCTGATTTTCCATATTTTCCAATGTATTAATATTCATCCCTTGGGAAATTAGCATCTAAATTTTATGCTCCCCTTGGTTCATATTTTTAGTTTGGAGGAAATATATTACACTGAAAAATGGTATTTTTAATATAAATGTTAAAATGTGGGATAATATTCCAAACTACTATTTTAAGCATATTTAGGAAATGTTGACATTCTTTTAAAAGACTTTACATTCATCATATTGCTGTTTTCTGTAGAACAATTAGTATTATTTATGCAAATTTTCTTAATGATCTCTGGATAACTTACATAACTACTTATAATCACAGTTTAAATTCACTCAAAATAGGCAGTCACCTTGTTTTTTTAGTGGTAACTTCCACAAGTAATCTGAATTCCAAAAGTAAACCATGGGCTACAAGCAATAATACGATATATATATTTTTTAGTCTATCCCATGGTTCTCAACCTGTGGTCCACAGACCCCTGGTGGGTTGCAATATCATCACGGGGTCTGTGAAAGCTTGAAGAAATCATTTAAATCTTGAGTTATGTCTTGGGGGGGGTGTCCATGGTCATAGTCTGCGGCCAAAAAACATATTTAAAGGGGGTTTGTGGTGAAGAAAAGTTTGACAAGCACTGATTATATCTAGGTGTTAGGAAATGGAATGGTCACTTTGTGAGTAATTTTTTATTTTTTTACTATAGGTTGAAACGAGCTACACTTACAGCTTTTCTTGCCCAGGTGTGTTATAAGCAGTCGTATAGGCTGCCACTTTTATTTATTTATATAATATGAATATATTATTTATATTTATAGTATAAATATTTATGTTTTCTTGCTTGCTTAAACAATATTCCTTCCCATGCCGTAATGAAATCCATCAGTTCTTTCATAAGACACCTTTTCATGCTGGCAGTGACAATAAATTATCTGTTAAACCAATGAATGAAGCAAAAGGTTTGTAGCATTATAGCTTTTTTCCTTTTCATTTGCATGTGTGTACAAAACATGATGGGAGACCACCTGCAACTCTGAAAGAGGCTAGACCATAATGAAATATTCTATTTTTCTTCCAAAGGACAATGACTAAATTTAGGAGGTGATGTAACCATTTTTCAGAAGTAAATTGAACATAAAGTGGATTTGCTTTATGAAAATTGCTGGGCCACTCTTGAAACAGATTAGCACACTACGGCAGAAAAAAAAGCACTTTCTGTGGTTCCCCAGGATGTTTTTCACATCTCTTAAGAGCAAATACTTCCACATAATTGCCAAGAAAATTACATGGACTTTCTCACATAGACACCGGAGGTTGAGCTCAGCTTAAGAGAGTCTTTGTTTGTTACTACACGGGTTTCAAACTCGCTGTGTCACATGATGTATCGTGACTTTTTTTGCATTGCCGGAGCTGGGGTGGGCACAGCCTCCATAGGATGCAAACAGCCCAGTTTAACACCACTGGTCTACTATATTGTTTTCATGCAAATCCTGAGTGAGGATAATGCTGTATCTAATAAAACTGCTGTGTCTCCAAATAAAGCCCAAGACCAGTATGAAGCAAGGTAAGTTCAGAATGATTTTTAACTCCCTTGAGGCAGGTGGAATAGCTTTAACTCATTTTGTCTCCAGTTCAAAATGTAGACATCTGCCTCTATAAGTAGTCTCGAGAGATGGTGCCTTAAGCCCAATGAGGCTGAAATCAATTAAAATAATTCCTTTTGGCGCTTGCTGACTATCTTGATTAAAAAGAGGGGAAATGTTAAGATTGTCAAATCAACATTTTCATCTTAAAATCAATCCTGTTTGTAACTGGTCATTGCAGTATTTTCAATAGTTGGTAAATGAGATGGAGGGAGGGAATGGAGATGAAAGTATATAGCAGCTGCTGCTGCTCCCACCAGGGTCTCCCTTGAATTCTTTGTCACTGTTCTCTCCTGCCAACATGGAATTGATTTATTTTCACTTTGCCTAACTTGTATTTATCAAATTTAGTCTCTTATTTTAGGTAATATTTTCTAAGGTTTCAAGGTAACATTCATTATACTAGATTTTTTAAAATTTAGCCACCAAATCTCTCTTGAAACTCATTTCTTGATTTTGTTTTTGAAACAAATCCTAACTATTCCCCATGATGCTATATGACAGAAAAAGTACCAGATCAGAGATGTGACACAATGACAATATATGTTCTGATGTCAGTAAAAGCACTCTTGGCCTTAACATTTTTGAATTGTGGTAGTACCATCATAAATGTTCTGTAAGATAGACTTGGAACAAACTGTGCTAAAATTATCCAGATAAAGCCTAACCTGAGGACTTGTAATTGGGGTGGACATCTTGCGTTATATATATAAAACCACAACAGGCAAGCTGAAGACACAAAGTAGATGGTGACAAGATTTCTTTTGTTTAGGTGGATGTTTGGAGATTTTATCTTTTTAAAAAATTGTTAAGAATATATTTAATGACTGATGCTGTATTTTATGTTTGTGTTCCACTTCAAAAAAATAGGAGGCAGTGTCGCAGCATTTGAGTAACTGGGTCAGAAATGGCTCCATGGCCACAAAAGAGGCTTGGCGACTCTGAGGCCTCAAACATCTTGTTTGCCCTGTTAGCAGTACTGATATCATCCCATTCTGGAATTATTGCTAAATGTACATGCACTCCTTTGTATATAGGAAATGGCTATCCAGAAATTGGGAACAAATTGAATTGGATTACTGTATGGTATGTTATTTTTGGAAGCATGGCATGAAAGAATGTAGTGCCTAAGTAGAATCTGCAGTGAAGAAAGTCATTTAACAGATGAATCAATACACAAAAGCAAACGATCTGTGAGGAGTTATAAAATAATTGCTTGAATTTTAATAGGAAAGTAACAGTAACGTAGTTAACTAATTATAATCGATATACTGAGAACATGTTGCTTAAAGCAGTTGCAGTTATACTAAATAATAATTAGATTTTTATCTAAAATTCAATGTTTATGAGTATTTTCTCATAGAGAGATGATAATCTGCTCTAACTATAATCCTATTTATGAGATCCCAGCGTTGGTTATAACAGTGGCTACCTCAGCCTTTACGAACAGTTGTTGTCCCATCAATCAGCTTACTAAAAACTTTGCCAGAAATGATACTTTGCCAGAAATTGTACAATTTAATATTCTTCCCTAATTATCCTCTATTTGGCCACCTTTTAAATGAGAACAATATTTAAACTTGATATATAAACTCCCGGAAGCCTTTGCTTTAATATCACTACAGCAGGATGAAACGTGACCATACCCAATAAAAGTGCTAGAGACTCTTGAAAGTCTCCAGCCATACCCCCGTGAAAGGAAGGGTTCTGAAGCAAGTGGCATTTGACAAGTTCTTCTGGTTCTTAATTTTCTACCTAATTTACCCCTGGCATTTGTAGCCAAAGTGCTTGCAAAGTATTGAACAGGTTTACCAGTGACTCAAATATAATGAGATCTTCATTTGTAAGTTTACCATTCACTGCAATAGGTGGCTGATAATGGTCAACAATATACACTAAAAGAACATCCAAGTAATAAAAGAAGTTGAGGAATATTCCTGCTGGAATCTCACCAAAGGCACCCTGTACAACAACTACTGAAACCCTAAAGCTAAAACTCAACCAGACACTCAGGAATTCAGATCAGATCTAAGCTCTAAATGGCTGTTATCTTGGACAAGGTTAGTGTTGTGATTCAGGGTCAGCCTGTGGGTTCGGCAGTTGGGTCGGACGACTCAGAGGAGGAGGGGGGTGTTGAAGAGCTTGCTGAGGGGGTTGGAGAGCTTGCTGATGAGAGCCCTCAGCCAGGCCCCTCCCACCTGGTCACGACGGAGACCCAGCTGTGTGAGCCTGAAGATGACCCACAGCTGGCCCTGTTCAAGGACGCCCGCCGCAGGAGGCAGTCAATCACGAGTAAACAGGAAGGCAATGGGGCACCTCGGAAGGAGGCAGAGAGAAGCCACGCCCTGAACTGTATAAAAGGGGAATGCGTGGGAGGGCTGGTTTGCTGAAGGCAACTGCTTGAATAGCTCCTGTTTCATGGTTCGTGTCTTGTTTTGCTCTGTTTTATGTTAATAAATTTGGAAGGCTTAGTTTCAGCCTCTTGCCGTTTGTAAAGGGGTTGTCCCTGCCTTTTCTGCAGGGCCGGTAGCAGGCTGGTACAGAACAGTTAGAGACTAAGCTCCCATCACCCTTTTTCCTGTTAATTACAATTTCTTAATCTGGGATAACCCCCCCCCCCCCAAATCAAAATCATTTTTTTCTGTTTTATGCAAAAAGTCCATAAGGGGTTCCAGTCAACCATAAATGCAGATATTGTTTTTTCTGCAATCAAAGAAGTTAATCTAAGCATCTCGGCAAGTTCCATCAGCTTCGCCAACCGTTCCTCCATTGTGGGTAGTGCTGGATCTTTCTATCTTTGTTCATATAATAATCTGACTACAATAATTATTTTGTACAAAAATAAAGATCCATGACTCCCCCCCCCCAACTGTTGGCCCATTATTCCCAAAAGGAAGACGTTTGGTCTCAATCGTATATTAATCTTTAAGGTCCCTGCATCGGTTGTGTTGTATGAGTTTGAGTCCAGAATTGCCCTTTTTTTTCACTTCTACCAAACGTGAGAATAAAATGTCCCTTCTTCGCATAAATTTGAAGTGCCTTTATACATTCTTGAGAATTTCTCTGATATAGCAACAGTATATAATTTTATTAAAAAATTATCACGTAAATTCCAATACTTTCAGCCACATATTGTCCCTTTGTGCCATCTACATGTTACAACCAAAATTTTTATCTGATTTTGTTTGACATTCCCCTTGACAAAATTACATATTCTCTGGATAAGATGGCCATTTGTGTTTATTATTTCTTGTCTATAAGTGCTTCTCATGCTGATAGCAAACGATAGTTTCAGGCACAATCTGGATTTTTTCCATATCCCCAATATGTTCCATATTCTCTTAAAAATCTGCATTAGCTTTAGTGTACCACAAATATGTGAGCCAAATCTCAAGTCATTTTAACTCCCGAAGCCTTCAATTCCCTATCAGCACCCACTCTTTCACCTAAACCAAACAGCAAGTTGCAGAATACAATTTCAAATCCGGTAAACCCATGCCTACCCTTTCCTTTGGTTTTGTAACCCATTATATTTTACTGTAACTTACGGTTTGTTACTCCTGACACACAAATTCAGATATATCTTTCTGCCACTGTTTAAATGGTGCTTCAGTTGTCAAAGCAGGTATTGTCTGAAATAAAAGAGATCATTCCAGGCAAGACATTCTCCCCAATAATGACAGTTGTAGTTTCACTCATCTTGACAGGTCTTTTCTGACTTCATTCCATGCTTAACATAGTTATTGTAAAATAACATACAATTCATATTTGTCATTGGGAGTCCCAATCTTTTACCACCACCTCAATCTTAAAACCCATTTTAGTTATCATTTATCTATTTTTCATCTTCTGTTTATTAATCTTGAAGCCAGTTAATGCACAAAGTCTTTTAATTCACCCATTCATATTTCAATTCCCTTTAAAGGATCTTCCACATCCAACACCAAGTCATCTGCAAAAGTTCTTGTAATTTTTTTTTTTAGTCTTCCAAAATGTTTTCATCTTGTATTTCTCTTCAGTATTTCAGTAACCAGAATAAACAAGAGAGGCGACTGTGAGCATTCCTGTCATGTTCCTTTTTTGTATTTCGCAGGGTTTGGTTAGCTCTCCATTAACAATTATTTGTACCTTAATACAGGATATTTTTCAAAAACACCATGCCCTACCTTGTTTTTGTTGACAAAGATATGTCACTCCTTGCCGTGCTACTTTGTTCATGAAAAAGAGTTGGTTTTATAATTATTGTCATTCATATAGGTCAGTGGTGGCGAACCTATGGCACGCGTGCCAGAGGCGGCACTCAGAGCCCTCTCTGTTGGCACATGTGCCACCGCTGCCAGAAACAGGTCCATCAGGCCGCCACCACCGCAGGAGCCCCTCTTAGCACAAAGGAGGTGAAGCGGACCACTAGCAAGCTCAAGTAGAAGTGGTAGAGCAGAGGTCACCAACCATTGTCGATTGGTGGACTGGAAGAAAAGGGAGGGGGAAGCATTTTATATGCATGCATGCATGCACGGGGCCGCAAGCACGCACACGCTGCAAATGGGGTGGGGGTAGTGCCTGCGTAATACTAGTCCTGCCCCATTCTTGCGTGGTACAGCGCCTGGTATCTGCACCCTGTGGCAGCCATTTTTGCGCCTTGCAGCACGGTGGGCCATTTTTGTGCCCCCCTGGCTTTTGTATGGCAGAGGCGGCATTCAGAGGCGCCTCCCTGCCCCCCCCAAGGGCACCTCAATGCTGATGTGGCCCTGGCACTTTGTGATAAATAATTGGGTTTTGGGTTGCAGTTTGGGCACTCCGTCTCTAAAAGGTTTGCCATCACTGATATAGGTTATCCCACTCTCTCATGTTGGAGGCTGAATACTTTAGTGTGCTCTATGAGTAAACTAGACCAGACTGGACAAGTTGACCACAAAACAGTTTTTAAGAGTGTGAGTCATGTCTAATGATAGGGCTGACCTACATTTAGCATATGCATGTGCCTCTGGAAGCAGAAAAACACTGCTTAAAAATGTAATAAATAAACAATGGGTTCCTGGAATAATTACACTTCCCAGGAAATTCTGACATGCAAATGGACAGGAAGAAAGTAATGAGAGGTCTCATTTGGTTTTAAGCATCATTATATTATTTGGAAACTTTTTCAAACAGCCATTAATATCCATAGCTGAGATTCTTGCTCCCAGACTGCTAATTATGTTTTTTTTAAAAAAATCACTTGAGTCACCTGGAGACAGATTCCACTCGCTCTTCTCAGAATATCAGAGAAAAACTGTTGGCAGAACGAATTGGAAGCATCCTCAGCATTTTTAAAAACTTACCCTTAGCTAATGACTGTATTAATTGAGTGGAAGGGTCATGTTTGTATTCCTGTTCAGTCATGACCATGGATTTATTCGTTCTTACCATAACACACCAGATAGGGAGCTCCTGAGAGATGTTGGTTACAAATAAAATAAATAAGGATGGGTTTTTTTAACTACCCTCCCTCCTCCCAGACCTTCTAAAGAGATGATGAAAATACAGCATTCGAAGTGTGGATTTTTAATATTTTGCTCAGAAGCCTCACTGACCGTAACTACTTGCTCCTTTAAAAAAAAATCCTTTCTCCCCATTTTAGATTCTAAATAGATGAATTCTATTACCCAATATAAAGGGACACGGTGGCTCAGTGGGTTAGGATGCTGAGCTTGTCGATCAGAAGGTTGCCAGTTTGGCGGGTCGAACCCCGAGTGCCGCATAACAGTGAGCGCCTGTTACTCGTCCCAGCTTCTGCCAATCTAGCAGTTCGAAAGCACGTAAAAATGCAAGTAGAAAAATAGGGACCATTACAGTGGGAAGGTAACAGGGTTCCGTGCGCCTTTGGCGTCTAGTCATGCCGGCCACATGACCACGGAGACGTCCTCGGACAAGCGCTGGCTCTTCGGCTTTGAAACGGAGATGAGCACCGGCCCCTAGAGTCGGAAACGACTAGCACGCATGTGCGGGGGAACCTTTACCTTTACCTTCACCTTATTACCCAATATACATGTATTTTTATAGTGGTTTGGTGGGTTCTTTAGTGGCTGCATACAGTTAATTTTAACGATAGGGGATAGTCCATTTCCCAAACTTTCCACTTTTGTATAAACCAGATGTGTATAGACATCTTTCCAGGCTTAAATAAAAAGACTTCAGGACGTCACCTGTGTCTGTGACAACTAACTGGCTCATAGGGTCAGAGATAACTGAGTAGCAAGAAAGAATAACTCTCACCATTTCCCCTCACCTGATTAAGATACTCCAAATATGTATAAGAGAGGGTACCTAATTCTGACACTTGCCTTTTAAGACATACTAGAATGATTGCCCACCATAACAAGACAACCCTACACATTTATAGGTCATTACCAGCACCTTAAATGGACTCCAGAAGATGGTAGAGGACAGGAAGGCCTGGAGGAACGTTGTCCATGGGATCGCGATGGGTCGGACACGACTTCGCAGCTAACAACAACAACCAGCACCTTGAACCCAGAAGCAAACCGGCATGTGTAACTGCCTGCATATTGTACCAGTTATAAATTCGTGATATTTAGAGCAGCCTCTTATAGAGAGCACACTGCAGTAATCAGCTCAGGTGATCAGGGCATGAGAGTACAACCTCCAAAAGGCCTGGCCAATTAGTGAACAGCTTTTAAGTTGTGTAAAAGCCCTCCTAGTCACAACTGCCCACCTGCTCATGAAATTGAGCCCACAATGCACCTACCGTACTCTGGAGGGATTTGGGGGCAGGGAATTGGAAGACTTGATATTTTTCTGATAAGTTTATATAGGTTCTCGCTAACTTTTGCCATGCTTGGCATAGATGTATCCATGAAGGAGAATATTCCTAGCTCAGGGCTGAAATGAGGGGCCCTGGGTGCTCTCTGAGCTTGCGTGTTTTGTTGCAGACGTTTCATTACCCAAACTAGGTAACATCCTCAGAGCTAGTGGTAACATCAGCACTGGTGATCTTACCTAGTTAGGGTAATGAAACGTCTGCAAGAAAACAAGCAAGCTCAGAGAGCACCCAGGGCCCCTCATAGATGTACCCTTTCGGCAAAGCCTCTAGCACCGATAGGTTGTAAGTACCCAGGTTTCTGAATTCACTGCTTAAAAGTTGGGATTCTCATTTGGCTTCATGATTTATTGTAGCACAAAAGCTCTAAGTGCTGGCAAGCTTCAGATCAAAATAGTTATCCTTTGATGGTTGATTTGGTAAGGAGAGTTGTTCCAACGTATCTTTTTTTCTGATTCCGGTACTCTATTTGAAGGGGAGTCAGAATGAGATCATTAGAAGTAGTTCTTTTACAACATCTTTATACAGCCCTAGGTCTTTGGATCTGACCAAGGTATTTGTAAAATAAGAAAGAATATTTAGGCAGTCACAGAGCAGTAGCCTGCCATTGCAGGGGTTTCTGCAAGGTGATAGGAGGTATATGGAGTAATTGCATTTGGCTCCATTCTCTCGTATTTTTCAGCATGTCTTATGATATTACCCATCCTCTTTCCTCAGACTAAGGATGTTTTTCTGGAAAAAAGATGCTTGAATTGTGCCATTTGGGAAACAGGCCCAAATACTCAATTTCCATTCATCCTTCTCCCAGAAACACCTAGGTTGAAGATAATGATATGGCCTATGGCCAAAAACCACTCAGAAGCCAGCTTGGTGTAGTGGTTAAAGTACCAAGCTAGAAGTTGGGAGTCCAGTTCTAGTCCTGTCATAGGCACTAGGCCAAATGGGTGACTTTGGGCCAGTCCCTCTCTCTCAGCCCTATGAAGGGGGCAGTAGCAAGCCACTTCCCAAAATCCTGAAATTAGTTCAGGAATCAAAGAAACAACAACAACAAAATCAATATTCCTTTGGTTTAGACTCTATTTTTTTTGTTCTTCCAAATTAACACTAGTGTAGTCGAAGAAACAAAGTTATTGAGCAGCCTATCTTTCCCTATGCTGTTGAACAAGCATCATTTTCTGTTCTATTGATTTTTTTTTTACTTTAATATATTGCCTGGATTAGACAGTAGGAACTACACTCTTACTCTACCCCATTGTTGCACAGCAAGTAAGGTACTGAGCAGCCTCCTACTCCTTTCAAGCTGCAGCTGGTAAAGGTTCCTTTCTGAACTGGGTCACTGGAAGAGGTGGCCACCAAGCCCTAACCTCTGCTCAGTACAGCACCACATCCAGTCCAATTTTACTCAAGGCCAGATCCAGAATGAAATGAAGGGAAACACTCCTGTACTTTAGCACAGCACTTTCACACTATATGGGTGCATTAAATCTAATCAAGGTAAACTATCACGGGTTTCACAGACTTTGATACAAGATTTTTCAAACTATTTTTAAAGCACTCGAAGTTTACAATAGTAGTGTCTAAAATGGGGAGTATCCTTGCAAAATTTCAGATGGATAGTGGGTTGTTGTGGGTTTTTGTTTTTTTGTTTTTTTGCAATGAAGAAACACAAGTAGCTAATGATACTTAAAGTGGAAGTATAAGGAATTAATTTATTGGTACTGCTATTCATAGCAATTGAATGAACCCGTAAGTCTGACCAACTACCAGCACTCACAAAACATAGCTAAAAGAGCTCAGATTAGGCAACATTGAGGACAGAGCATACATTTAAATGAACACTTCAGATTGTGCCACCAAGACTGGCTGTTAATCCCAAAATGCAATGACTAGGAGAACCAATGTTTTAATCACAGGGATTATTGATTTGAGGCTATACCTCTGTGAATGGAATTTGGGAAAGTCAGCCTTGGAACAGCTATGCGAAGATCCAGAATCAAAATGAAGCAAGCTCAGAACCATTTGCTCCATTCCACGTTAAGAGAAATCTGTTTCAAATTCTCTTGCTGCATCTTGCAAATTTTTAGTCAGATGAACAAACATTGGTATATTAAATCACACAAGAACTGTAAATGTGTGTCAATATTCCAGATCCAATGGTTTATGGCTTGGCAAGGTCAAAAATTAAAATACAACAAAATCAGTGCAATAGCTTTTCATAGCTAGTAGGAGTAACTTCAGTGTTTAAAAGACAAAACTGAAGTAGTATCTTGCTTTCACCTGCCAGGCGTAAGCATGAAAGAACAAGCAACCCAGTAACTCTCAGCCAACTCTGGAAATCTCATGAATGCTATTAACAACCACTGCTCAGTCCTGATTTCTCCTCATAATTCCCCCCCTACACTTTTCTAGTTGAGGCTCTAAATTGGATTTTTAATATAGCTATACACTGTTCAAGAATGATTTGTAAGTGCTGTGGATCATGCGCAAAGCACGGTCCTTCTCTTAACACAAGAGCCCATTTCATTTTAGACTTCTAATTGAGCCTGACTGAAGCCATAACCATTTAGATTATGGAACTTTAAAAGCAAGCTACCATTAAGCCATGTATTTTTATGAATAGCAAGAGATGCAAAACAGTATTTACATGAAGTCCAGATATTTCTTCCAATAATTTTCAAAGCCCACATAAGTCTTATTTCCTACCATATCTTTGGGGATATTTCCCAATTTTTCTAATACTTGGTGTGCAGGTACCTTCCACACCCAAAAATGTTGCTAACATTTCTTGTCCACAAGCAGACCTGAGGTGGGGAACCTGGGAATATTTCAGATATGACTACTCATATTGATTAAAGATGTCTAGTTAATTTAAAAAATGTTGTTACAGCTGTGGGTACGATGTATCTTCCTAACTGTAAATATGAACAGTGCAAATTCTTAACCACACAGGAATGCTCCGACAAAGGGAGGTGAAAAGGACATTATATTTTAATTTTCAGGCTTCTGCATTAATACTACAATAATTCTTTTCCTAACAAGCAAGCGATTAGAAATATGTTAATCCTAGGCAAGAAACCATAGTAATGATAGAAAATCATATAGCTGTAGGCCTTGTACTTTTAGTTCTCAAATATTTATGCTTTTGCATAGTAACTTTAAGACACTTGTGGCACATTAAAAATGGTTAAGATTGGAAGATTAAACAACTGAAGTACCTTTTAAAGAAATATTTACTCCTGAGATAAAAGTCCAAACTTCATGTGATCTGAGCTATGTTGCAAAAAATAGAATAAGATGATTTAATAGCACCTCCGCTTTTTATCCATGTTGATGTTTATGATGAGGTGCTAACTGCACGTTTGAACGCAAGTATTCTATTCAAAATCAATGCAATTTGATGAGCAGCACGTAATGCTGCAACCCTCCCCAAGTAAAATAAAGTCAAGGATCCAGTATATATTCTTAAATATGGTTTAATACTCTTCTCCATTTCTGTACATCACAACACCAAGATATCACTGCTTGGGAGCTCTCTGAAGAGGCTACGTAGTATGCAAAAGGCTAGGATTCTCATCCTTTTAATGTGTTTGTGTAAGTGTAATACATATCAGTATATATTGATATATACATCAATATATAATGCAATATATACCACCAGAGATCACACATTGATTAAAGAGATACAAAATTTTGGCATCATTTCCAAACTTAAATAGTAAAAATAAAACTACCAAAAAAAAGGAGCTGCATACCCTAAAATGTGAAACAAGCAGTATATTCAAAACTAAATTTACACCCAATTTTTCTGCTCTTGTCATGTCATAGCAGACCCATTTACAATGGCAAAATCAAAGTGTGCTGCTTTGAAGAGCTTAAGGATGCTTGTGATCACAATTTCGGCAAATCAGTCTGAATATTCATAATCATAAAGAGCTTCCACCCTAAGAGATTCCACCCAATGTGAAAACTTCCTGTGGGCAAACACATGCACTGTCTGCTTGCCAAGTTATAAAAAGATACAAATTCTATTGCTCACATTGACAGAAAGTCATTTTGGACCTTTTAAAGTATATACTGTGATGAGAAGGCTTAGTTAAGACAACTCTCCCTTCAATTCAAGTGAGGCAGGATTTGGAACGATATACAATGTTTGCAGGTTGGGAGTCTTTGACCAACACAAGAAAGATAAGGAAAATGAGAACAGAGCCAGGCATTAAAAAAATATCAAGAGTACCTTTCGAAAATCAGCCAGTCCTAAAGGAATGCAGGAAAGTGAGCTAACTGCCTTGCATGAATTATGCCGTAGTGTTGAATGTGAATCTTTGGTGCCTAACTTCTTAAAAAAAAAAAGTTTATTTCTACAGAAGCTCCATAGCCACCAGTTCCAAGGCTTATGTCGGTCACATTTTGCTAGATAATCGCATTTTAAAGCAGTTTGTGAATGTTGGCTGTTGATTCACCAAGGCAGCTTATGCAGTCCCAAAGCAAAACATAATAATAATTAAAAAAAAAACAACCTAAAGTACAGAACCAAGCGTAAGCAGTATTAGCTTGCTTGTGGAAACTGTTTATTGACTGACAAAAGGGAAAAATGAAGGCCACACAACTCATAATCCCGGTTAAGCCTGCTGAGACCCTGGCACTTCAATTTTCTTTAATGAAACACACTTCCTGATTTATACAAACAGTGTTTTTGCAGTCTAAGAATGAAATAGGTGGACCTCCCAATTTTAAAGTCACACCTTTCAGAGCTGGCACAACAGCAGAGTGTTTAATTCCTTTTACTTCCACCACTGTAGACTGGGAACAATAGGAACAAGGTCTCCCTAAGATGGTTCTTCTGCAGTCTAAGCCAAGAACGCCATGTAAATGGGTCGTATCACTGCAAAAAGCAGTAACAGATTTCCACCTATCAAAGTAAGAAACAAACCAGTGTAATTACGTTGTTTCAAATGAAGGTGGAGAGCAGTTAATGTAGCTGAAGGTTAAAAAAATCATTTTCATAAAATACAAGAGCAACCAATTTCACCATTAAGTAAAAGTAAAAACTGGGATTCTTTTTTTTTAATTAGTCCAAATGGCATTATAGAAACCTAGTAGAGTGCTGCTGTACTGACACTATGACAAATCAGTAGGGTTTGCTTTCTTTCTCTTTCTTTTTTTTTGAAAACCGATGTTCTGGATAAAGTTCTGGAAATACTCCAATTCTAAGGCAGGGATCTGTTTTGTTTTCCATCGTGAGTTTTCTCCTTGGGTTGGATGCTGGAGGGGTGAGGCACATTTGCCAGACCCAGGCCGACTACCTAGTAGTCATCAAGGTCAAAAAATTCATCATCTCCTCCTTGGTATTCCATTCCCTGGAAGTCCACTCGGTACCGCAAGATACCTTTGGAAATAAATGTTAAAGGGAAGATATTACAAATATTTCCTATTTATGAAGAACATTCAGCACCTGGTACCAAAGTATTGAACTAGGCTATATTTCCTTCCCACTAGCGTTGAACATTTTAATTCGTATTAGAGCACTCTTTGAAAACGTATACAGAAAAATCTCAGTTTAAATTGTTGGCTTCAAACAAGTTTGCCACTAATAATTCATGTCAGAGCAGTGCCGCAAATCTGACCTCTAAAAGCGTGTTGATTTGCAGCACATGATAGCATTTCATTTCAGTTTTAACCGAATCTCTCATCCATTTGTATGTCAATTATGTTAAAAAAACTTTCAACAACAGTGTAAGCATGAACTTTACCACATCTGGGAAAAGATCTTAAAACTAAATGCTGAAACAAGCGGTTCACTATGATGGGACAGAACTGGCGAAGAATATCTAACTTGAGACAGGCAAGCAAGAAATCACAGGGCAAACTATTTGTGGATTAAAGCATAGTTCCAGTCTGAATAGCATATATTTGTTCAAAAGAGTGGAATAAATACATAAGAAATGTCATAAAAGTAGCAAATGATTGAAAACATTCTTAAATTCTTATTGCAATTTTACTGTAAACAAATAGTGTGCCAACTAATGTGCTGTGAGTTATCTCCTATGTGAAATACTATTCCTGGAGATATCCACACAAAACGTTTTCACACCTCTCTTTACAGAAGAAAAGAAAACATTTGCATTTTTGTTCAATCCATCAACTATTTCTAGTCATCATCCCAAATTCAGAGAATATCTGGCATCTACAAGGGATGGAACAGGGAAGGATAGCATTGTCATAATCAGTAAGAGCAGATAATGCGGCAATCTTCATCCTGGTTAAAGTAGCAGGGTTATGCTAAATCAAAACATATAATTCATATATAAAGGTAAACTTTCAAAACTACAATGTTGCTTTCATATCAGAATATGCATGCATTCAGCAAACTCATGTCTCACCAAAGCCAACCATATTTCTTGCCATTTTTTTTAGTACAGGTAGTCCCTCAATTTACAACAGTTCTTTTAGTGACTGGAGTTACAACAGCACTTAAAAAAATTGTGACCTTTCTTCACACTTAAGACCACTGAAGCATCCCTATAGTCACATGATCAAAATTCAGATGCTGGGCAACTGGTTCATATTTAGGACCGTTAGAGTGTCTTGGGGGTCATATGACCACCTTTTGCAAATTTCTGTCAAGCAAAATCAATGGGCAAGCCGGATTCACTTAACAATCATATTACTAACTTAACCACTGCAGTAACTCACTTAACTGTGGCAAGAAAGTTTGTAAAATGGGGCAAAACTCACTTAACAACTGTTCCTTTCACTTGGCAACAGAAATTTTGGGCTCAATTGTGGTCATAAGTCAAGGACTAACTTTATACTATTAATGTGTTTTGCTCAATCTCTTTACTACATTGATCAGTGCATCTAAATATCAACCAAAGATGCTTTTCTTTAATGAGAAAAGTAACATTTACATCGTTATCTATTCTAGCACTCAGCAATAACTATTCTTACTGCACTGCAAATCTCATTAAGTTCAATAATGTATTCCCAAGCCAAGCTGGTCAAGGAAGCCTGCCAGCTATCAGATGTACAGGAAGCCTAAATTATCTGACAAAATTATTGAGATAATTATGGAAGTATTATGAACACATATTCCCCATGTAGTAATTTGCTTTAAATTCTTATTGCATTGTTTACACTAGGAATATTTACATTATCATCTTTACATAAATCAAGGACTCTCTTTAAAAAAGCTGTGGGTCATGTAACATTGATTTTTCTTCCCCTTGTGGACAAGCATATATGTGAGCAGTAATCCTCCAAGAGTTTAAAGCATGTCAATGCAACTTAAAGGACAATCAAGACTACACAAAGCATCCTCTGAAAAGAAATTTCAAGTTACGGTATTCATTATGTTGTAACTATCTGCCAAATGATGAAATATTGATAGAACTGTAAATTCTACCAATGTAAAACACCATTTATGCCAAAAAAACAGGAGTGGCCTAGTGGTCTGGAAGACTACTGCAAATAGTATTTGGCACAAATGCCAAAATAAATAATCATTTGTTGAAATAATTAATATTTCACAGGATTTTAGCATTCTCCACTGAAATTGTGTGAATTTTTCACAATCTTGCCAATTGGGATACAACAATGAAGGGCACATAGTAATCATGCACTCAAATTATTGTTTTCGTTTTCCATTTACCTCCAATCCCTCCAAATCCTTTCACAAACTGGGATCCTTCCTGCGACTTGTCTGTCACAATTTCCAACGTGGCTCCAAATTTCTTGTAGTTGTTTGCAAACCACTCAAGCAGAGGCATGCTTTCTATTAGTTCATGTTCCTGTCCCGTCTAAAAGAGATGACATTTGAAGTGTACCTATTAGCAATGTCATGTTTCAAATCAGTAGGCAATGTACTATTAGTATTTACCTCATTAGATGCAGAGCATTGTGTTGCCAAAATAAAGAAGCATGCAATAGAAAATAACCAGAATTATGCCTTTCATTCACTTTCCATAGTGTATAAACCTAGCATCACACCAAAATGAATTGTTAGCAAATCTGTGTCACTTATCTCACTGTTATACGCATGCCTCCATATCAGGACCTCATTCAGGATATTACTTATCCCCTTTAGAATCCTAAATAGTTTGGAACAGTAGGATTTAAAAACCATCATCTTTACAGAATTATCTGCTTGCTAATTCCACTGTGCCCTATTACCGTGAAAGGAGAAAGAATAAAAAAAGGTGTTTTGCTGATTATTGGGAACCCAAAACCTTGTAATTAGCAGATAATTCTGTAAAGATGATGGTTTTTAATTCCATAACGAAACTGACTTCATAGGCGCTACGTTAAGGACTTTCCCATTCTTCTCCTGGAATTCTGCAAAACCCTTAAATCCAGCAGCATCTCCTAAGAGAAGCAACCTAGAACTAAGGAGAAAGTTTCTGACAGTTAGAACAATTACAGTGGAACAACCTGCCTCCAGAAGTGGTCAATGCTCCAACACTGGAAGTTTTTAAGAAGAGACTGGACAGCCATTTGTCCGAAATGGTATAGGGTTTCCTGCCTGAGCAGGGGGTTGGACTAGATGACCTCTAAGGTCCCTTCCAACTTTATTATTATTATAAAAAAAATAAGGGTTCATCAAAGATAATAGCAGAGACTCAATAATTCCTAAAGACATAGAACAAAAAATAAAACTGTTACAGCTGTCGATCTGGTTCTTTCTAATGGCAATTATTTTCCAAAACAATTCATTCCAAGGGCATTGATTCATGTCCTTGCTCTTGCCTACTAAGGCAAGGAGGAGCACAGGGGGCCCCACTGCTTCATAAGCTAGAAGGATCATATGATAGCATGACCATAAGAAGCAGTGTGCTTAGGCAGGAGTGCTTCCAGTTCTCTTCTGAAGAAAGGAAGATTTATTTTTTTATTCATTTATTCAATTTCTATAGCCACCATCTCAGTGACTCTAGGCAGCTTATTAATAAAAATTAATTTGAGTATGTAGGAGATGGAATTTGCATTGCCTGTACTGTCGAATTCTGAACACAATGCTTTACTACGTTAATTTCCATTCCAGCACAAACTCAAAGGATTTAGAGTAGAAATACATCAACTACCCCACACTCTTCTCTTGTGATTTATCTGGGTTGTCTCTACTGAAATCACGATCATCAAAATGCCACAAATGGAGGAAAAATAAACTCTGGCTTTTGATAAATACCTCTTTATCTGTGAAGTGGGATTTATCTTTTTCTTGTTCTGGTGTCAAATAGAGAATCTTCTCTTCTGCAGGAGGGGAAAAAAGCATAATATGCATTAATAGCACAACATCCTAAAGTGAAATCAGATGATCCAATTAGCATTACACAAAATATCACCAATACAGATTAGGGATCTATTCATTATGGGGAGAAGTTGCGGTCCTTTAACCCATCTCACTCTTTTCTTTGACATAAAAGAGATGCTAGAATATTGTTTGTTAAGTAACAAAGAAGATGCAGGAGAAAATTGCTAGCTATATGGAGGCATGCCTTTTACTTTTCTAGAAGGAAAAACAGAACACACTACCGACTAAATTGGATCGGAAATTCCAAGTTTTTCCCCCTTGCATATTCAAGAAACGGCAACCCAACAGATGAGTATGAAATACTGTAGAAGAGATTTATTGTTATGAAAATGTGGAGGGATATCACATGACCAGCACACAGCATAAGCCTGAGGAAAAGAACTGAAATAAAAAAGCGGACAAACTGAAATTACTGGATGACCATGGTTTCTTCCAGATCTTTCATCCTACTACCACATGTAATGCTTCTTACTGTAAAATGGGTCTTCCTTTCTAGATCTCAATATGGATGAAGACAGATATTGTTCCCTTTTTCTGTCCTAGGCACTCAGATGAGAAGAATGAAGCTAGAACCATTAGGATAACTGCAGTTGTCTCAACTAGACATGTTCTGACCATAATCACTGTAAAATCAGAGCTACCTGCATGGATCACACCCAATGAGTACACACAGAAGTAGTCCTCAACTTTCATCTCTTTAATGACCGTTCAAAGTTACAACAGCAGCATTGAAAAAAGTGACTTATGATCTTTCTTCACATTTGTGACTGTTATAGATCCCCATGATCACATGATCAAAATTTGAATGCTTGGTTCATTATTTATGACGGTTGCAATGTCCCGGGGTTATGTGATCCTTTTTGTGATCTGACAATCAAAGTCAATGACGAAGTCAAATTCACTTAACAACCATGTTACTAACTTAACAACTGCAGTGATTCACTTAACAACTGTGCCAAGAAAGGTCAAAACAACTGGACTGACATTAATGAAAGCAGCAAGAATGCAAACATTTACAGTGACCTACAATCCACATATAAATAATAATTCCTGAAATCCCAAGAGCAAAGCGATGGGCATCACATACCTTCCGTGCCTTGGCAATGAAGTACATATCTCATTATATCCAGGTTCTCATAAACTATCAGGATTTCTACTGCTCCCATTTCTAAGGCTTTTAGAGTATCTTCAACCCCAAAACAGTATTTTCCTGTGTCCTGACTGATTTCGTCAAAGTATCGCCCTACATTTAGTGCAAACCAGAGAGAAATGTTATAAAATATGATTATTTTGCACAAAAACTAATTAATTAGGCCAAGAAGGCCATTCGATGTTAGCAGCGTTGACATTACTGAGACAGACGGTGACAAATATGTTTAGGAAGACAATGATTTATCAGATAAAAAAAATGAGGTTACATGACTATAGGACCAGATACCATTTACAATTTCTTCTTTTGGGTAGGTGGGGATGGTTCTGGGCAGCTACAAGGCATTCTTTTATATTTCAGCCCAGGTTCAGACAGCACTGGCCTCTGTTGTCGATGATTTGGATTAAAACAATTTTCTGATGATCTTTAACAGCACTGACCATAGAAATTTTCTGGACCATCTAAAAGGATTGGGGACTAGAGGCAGTGTCCTACGCAGTGTAGGGAAGAGATGTGTAGAGATATTAGGTCTACTGTGCTTGCCTCTTGCTTTTTAATGTGTACATGAGGTCACTGGGTGAGGTTATCCATCTGTTTGGGGCAGGGGTGGGCAATTAATTTCCCCAAAGAGCCACGCGAGACTGGGAATGTAGTAAAGGGTTGAACCAATAGGGCTGTGAAGATACACAGGGCTGCATACACATACATAAATTGGGGGGGGGGGGGAAAACAGCAATCATCAAAATAAAAGTAATGCAGTTGTATTGTGTGAATTGGCATACACTTATTTATATTTGATTTCTAATTCTGGATTGACCTCACATGGATCAGACAGGGACAGCTAAAGGGTGAGATATGACCCAGGGAGCGTAAAATACCCAGGTCCGGTTTGGAGTATGCTCAAAATACTCAATAGTAGCTTGCCACTAGGGTCAAACAAGATGGCTAATTGAGAGTTACTGATTAATGGACAGACTGAAATAATGGCCAGGAGAGGCTCTGGCTAACTGATTATTTTATTTTATTTATTTTATTATATTTATATACCGCCCTTTCCTGAAGGACTTAGGGCGGTTTACAGGGTGATTAAAACAAAAAATACAAAATTTAAAAACAGTTAAAAATTATATCCGTCCCTGAACAAATAAAACCCCAGTTAAAATTAAAATTAAAATTCTCAGTCTGGGCCAGAGAGCTCGAAGAGCCAGGTCTTCAGGTCCCGGCGGAATGAACGAAGGTTGGGGGCAGTCCTAAGCTCCACTGGCAGCTGGTTCCAAAGGGCAGGCGCACCCACTGAGAAGGCTGTTATGCCTTCATAACTGTTATGCCAGTTATGTCCTTTTCTGCAGAAGGAAGGCCTATTAATACTAACTTATCCCTACTTGTCTTTGTCACTGCCTTATGCTCTATATAGAACTGCCTATAAAGCCCACTCAGAAAGTAAAATCACTCCAGAATGTGATGATCAGGTGGTTGGTATTGGCACTCATCCCCAATAGCACATTATATCCTTGTTCCAGACAGTAGTTTAGCTTCCTATCTGCTTCTGAGTACAATTCAAAATGCTGATTGTCATCCATAATGTTCTATATGGTTGGCAATAAGTCTATTCCATTGGATTTCATCTACCTCATTCGTACATTTTGAGAAAACTGATTACTTCCGTGACATATGGGAGTAAAGGCCGACCAGTGCCACTATTCATTACTAACATCTACTCTTGAATAGCCTTCCCTCAAAATCAAATGTGTTCTACTGTTTCTAACTTTTGAAAATTGAATTATTCCAGAGAGATTATGGTAAGTAGGAAGCCCCTTTGGTTTGATGTTTTGAATTTTATTTTAATTGTACTACAGTTGTTTTATTAATATCCTTTGTTACTTTCTGTCTCATAATTGCAGCAGGTATAAATTTGGTAAAACACACATTTGTGTGTACGGTTTGAATGAAAGATTCTGATGTATGACTTGAAATCTCAGGTGGGGAAACAAACTTCTATTTTATGACTAGCATGGAGGTTTCTCTTTGCATAGAGTTCTGACTCAATAGCAAATTATAGTCACTACTCATACAATCACCAACACTGAAGCAATAGCATTCTTCTAGCAAGCTCAAGGAGTATGAAGCACCAACACAAAAAACAAATACGCACCGTAAACAGATGTTAAAATTTGATCAAATATTACACTGTGTTGAAAATATTTTTAATTCAGACTTTTTTTGTCTGTAACTAACAGCAAAGAATGTTGAGTGCAAAGCTGTTACCACTATTCCTTACAGACAAGATACTGTAATTCCTATAAAAACTAAATAATATGGATGCTAGATCTTTATTTTCTTTTTTTGACTACACATATGTATTTCTTCTTACCTATTAGCTTCTTTTCTTGAATGAATTTCACATTAGACAGGACCTCAGTGGACAATTCAATTGCTTGATTGAATCCATTTTCACCACCATATGAGATGTCAACTAGTTTTAATACTTTGGATTGCAACCTCTGCAAAAATAGAGGACTAATATTAGAAAAGACAAATGAACAATTAAAAATCTAAAAGTATCACACAAGATGATGAAATAAATAATGACCAGCATTATTATTTTTTTAAAAAAATCCAACCTCCAAACCATTTGTGCTTATCATCTTTTAGTGGTTTTATTATAATTTCCTTGGTTGTCATGAGCCACTCAGAGTTGTTACTATTATTAAAAATGATAAACCCCAGTAAAGCACTATAACTTTTATGTGGTTGTGGCACTTATGTGCTCTGAAGATGATGGGAGCTGTGCCAGATATTATAAACATACTGACAGCTTATATCCTGCAATATTAACTTTAACATCATCAAACAATATTTGCCTATTCCAGGTTCTTGGGAAGGACTTGATAGGTAATGAAAATGCCAAATCCAGTCTAAACATCTGGCCAACTATGCAAAAATTCATAATAATAATTCCAACGGCCCAGATTTTAAAATCTGTAAGCTCTTTTCTTTCAGTATTCTCAATGTTACTGGTTTTCTATTTTATAAATGTAGCTCCAATATCCACATATTTCAGTTATTATCAGCTTACTATTGGACTTTAGATGTATCCTAGTAAGCCATACAACTATCAATATTACATGTATAACTGCTAGTAAAATTAACAACCATCAGCAAATTACTTCTACTTACCTGATCAAACATATCTGATTGACTTAATTCAGTTTTGAAATCAGCTGACCCAGCTAACACAAGACCAGCCACGTTCACCTTGTCACCAGAAATAAACAGCTGCACAGCAGTTTCTGCTACTTTCCTTACATAGTTGTGACGTTTTTCCATTCTCAAACGAGCAAAACGCAAGGCAGACTGGCCTCCTCTCCCTTTGAAAGGCAAGAGATACAAATATGTAATATTAGCTCTGGTATCTTTCAACATTCAAATTGGAAGAGCCTTGATTGGTCTAGTCAGGGTTTTATGACTATCAGGAAAAACCTGGGTCTATCTCAAATGTCACCTGCCCAATGTCATGTAGAAAGTCATGCAACATGTTAGCAAATGTTCAAGATCAAGCTTATGTTGTGGCAGTGATGGGATACCAACCCAAAACTAATTTTCTCTACCACTGTGTCCTATCAATGTCACTCAGCAGAACTTTCCTATGTGATTCAGGAACTTTTAGGATCTGGCCAAAGCTAAAAATCATGCAGAGCCCTATAGCTCTTTTCTGCAACTCTTGGCTAGACTTTGTGCCAAACCAAACAGGCAATAACTTAAGAATCTACATACTCAACAGTTCAATCTATAGAAATGAAAAAGCTGCCTGATCAAGATTTTGGGGTGGCGTGGGACTGCTTCACTTTTTAAGATCTAGTCATGCAGATAAAATGTCTAGCAGTGTCAAACAACTGTATACAGTAATTACTTGCTTCTTTTTCCTCACAGATTATTTTATTTAATGTTCAGCTGGATTTAGGAGATTTATAAATTCCCCCACATGAATAGAAGTGACTCCAGCTTCATAAAAAGAGGCTGTAATGAGGCCAGTCCTGGAAAAAAATGGATTCAGAAAATTTAAGTAATTATAGGCCAGTGAATACAATTTCTTCCTGGACCAGATGCTTAAGTACACGATGACTGATCACATCCAAATATCCTATGAAACAGATTTTCTAGATCCATTTCAATCAGGGTTTAAGCCTGTTTTGGTGGCAAAAGAGTTATTAATTGTCCCATTGGATGTATCTTTGCTGGGATAGTACAACCCTGTTGCTTCCCTCAAACTATTGATGAATTTTAATACCATCGACCTTGCTCTTCAACATCTACGTAAAAATACCGAGACTGTTAGGAATTTACCAAATAAGGATCAATGTACTGAAGTGCTTTCATCAAAAGAAATCAGAAGTGCTATTAGTGGCTAATTTATCTGCCAAGTGAGGGGAAATCAACCTATTCTTCATGTGGTTATATCCTCCAAAGGATTAAACTCCTAGCTAGGCAGAAGGGGATTTCTGGATCCATGAGTTCAAAGTACTCATTTTGAGGTCAACTTAGAAGTGGCAAGCAGCAGCCCAGCAGTGGGGGGGGGGGGTTCAGTGTTGGAATGCCATCAGTGAAGCATCCCTGGGGTTTCTCCTTATGGTTATAATGCCTTTGTTTTGTTTGACCATTATCTTAATATATATTGTACTGTTTTTAGAAAATATTTTAAGGTTTCAAATTCTGTTAATACAATGTGTCAAAATGCGATTTTAACTGTAATCCACTTAGATCAGACATGTCAAACACAAGGCCCGGGGGCCAGATCTGGCCCACGAAGTGGTTTCATGCGGCCCCCAAAGCCATCCTGGAAACAGTGAGGGAACGGCCCCCACTGCCTTGGCCCTGGCCCAGAGACCCTCCTTCTGCCAGAGACCGCCAGATCTGTCCCACTCCTGCCCAGGCCCCCATAGGCACCCTTGATGCCAGTGATGTAGAGCTGGCCATGCCCACCCAGTAGGCCATACGCACTCCAGCTGTGCCCACCCAGTAGGCCGCGCCCACCCTGGCCATACCCACCCGGCCCCCCCGAGGGCAACCCCAATGCTGATGCGGCCCTCAATGAAATTGAGTTTGACACCCCTGACTTAGATTAATTCTAACTAGAAAGAGTAGAGGAAAAAATTCAATGAGATAAGATAGCAAGTAAGCAAATTTGGAACATTTATTTCCAAAGATGTGGTTTCTGTTCTGTACTAAGTTCACATGTAAAAAAAAATCTCTTATATTCAACGTTTAAGCATTTGTTTTACTGAATGATTCAGATGCAGATGTCTGGAGCCATTTCATAGCTGTACAGAATATCAATTGATGTTAATTTGATATCTGGCTTTAAGTCTCCATATTACTGTACTGGAATTACCCAAACACATTGAAAAAAGAAACTATTCAGGATACAACCTCTCAGATATTACTGAACTGCTTACAAGTCTTACTTCCCCAAAATTATTCTTTCTAAAAACACATCTCTCTTAATTTTTGATGCAATACCGTGCTTCTTTGGAAGATCCACTGTGAATTTGTGCAGCACCTCTCTGGTGTTTCCTTGAAGCGTTCCAAAAAGTGCACCACTACCATCTATTACAATGAAGCCGAATTTGCTATCATCTGACAATAGTGCTGTTAGGGCCTAAAAGTCAACAGGACAGAAATTGAGTTTGAACAAGCTAATGTACAACAAATCAGACAACAGAGATATTCTCCTGAAGGTATGTTTTTATTGTTTTTCTACTCCAAACTTGATTTTGGAGGTTACTTACTTACTGGGCTTATCATAATTACCCCAAACCTTTTAAACTAACAAATTAGGTTCATTTGAGCAGTTTAAGCTAACATCAATGTACGCTTTTGCACTTAAATAAAAAAACACAAATGATCTTCAAATACAATCCATACATCATTTTGTGAACAAGAGATACTCCAAGACGAATGAAGCTCAAATGATTTGGGCTGTCTGATACTACAGCTTTAATAGTATCAGTAAAGTGCCAATCTTAGAAGTGAGCACATAAAGCAACACCCTCAAGTGAGCTTGTGTACTGAATAATTTTTGGCTCACGTTGTTTACCAAGATAAAGACTGTTAGTAGTTTAGTTAGTAATGCTAAGTAATAAGAGTCACACGCAAGCGTCACATAGGCACCTAACATACAAAATTAAGGAAATAAGGCTAAAATTAGCCATGGTGGCACTATAGTTAGAATGTCGCATTGCAGGCTAATTCTGCCAACTGCAAGCAGTTTGATTCCCATCCACTCAAGGTTGACTCAGACTTCATCCTTCCGAGGTTTGTAAAATGAGGACCCAGATTGTTGGGGGCAGTATGCTGACTCTGTAAACCATTTAGAGGGCTGTAAAGCACTGTGAAGCAGTATATAAGTCTAAGTGCTATTGCTATTAGCAAATCACAATCTGACTTCTAAACTTCACTAGGACAGTCCATTTAAATCACCTGTGATATGTGACTATGTAATGCTTTGCAAAAAAAAAAATGCAGTGCAACTCAGTTCTGAGATTATATTTATGTTCACATGTTCTAATTTTTTCTTTTGTCTCCCATCTTGAAAAATGCAATTGTCAATGCATTTTCATCTGGAAGTTCTGGAACTGATGTTCAGGAAAATGGTCATGTTTTCATACATGACTAGACTTCCCAATGCTCAGTAGGTTTTCTTGCTATTAAATACATAGTATGGTTCAATTTAGAGAAAAATAAAAAAGTTAACCTACCTCTGTATGAAATTTATTATCACACAAATACAATGATGTATTTATTGGTTTAAAAGGTTCAAAGTCAATGTTCACTTTCTTCTCCTTTCCTTCTTCTGTCACAATTGTTCCACAGTAAACAACCAGACCATTTGGAGGTACTGTAAAAAAAACTTATAATCTTAAAATACTGCTGAAGCTTAAATCATTTTATGTATAATGGAATTAGCAGGATATTCTACCTTTGTTATATAATTTTAGCCGTTGCTGTACAGAAGTAATGGCGCCAAGGACTGAAAGACGATTCACTCGAGATTTAATATTTGATGCTGTGCCAAACTCATCAGCTAACATTTTTGCCACTCGGGAAATCTGGTCTTTGGGGGGAATGATCAAGGATATCATGCTGGTGCCATTGCTAAAATAAACAAAGAAACAAAAATAAAGAGTCAAACCAGCAACATCATATTTAAGGGATAAAAGAGTCAAACCAGCAACATCATATTTAAGGGATAAGATTTCCATACTAAATGTGGAAGAGATAGGCAGCCTTATAAATTACCTAATAAATGGTGGATAGGGTAATAGTTATACAGTATTCATTACATGTAACAAAACATGCTGTGTATATTATGTCAGCATATATGTTGCTGCATATAATAGCTCAACACAATGAAATTGAGGGTACTGAAATATTTCCAGGTTCTGTCAAAACCATCAGTAAATGTTTTTTTTTTAAACCCACACCCTTTTAGTTCTAGCAAGTAAGTAAATTTGATCCATTTTAATCTGAAATTATTAACAAATAATTCTTCAGCACAAGGATCAATCTTACACTTATGAAGATAGCTCTCATATACATCATGACAGAGAAAGCTCATGCAGATATACAATACTGCACAGATAACAAAGGTTTGTGCCCATAATAATGATCACATGATACTGCAATTGGGGCTTTTCATATTGGCATACCTTGATAAAGTTAAAGAAATAATGTTTGCATATCCTTTAAAACTTGCTCTTTAGTACTGTGGAAGCAACTCTTTCCCTATTCCATTTTTAATATATTCTATTCAATAAATGTCCCATTGTCCCATCTACCTTAAAGGCAATTAACAAATGACTCATTTTCATACTGGAATTTTTAGTGACAAGACATACCTTCTGAAATACAAATTTTAATGCATTATATGCCTTTCTAGAATTTTCTCTCAACATAAGGGGCATATATAGTTATTCTCTCCATTCCTGCAATTTTTGGTGTTTGGATCATCAGCTAGTCATTTACTCTTTCACCAACAGTATGGAATTTTTTTTTTAAAAAAAATATTTAAAATTCCCTGTTCATGTTTAGCATTCAGCTGCCAGAGACAGAATGTGAGCGGTATCTCTTTATCTAATCTAAGTTTCCCTGCAGAAAACAGTAAAGGTAAAATTAGTGTTGCAAAAATATGCTTTGATGGAAATTCACTAGCAGTTCCCCCTCTATCTTTTTAAAATGGTCTCAGAAATCTTCCACAACCAGTGAAAATTTTTGTCATATTGACCTTGCCAATGTCATTTAGCAGCGCTCAGCCACCTATAGGTAGTAATAGTGTCTCTAAGCAATAGATCCCACCTTCGATGAATGGGTAAAAGACCATGTTTTCAAAGCACAATGTAGCACTACTGGAGCAGCATTTTTTATTTGCCAAAACCTTTAATAAAGAGCCTTTAGTTTGATGCTCAAATCTTCACAGATATTTGAGACCTGTCAACTTTACCACACAAATAGTTCTTAGATAAAAGCAACCAATTAAATTATATCCAAGAAAATTACATGGATATAAGGAAGTGATTTAAAAGAGCTGTCTATACATTCATTTCAATAAATGATTTTTGCACAGCGTGCCAATATGTACAGAACAAATCGCAAAACTGACAATGCACTCACTACTGCTGCAGACCGTAAAAAGTTATATGGATAACTAAAAAAGGTTTTAATAGAATTAATCCTAATGGGGTTTGTTTAAAATGACTTCAGATCAAGTTCAACTACCATGTTTCCCCAAAAGTAAGGCCTACCCAAAAAATAAGCCCTAGCTTGATTTTTGGGTTGGGCCTAATATAAGCCTTACCCCAAAAATAAGCCTAAAAAATCAAGCTAGGGTGGGGGTGGAACTGCCCCACACCCACTTTACCAGACTTTCCATGAATTGACACCTGCCTCTCCTCGCTGGCCCACTTCTTCTGCAGTGTTCCCCGGCTTGCATTTTGCAGTCAGAGGTCTTTCTGTAAGGCCTCTGCAGCCGAGAACAGAACTATGGATTCAATCCGTAGCTTGGTTCTTGGCCACAGAGGCCTTTCCGGAAGGCCTCTGGATAGCAAAATGCAGGCCTGAGCTTCATTCTCAGCTGCAGAATGAAGCTGATCCTTCGGTGGCAGAAGTGGGCCAGTTGGGCGGGGCTGTTGGTGGCACTGCCATGAGGTAAGTGGAAGAGACACCCCCCGAAAATAAGACCTGGTGCCTCTTTTGGAGGCAAAAGAAAAAAGACGGTCTTATTTTCAGGGAAACACGGTAATGAGAAGAATGATATAAACATGCAGTTCTCTTGGCTACACTACTGAAATTATGAAATTGTTTGTTAATTCCCAGTATAGGTCATTGCATTAGAATTAACTGTGAGTCTCCCATCTCAGGCTGATTCTACTTAATTTCAATGTCCAGACAAGAATGGCCAGGTCCTAGTGGCAACTTACTTTTTCCAAAAAGTTAGCCATTCTTATACAATTTAATGGAGAAAGTTATTTACTCAGTATTTCCTCTAAGGTGCATCTTGCCTTTTAAGACCATTTCATACCTACCTCACAGATTAATCCATTTCAACATTACTAGGACAATAATAATAATTAAGCTGCTCAGTTTCTTAAATTAGATATATAATAAAACTATTCAAATTAAAAGTACAAAGCTGCATGAATCATCCAAGATCAAATGTGACTGTGCAACATGCACAAAAGTCAATCAAATTAACTGAATCATCAAATCAGTTTTTCATATAGCTCCTTTGCAGAACATATTCCTGCCATCTGCTGGTTAAATTAGTAAGACTGCAATGATGAAGATGAAGATCTCTATCTTAATCAAGATTCAGATTAACTTTCAGGATTCAGTAGTTTCACCTCACAAGAAAACTGATCTCCAAATCTTTCAATTATTCAGAAGATTTTGACTCCTCAATGTGTTTCAGTAATAAAACTCTGCACTGAGGAACAGAGTTAAGAGTATTGTATCTATCCACAGTGAAGGTGAAATAGCTAAAGAAATGTGAAACTACATCAGCTTCTATTTAAAAATACCTGCATATTTTAAGGCAAAAATTTAGAGTGATGTGGATATTATGAACACTTTGTGTTGAACTTTCACTACAAACAGAATTTCCCATAATCCCTTAATCAACACAGCAATTAGAAAGGAGAATTAGGACAAGATTATCTGGAATATTTTATTAATTATAAATCAGTAGCTAAGTCGCATGTTGAACTGCAAAATATAAATTTATATTTATTAAATTAATAAAATGGTAAATCTGAACTTATTTGAATCCGTACTCTTTCACATACTGTTTTAATAAAATATATTTATCCAGTTCCTACAAAGTCAACTAGCCCAATACAGCTGCTCTCTTACTTCATGCAAGCTACACTATTAAGTATCAATCAACGGTTAGTAGGCAAAGAGAAAGCCTCTAGAGTATAAGATTGTTTTCATTTGCTATAGTTACTAGTCCACTATAGCATCTCTTCAGTTACAGAAACCTGCTGTTGGATTTTTGCAGTTCACTTTGAGATTAAGTTAGGGTTTGTTAACTAGTGAATTTAGCCTCATGTAATTTTTGCAGCCACACTGTTCCCTGAAGTTTAGTTTGGGAGTAGTTAGGATGTTTTGCAATAATAACTCTTTTATGAGGGGTCCTTGGTGCTCTCTGAGCCTGCTTGTTTTCTTGCAGACGTTTCATTATTCAAACTAGGTAGTATCATCAGTACATCTTCCAATTGTAGCTCTTCATGGGCTGAGTTGATGGGTATCATACCTGATCATGGTGCTGGGCTTGTATTGCCATTTCAGGCAGCTATAGAGCCACACCTCTTCTTTGTAGCATAATATCTCTGGATGGGAGAGTCAGCATGTTCAGCCTACTTGGAGTGAACACACAGGAGTAGTATGATGTCACCTAGGAAAAGTCATCCTAGAGGAAAGGTAAAACTAGGCAAAAACAGTTTGATCTTAGCCAGGACTGGTTGGGTGATATGAAGAGCTGTTGCCAGCCATTCCAGTGGGTACAATGATGGCTACAGTCCTAGGAGTAAGTTTGACAGCAAGTAACACCTGTATATACAGAGCTACATCACCATGAGAGATCAGACCTGTCTCAGCAGAATCTGATAGTTTTGTGCTTAGTTCCAGCTAAAGCATACTGCCCTATTTGCACAAATTACTAGATTATTATTACATCTGCTAAACCCTGCTCTTTCAAGCGTACATGATGTTGATATGCCAGTCTAAGTTGGCAAAATAAAGGAACACATTTTTGTGCAGCATCAAATTATTCTAGTATAATTCTACTACGCCACTTGACACAACATTCAGTGTGAAGCATTTTACTAATTTCTAAAGCAAGCACTTTTACCATTGGGTCTTGCATCAGAAACAATAGCAATTTATTTCTTCCTCAAACTGAAGGAAATTCATTTGTATTCTTTAATGAAACAGATATGAGGACTTGATCATACATTTTTATTTCCTTATTAAATTTATATGCTGCCCATCTCGCTATCAAGCAACTCTGGGTAAATAAAAACAGCAGGCATTACTTTGTGTTTAGGTCCTTTCATAGATTGTGAGATACCTAGGATACATGGATTAACTAACTCAGAAATACAAATAAGGAACAAAGGCCTAGGGGTGAGTCAGTTAAGTAAGTAGCTTTATTTAACTTATAAATGAGGATGAGACCTAGTATTAACATCTGACAGCCTGTCATATATTCCTTTGCAAAAATACAAGTAGAAAAGACCTTGTCAAGAATTTAAAACATCTTTTCCTTTTACTGACCCCAGAAAATAGTGAGATCACCATTTTGACATAACAGGACCAGAACAATCCAAATCAGAAAATTAAAGACATCTAAGACACAAAGGGTTTTACTGATTACTGTATGCTATTCACACCAGCAAAAAATCCAATGAAGTAAAAATTTAAGTATTATGATAGTTAATAATAATGAGAAGTCAAGGCTTAGATGGATAACCATAAATTGACACTAGGAAAGCATTATATGGTAGTATTAATTAAATTTTTTAAGAGATTTTGGAGGAAAGCAGGATATTTTAGAGAAGTTTCTTTGCATTGTTTAGGAGTTAGGTTTTGACAGTTGGGATGAATTGAGTATTCCTGAGAATTCAAATCAGATGTTTTATTATTAACAAGCTTGAAACACTAGCTTTAATTTACATAGTTAATATGATTAAACAGGTACTTTATAATGCATTTTTTGCAAAATAATTAAGTTTTGTGGGAAGTTATAAAGCAGATGAAATATCCTCTTAAAAATGAACGCCAACGTATTTTGAAGAAATTTTTCAATATCTGTAATGTACCTTATTTCTCCACATATCTGATTTGTGTTGGGATATGTACACAAAATTCTCAGCCTCTCTTTTTTTTTAAAAAAAAAAAGACTAGTAGCAGGATAATTGGAAAAAAGCAAAAAGTACTCACACTCTTCCATCCAAAATGTTTTAATTGTTGCATTAACAGGGAAATGCAACAAGGAAATCCAAATAAGCATCTGATAGTAGAGAAGCTATTCCTGCAATTTTGGCAATTATCTTTGAGGATTCCATAGTTGTAGGATTTTTCTTTTTTAAAAGGTACTATGTTTCCTCATTCTATAAACGTAGGAGAGGTTAACTACCAATAGGGAGGCAAAAATTAATTTATGAAAATTGCTAGTATCAGAAATTCAAGACTTAGTCATCTAGTTTTCCTTTTAGCTTTGCTCAATTTTAACCCTAAAATGATTAATTTAGGACTCAAAGCAGTTCAAAGCCATTCCATATTATTTTTAGACAACTTGTTGTCTAAACTTGTTTTCCTGGTTTTGCAGCCTCAAGGTAGGATTGAAAGTTTTCATGACTGGAAAAAAAGGAGGATGGCCCCTAAAAGTGCTGTTCATAAAAAAAGCATAATACTGGTAATTTCACAAATGTAATTTCCTTTTAATTATTCCATATCGATAATTTTGTATCATTCTCTTTCATACACATGCTTCCTATTCATTTATAAATAACACTGAGGAAGAAGAGGAAAGTACTTAATACAAATATTATATAGCAGTTGGAAAGTTTTCCAATTTAAAATTTTCCACAAAATTCTTATCACTGTAGGCTTATATAGCCATAACCTACGGGTATGAGTGTATGTGTGTGTACACCCACATCCTAAAGATTCATCACAAGTGGTAGTACTTGCTTTTAGACCAGTTTTACTCTTTCCACCTTATTTCCCATTTCTTCCTAAATGATCC
Organism: Vipera ursinii; assembly: GCF_947247035.1. Classification (NCBI taxonomy): domain Eukaryota; kingdom Metazoa; phylum Chordata; class Lepidosauria; order Squamata; family Viperidae; genus Vipera; species Vipera ursinii. Next base: position 205,851,965 of record NC_139512.1, read on the forward strand.
CTCGCTTTGGAGATCCTCAGCTATGTCACAAATCTGATATACAGGATAAAGATATAGCAAATACTGTTGACAGGGGAGTTCTTTCTTATATAAGCTAAAGCATTACTGAAAACTGCTTTGAGCTATTTGGAGTCAATGATTTTATAAAGCAGATTAGCAGGAATCTCTACTCAGTTATAATACTCTCTCATTTAATAAAAAAAAAACCTCCACTTAGAAACATAGCCTGTTATGAGATCACTATGCAACAATCTATATTCCAAAACAACCTGTTAGATCCTAGAAAATGTAAAAGAAACAAAAGAAAACCATTCCTCATAAGACAAAATATTCAACTTTGTGTATTTTAGTTAAGATGTTGCAAGTTTATCATGCTCTTGCCTGAAACACTCATAAATCTAAAAATGGTACACCTAAAACCAAATTTTATATGAAAAAAATCACACAATTTACAAAGCACAACTATTCTGGTATCTCACATGACTTTTTTTTTTAAGTTGCAGAACTCAAACATTATCGTATCTCCCTTGGCTTTCCCTAGCCTATAGCTTAAAGGAGTCAAGCAAACCAGAACAGACTAAAAACATTTAGTTGCTATGTTTAAAGCTTGCAGAAGATCCAAGCCCCATTTTATGTACTTTGTAAACACTTTAAGATAGAGCAACAGCAAACCCCAAACCCAAAGTAATATTCATCAGCTAGGATACATTATGTTTTTCCTAACCTTTTCAGAGAAAGCTAATTTTCTATGTTACTGAAATGTGAACTGTTTAATATTTGTATTAATAAAGTATTTCAAAAAGGAATGTATCAATATGCTTTTCATGAAAAACGACACTATCAAGATCTTTAGGAAAAGTTAGAAAATACCATGATTTTAAGATCGAATTTAGACAAAAAAGATCAATAAAGCACTTTATAAGATGATGTTTCCTCAGATATGCCACAAATTCAAGTCCTTCAGTGGATTTAGCCCATAACTCCTATTACCGGTAATATTCTGAACATACTGTTTTTAAAAATTAGTTTGTCTACTGGCCAATCTTATTTAAATGTAAAATTATTTAGCTCCAGAAATGTCAATAGATCCCTCAACAACCTGAAATACAGCATAATTATTAGCAATAATTATCTTTTGAATTGTGTTGTGCTTGATGTCTATTTTACTGATTAAAAAGTATACCCAAAAAACTGCCAATGCTTAAGTTCTCATATTGGCAATTAAGTAGAAAGATGTGATTCAAACAATTCAAAATATTTGCACCAAACTCAATTTTGGAAATTGTTTTAGCTATAAAGCATTGAAAGTTGCAATATAAAACAAAATGCAAAGCATTCTTCCACTGCTACTGAACAGAAGTAGAATGTCAACTCTATATGTTAAGAATCCAAATGTTGTTCACTTCTCCCATATATTGGATAGTCCACATATATGGCTGGACATAATTTCCTACCTGTGAATTTCTTATTTACGCGCTTCCCTCATGAAGGACAAAGGATTAAAATTAACTTTTTCCATTCTAGCATTACAGGTAAATTGCTAACACAATAAATTATAAATAAATATCAATTAGTCATAAACCCTACTATTAGATTTGATTTGGTAAGGCTCACAGAGAAATTGTAAGGGAACTGTAAAGAAGGGAAATATGCTCTCAGAGTAAACAGTTTTCTACTGGTTGAACAACAATATATTGTTCTTAGCTACTTTTTTCAAAGCTGGTTGTTGAACAAGCCATAGTGGCCTAGTTCTTATGCCAACACTAAGTCATAGTCGGTAGGTTAACAAATCCAAAAGCAAATCATGCATATTATAAGTTATAATTAGGTGGAAATTACCCCCTGTGAGTATTTAACTAATACAGTACTTTATTCAGAAGCAATAAAAATATAATCCCCAAAAACATCAACAATACTGATAATTTCTAGTGAACATACAGAGATAATTTGTCATTTTCAGTTCAGTCCTTAAATTGAACAACTATTAGCCAGGCAAGTCACATATCAAAAAAATAACTAGAGATTAATAAAACAAAGGAGACAAGCATTCTTCATGCATCTTTTCTCAAAGCCCATCATATACAACTCTATAAGGGACATAAACAATTATTAGTGACAAGCAAAACTCACCAACTGAGGAATAGAACATTCCAGAATGTTCCATACTCTCTCCAGACCATGTTGTTCTGGAGGTAAATCCTATATGTAGGAAGTGAGTTGAAGTGTCCTGAAAAGACTATTCTGAATAAAACAGAACTGTTTTGGGGCTGAAGTAGTCCAAAAATCTTCTGTTTTAGCGGGCATATTTTTGAGCAATTTCCCCCCCCCCTCCAAAAAGAGCACAATCTGGAATGTTCCAATCTCAAATCAGATTAATCAGAACTTCAGTTTCATGCCATTTCTTAGGTATCTTGGAAAAGAGAGTAATTCAGCAACATTAACATGTCCCTTTGGCACTTGAATTAATATATACATTATATTTTTTGATGAGGTCCATAAATTTTTCTAGTACGCCATTATTTGAAATTATTCATTAATACCTTCCCAAAGTCCCTTTCACACAGCTAGCATTCAATTAAGAGTTACTGTCCTTTATAACAGGCCTTCTACACAACTGCAAGGAATGGATGTGTATTAGGTTCAACAACCAAATGTAAAAACAGTCACACATTCAATTCTTTGTGTATGCAGGGCAGAAAAGCAACAAAAGCTATCTTTCTCAGTTAGCCCAAAGCCAGAATCATTCCCTTACTTGCTTCAATGGATGGAAAATTTCAGAAAAAATCTTAGGAAAAGAAACTAAGGTCACTAAGACAAGTGGTCAGCTGATCATGCCAACTCAAACATCTTGTACCTGTTGTGCCTACAACAGTATAACCTCTGTACTTTGAAAACAAGAAAGGAACAGGATTAACTTTTATAACTAAAAATTGTACTTTATCTATATGAACACATGTAATTATTTTTTAAAATGGATGACTGACTGTCCAGCAAGTACTAGTATGCAACTGAAAGTAAAATATCCCAGACTAAGACAAACAAAAAACTAGATTGGACTGCTCCATAAATTTTGAGTATAAAAACAGAATTTGTAACAACAGTGAAGTGGAAGTTCAGAGGAATACAAGACCAGGAGGGAGGAAAAACTATCAAATAATAAAGGTAATAAAGGGGGAGAGCGTTCTCTGTGGGCGCGCCAGACCTATGGAACCGCTTGCCGGTTGAGCTCCGGACGGCCCCCGACCTTCGCTCCTTCCGGCGCGATCTAAAAACGTATCTATTTGAGCAGTCTGACCTGGTCTGATGGGTTAGGGTTGGGGTTTTAAATACATCTTAATTATTGTTTTAACCTTGGGCATTTATTTAATCACTTTTAACTTTTGTATCCTGTTTTTGTATTTATTTATTTATTATTTATTTTGTATTTATTGCCCTCCCTGAGTCCTTCGGGAGAAGGGTGGTATAAAAATATAATTAAATAAAAATAAATAAATGGAGTAGTGGTGGCTGTATACACTGGCTTTTATAAAATTCATTTTCTGGATTTAGAACGAGTGCCCAAAATGTCTTTCCCATTTAAAATACCACTCCTACCTTACACCTACTAGTAATCCTCCATCTCACACACACACGCACAAAAAAAACCCCAATGAAGCTGTGCGTGTGTGAAAAAGATGAAACAGATGTGTGCGTGTGAAAAAGTGAAATGGAGATCGGTACTTACAGACTTAGCCTTAACTAGTTTTACTGTGGCTAAAAGTGTCCCAACTGCACCACAGGTGCGTCACCTCAGACAGCAAAAGAGCCACGTACCGAAATAATGGAGACGGTGGGCTCCCTCTGAAGAGAAGAAACTCCCCTCACAAACCGAGGACGAGTTATCAGAGGCAGGAGCCGCCTCTTCTCTCTCTCTCTCTCTCTCTCTGTGACACGCTTCTTCTCGGGACCCTCGCGGCTCTACACGCCTCGCCAAGCACACTCCCCAGAAACTTAAGGCCTAACTCGCCGAAAGTCGCCTCGTGTTCCAACTGTGTGGGACTGAGCAGGCGAGGACGCAGCTTAGGGCCGGAACCCTGGAGACCCGGGAAACCTTTTCCGCCAGGAGGAATTTGGGGGGGTGCATGCGTGTGGGGAGGAATTTGGGGGAGGGAGAGGAATCCCAGGCGTTAACGACCCCCTTTCCCAGCCCGCAAGGCTGCTTCCCCTCCCCCCCCGGGGGCGGCAGGTTGAGCGCCAATCCCTTCGCCGCCTCCAAGGTCCCCCTCTCTCTCTCTCTCTCTCCTTACCCGCGCGCCGCCTCGAGGCTCTTGATGAGCTTCTTGATCTTCCAGATCTCCACGTTCCTGTCGGCAGCGCTGGGATCGTCCGCCATCTTCTCCCTCCTCCTCCTCCTCTTCCTCCTCCTCCTCCACCGCCCCTCCTGCGGGTGTAATCAAAGCCGCCGAGCCGCCACGCGGAAAAAAGGATTGAGAAACGGGAAAAGGGGGGGAGGAGGGAGGGAAGCAGAGCCGTTAATCCTAGCCGAGGCCAGCCGGGCTCCCTCGGTTTCTCCCCACCCCCTCCCCACCCCCCCAGCCGAGGAGCGCGGCGGCGGCGGCGGCGACCACCACAACGGCCCTCCGCCCGCACCGCTCCCTCTGGCGGGGCGACGCTCCCGCCCCGGAGGCGCGCGCTCACCTCAGGCCTCGCCGCCTCCCCCTCCTTTCCTTCCTACTCCGGACTGCAACGAAGGGCTCCTCGCGACGGCGCTTGTGACGTCGTTCGCCGGCTTCTTCCTTCCTTCCCTTTCCCCTCCGCCTCTCCTGCTCTTCCCCCTCCCTCTCGCTTCTCCTCCGCGCTGCATGTGTTGCAATCGCCTCACATGGGGTTTCTGACATAATTTCCGGTCCCGCACCAATCTTTTTTTTGGTGTGTTTTTTTTAAAGGAAACGAGGGCCTAACGAGGAGGTGGATTTTCAGCTTGCCGACACTTCTCTCTCTCTCTCATTGGCTACGTCTCTTCCGAGGCTTCTCTTCATTGGGTGGTTCATGCCCGTGACGGCAAGGAGCCCCTCCCCCCTTCATATTAGACTGTATGCCGGGTATCGTAGTTTGTTGGAAGGGTCAGTCAGGGCGGTTAAGCGGAGCTCTCGCGTTGTCTACGTCCACGTCGTTTTTCTTGCCCGAGTGCGTGTTCTTTAAAGGGAACGCGCACACCTTTTTTTGGGAACGTGCGAAGCTGTGAGTCAAAACTTTCCACCGCGCGGGAGGTAATTGACAAAGAGAGCCCGTTTATACTTTTGCAACTATAGAAATTCTGAATTAGCTTAACGTAAGAATGAAGGCAAGCATAAATTGTGTAGTGTATGCTGCTAAGCATACACAGGAAATACCAGGGCAGCAGGGGGCTGGACAGCTAGACGGCAGAAGGACACAACTGGGTCAGTATCCCCTTTTCAATAGCGGCCGCCCCGAGGAGTGGGAAGCGTTCGTGGGGCAGCTCGAATGCTACCTACGAGCGAACGGGGTGAAGGAAGACCGGCAGAGAGCGGCGGTGCTACTCTGCAGCTGCGGCACAGAAACGTACCAGCTGGCGGTCGGTCTCTGCGCTCCTGACATCCACTCCGTCGGGTACAACGAGTTGCTGGCGAAGCTGACCGAACATTTCAAGCCCGAGATGTCCGAGATTGCCTGGCGGTATCGGTTCGAGAAGCGGGACCAGCGGCCAGGTGAGTCTGCCAAACAATACATGGCAGCCCTGAGGCAGGCAGCTCGCCTCTGCAACTTAGAAATCTGACTGCGGGATCGGATTGTCTGTGGGTTGAGGGACAGGAAGCTGCGCCAGAAAATTTTTGCCAAACAGAAACTGACCCTGAGGGATGTCCAAGAAGAATTCCTAGCCTGGGACGCGGCTGAGGAGTCCGATGCGAGGGAAGGCGGATCCATTTACCAGCTGAGAGGGTACAGCGACGCAGACGAGGCAGAGCTGGAAGTGGACGTCATCAACTGGCCACAGCGACCCTTCAACCCCAACCGAGACAATGTGAGGGAACCAAGACCAGCCACGGCGGACGAGAGAGCCCAGGAGTACAGATGCAGAGCGAACGGTCCCCGGTCTATCCAGCTCCACGGCCACAGCGTGAATCGCCCCTGGTCTACCCAGCATTGCGGTTGCGGGCCCCAGTCTACCCAGAACAATGGCTGCAGACAACCTTGGTCTACCCAGTGCTCCGGCGGCAGCACGAACAGCTCCCGGTCTACCCGTTGCATGAGCTGCGGAGAACAGCATCCCCGGTCTACCTGCCGATTCAAGTCAGCGAAGTGTCGGTCGTGCGGAAAAACAGGGCACATCGCGGCAGTCTGCAGGAGCAAGCAGCGGGACAGCCTGCACTAGGTGGAAGCCGAATTCCAGTAAGCTACAGGTACCGGGAAGCGGTCGCCGGGACTGACTGTGAGCCACACGGCGGGACAGCCGGGCATTTTTCTAACAGGGGCTCCTGTGGCGTTAACCCCGAAAATAAAACTGGGTGAGGCTGCAAGGGGTCCCCTGTATGATGCAGTTGGACTCAGGATCAGCCGTGTCCATCATCTCCGCCAGAACGTTTAATGAAATTTGCAAGCGGAGCGGCCAGCGGGTTTCCTTGAGGCCATCCAGATTGACCCTCTCAGATTTCAAAATTCACCGATTAAAGTCCGGGGGGAGGTGTTGGTGAGGGTTCAGTACAAGGGCTTCGAGGGAAAATTAAGTGTGCTGGTCGTCGAGGGCCATCGGACTAGCCTTGTGGGGTTAGGGTGGTTCAACACGCTGGGCATCGGAATCACAGGGATTAATCAGACGCAGAGCCATTTTTCTCTCGAAGCTGTCTGCATGGAATTTGCAGACGTGTTCGATGGGCAGTTGGGAAGGTACACGGGTCCCCCAATCTCATTTAGGCTAGACCCCCAGGTGCAACTCGTAAGGATGAAGGCGAGGCGAGTTCCGTTCGTGCTAAAGCAGAAGATAGAGCGGGAATTGGATAAGCTGGTAGACCAGGGGGTGTTAACACGTCGATGGAGCAGAATGGGAAACTCCCATCGTAACACCGCTCAAAGCAAATGGGGAAATTCGGATTTGCGCTGATTATAAAGGGACCATTAACCGAGTTTTAAGTGCCCACTCCTATCCGGTCCCTGCGGTCAGCAGTATCCTAGCGTCCCTACAAGGCGGGTCGGTGTTTGCTAAATTGGACCTCGCTCAAGCTTATCAGCAACTGCCGGTAGACCCAGGGGCTGCTAGAGCGCAAACGATCATCACTCACAAGGGATCGTTCTGGGTAGACTGGTTGCAGTTCGGGGTTAGCGTAGCACCTGGAATTTTTCAGGAGGTGATGGAAAAGACTCTCAAGGGAATACCAGGGGTTTGTCCTTATTTTGACGACGTCCTGATCGCAGCTAGCTCCACGGACGTACTAGCAGCCCATTTGAAGGCAGTCCTTGAGAGGTTCAGGGGGGCAGGGTTTAAGCTCAAAAGGGAGAAATGCAAGATTGGGGTAACTGAGACAGAATTCCTGGGGTTCAGAATAGATGCTCAAGGCATCCACCCATCTGCATCAAAGGTTAGGGCAATCAAAGAAGGCCCTGCTCCCAAAAACAAGCCTGAACTGCAGGCATTCTTGGGGCTCCTCAATTTCTACCACGCATTCCTGCCACACAAAGCCACAATTGCAGAACCCCTACACAGGCTGCTTGACAAGCAAGCACCCTGGAACTGGACTGACAAACATGCCAGAGCGTTTCAAACACTAAAGAACATGTTAGCAAGCAATGCCACAGTCACCCATTTCAGGGAGGACCAGCCAATCTGTCTTGCGTGCGATGCATCCCCTTATGGGATTGGAGCAGTGCTCAGCCATCTAAAGGAAGATGGAACACAGGCTCCCATCGCCTATTATTCCAGGACCCTGTCAGCTGCAGAGTGGAATTACGCCCAGATAGACAAGGAGGCACTGGCAGTGGTTGCTGGAGTAAAGAAATTTCATGATTACCTTTATGGTAGGGAATTCTTAATCTTCACAGACCATAAACCACTATTAGGATTATTCACAACAGAGAAGCAAACTCCTCAGATTTTGTCACCTAGAATGTTAAGGTGGTCAATATTTCTCTCTGCATATTCTTGCAAACTGATACACAGGCCAGGGAAGGAGATGGGGCACGCTGATGGCCTCAGCAGACTTCCCCTGATGGACAGTGAGCCGGATCCAGCACCGGCTGCTCAAATACTGGCAATTCAGGAACTGCCAGAATGCCCCCTCAACGCGAGGGACATAGCCACAGAGACCCCAAAGGACAAGGTTCTGAGCAGGGTACAATCGTGGGTGAGCAGTGGGTGGCAAGACAAATCACCAGGGCAAGAGTTCACTGCTTTTCCAGAAGGCATGAATTGTCCACACACAAAGGATGCCTCTTGTGGGGAAATAGAGTCATAATTCCCACAAGGCTCAGGGAAAAAGTTCTCCAGTCATTACACGAAGGACATCCAGGAATAGTAAGAATGAAGGCCCTGGCAAGGAGCTACCTGTGGTGGCCAGGGTTGGACAAGGAGATAGAAGCACGGGTAGCGGGGTGTTACACATGCCAGAGGACACGGCCAGAACAACCACATGCACCAGTCCACAAGTGGGAGGAAACACACACACCCTGGTCCAGGGTACATATAGACTATGCTGGCCCCTTCCAAGGTCACACATTTCTGGTAGCTGTAGACAGTCATTCCAAATGGCTAGAGGTGGTGCCTGTAAGCTAGGGGTGTCCAAACTTTTTTCAAAGAGGGCCAGATTGGATGAAGTGAACATGCTGGAGGGCCGAACATTTTTCCGAACATTCTTTGAACAATTGCAATTAAATGCAAATGAATTATTTTATGCCAAGTTAATTGCAAATGGCATACTTTCCATTTTATAACATTAAGATCAACTGTCAGCTGAGTTTTCACAATGTATTTTAAATAAATTTTTAAAAAACCTTACCTGCACTAATGTGAAGGGTGAAACTGAGATCTGTACTGCAGCAAATAGGCTCGGTCTGGTACAAAGGTAGTGGTTTTGATGCGCAAAATGTCACGCAGATGAGAGTCACTTAGTCTTGTCCTCACACGGTTCTTGTTAAAGTTCATAGCAGAGAATGTCTTCTCACACAAATATGTTGAGCCAAACAAGCTCAGCATTTTCTTTGCAAATGTCCAAATCTCCTGAAACCTGCCCTTATCCAGTTGGCGGTAAAAGTTCACGAGAGAGCTGTTGGTGACGACTGCAACCGAGCATTACTCGCAGCACAGAGAGAATCCGAGGGCGCGGCAGGCCCTTTTTCCCTGGCCACCGGGGCGTCTCCGGGGGCGGGAAAGCCGTTGGGGTCTTCCTGGCACCAGCTCGGAGACTCCGCCCGCCAGGCCCTTCTCCCACTCGGCCAGGCCAGGTGCGCACCGTCAGCCTCGCTGCACCGGCACAGACGCCGTGCCAAGCCCGGGGCGGGGGGAGGAGCGTGGCGGTTCGGCCAGCCAGGAAAAGGTGCGGGAAGCGGAGGCGGCGAGCGAGCGCGCGCTCAGGGCAAGGCGGCTGCGGACCGGTGAGGGAAGAGTGCCGAGGGAGTGGCCGGCCAGGCAGCGCTGCTGCCGAGCGGAGCTCACCCGGGGCGCCCCCTCCGCTCTGCTTGCCGGCCGGCTAGCACGTCCGGGGAAGTGGCCTACCTACCGAGAACAGGGTGGAGGACGCCAAGAGCGCAAACTTGATGCAGTTGTAGCAGCGAGTCCTCCCAGGCCGGCCCTCTCCATCTCTGCAAACAACTCTGGGCGGCTCACAATTCAAAAACATTTACTGGTATTACAATTAAAATCTTCAAAACATTTTAAAACAAAAAACAGTAAAAACCATTAAAACAATTCAAAACATTAACATCTTTTCTCCTACCCTTTCAAGTTGGTTTTGAATGTGGAATCTGATTTAGAATTTTACCCATCCAGTTGTGTATCATCTGGAAACTTACAGAATTCATCATTTCCCCCCCACAAGTCACTTTTAAAAAATAAAGGTAGGGGACGGAGGGCTGAATCTAGTCACATCCCACCTAATCTCTCTTTCTAATTTCATGAGAAAAAGTTGCCAATCACTTAGCTAAATTGGAATTGAAAAAAGTGCAGGCAACTGACTTGATCCCTGCCAGAAATGGATGTGAAACATTCAGAGATCAAGAAGAGAAAGAAAGAAAGAAAGAAAGAAAGAAAGAAAGAAAGAAAGAAAGAAAGAAAGAAAAAGAAAGAAAGAAAGAAAGAAAGAAAGAAAGAAAGAAAGAAAGAAAGAAAGAACTCCCCATTCAGACGACCAGCGGGTATTTATAAAACCAGAAACCGTTTTGATTTGCAATGCCCCATTTTAAGAGAGGCTGCAGAGTTTCCACAGGTGGCCTCTGGAAGTTGCCTGAAGCATCCAGGGTGGGATTTAGAGTTAAGGTTCTGGGTAGAAAAGCCGCCTTTTGCAACCTGGGCTGATTTCCGAACACGCCTGACTTGCAGGAATCGGTGCAAAGCAGAAACCGAAACTAAACGGGCTGCATAAAAAGGACTCGCATCCACTTGAGCTTCACAAAAGCATCGGAAACCTTCGCAGACCGAATATAATCTGTTTTGGCTCCTCTCCAGTCTGATCTTCAAAGGGCAACAAGTGCCGACGTGAGCCTCTCTCTTTCTCTCGGGGGAGGGGGTGTTTTTTTATGGTGGTTCTCACGATTTCTTTTACGAACAGATGAGCATCCAGTTGTGTCCTTAACGGAGCATAAAACTTTCTCCCGCAGGGGGTGGAAAAAGCAGAGTATCGTGTGTGTGTGTGGGGGGGGGGGAGAGGCAGAGATAGGCTGATTTTCTGGCTATGGACGGTGAACTGAATGAAGGCCCAATGAGGGGAAGGAGACAGATTCTGCAGTGGAGGTTGGGGGCGTCGCGCGTCTTCCAGGTTTGGGCGGTGACGCTAGGATGCGGCCCTCTCAGAAGGGAGGGCCGCATTTACATAGAGCAGGGAGGGCTGTCCGAGGGCCATATTAATCCGCCCCGCGGGCCGCAAATGGCCCGTGGGCCGGACTTTGGACATGCCTGCTGTAAGCAATATGACCTCAGCAGGAACCATTCAAGCATTGAGGGGGATGTTTGCCACACATGGGTTGCCTGATGTATTCGTGTCAGATAATGGAACACAATTTACTTCCTCGGATTTCCAGGTGTTCCTGAGGACCTTGGGGATTAGACACGCCACCTCGGCTCCCTTCCACCCTGCCAGTAACGGATTGGCAGAACGATTCATGAGGACAACAAAAGATGCTCTCAAGCGCATAGTGCAGGGAAATTGGAAGCAAAGACTAGCCACATTCCTCCTTCACCAACATGCAACACCTTGCACTGCCACAGGCAAACGTCCAGCAGAACTCAGATGGGGGAGACGCCTCATTACAACATTACACAGGCTTCACCCAGACAGGGTAGCCGCAACATCAAAACACATTTCAACTCAGGAGACCTCATCTGGGCTAGGAACTACAGCACGGGTCATCCATGGGTGCCAGGGAAAATATTAGAACAAACAGGACCCCTGTCCTACAGAGTAAGGTTGGAGGGGGGACTCCTTTGGAAGAGGCACCTGGACCAGCTGAGGAAAAGGGCTCCTGAAAGGGTGGTAGAGGACACACTGGGGGGTGAGGAGGAAGAGCCAACACAACAGCCAACACAAACACATTCACCTAGGAGGGTGGCTGGAGAGGCCCATTGGCAACCCCTGCCCAGGCAGGAGACTGACAGAGAAACCAGGCAGTCAACAGAACTCAGCAAATCACACACAAAGACACACAACAACCTTCCACAACAGGAGCAACGAGAAGGAGAACATAGTCATATCGCCACACCACCTGGAGAACCAGTACCAAGAAGGTCAAGCAGGCCACACAAGGCGCCAAGCTACCTCGCAGATTATGTGCGTTCGTAGGGGGGGGGGGTGGCAGAACAATCAAGTTGTATCAGTTGTAACCACATGTATGTAAATATGTACAGTGTAAATAAGTGTATATAGTATGGAGACGGTTTGACAGAGGAAAGTCCTCACTATGGGGGGAGGGGTGTAGTGCATGCTGCTAAGCATACACAGGAAATGCCAGCGCAGCAGGGGGCTGGACAGCTCCAGGCAATAACTGCTTAGGCGGGAAAGCCTGAACAGAGTGAGTCATTGACAGCCCAGGCATGGTCAGCTCTGGCGGGAAGCCAGGGTTTAAACCTATTGGCCACCTGCACTGGCGGGAAGCCCAGGTTCAAATCTATTGGTCACCATTCACCTGGGCAGGTAGAAGAAACGCCAGGTAAACCCCTTTGTCCCCAGCTTCATTCCCGAACCAAAATAAAGAAGTACTACCCAGCTCAAGTGTCCGTCTCTCTGTGTGACCACGCGACTTTGCAAGTTGGATGTTGACACGTTCCTACCTGTAAATTTTATCCAGGCTTTAAGCTTGACAATAAATTAAACTAGGACGCCAGATTTGGGGTACAAAATATGTATTAAGGCTTAATAGTTGCGAAATCCTGGTGATTGGAGGCTTGCCGCCCAGATCCTGTGGCCCTCGTTAAAGGGGGGACAGCTGCTACCCATTTTAGTTCATGTAATGGGGATGCTAAATCAGGCAGTCACATTAGTCTTAGACACTATGAGAACCTAAACTATATGATTACTTTATGATGTGATGGCTGGTAAGATCGGTTATTGAATTTTCAGCCCTTCTGTAATATTTCTTCCAATTACATAATTATACGGGATTTGATTGGAGAAAACTTACAGGTAGTCCTCAACTTACAACTTTTCATGTAGTGACCATTTGAAACTACAATAGCACTGGAAAAAGTGACTTATCAGCCCTTTTCATAATTATGACCATTGCAGTATGCCCTTGGTCACATGAACAAAATTCAAATGCTCGGTAGCTGGTTCATATTTATGACCATCATGTGATCACCTTTGCAACCTTCTGGCAAGCAGTCAGTGGGGAAGCCAGATCCACTTTACAATTGTGTTACTAACTTAACAATTGCAATGATGCGATAACTATGGCAAGAAAGGTTGTAAAGTGGGGCAAAACGTATTTAACAACTGCCTTGCTTAGCAACATAAATTTGGGGCTCAATTGTGGTTGTAAGTCAAAAACTACCTGTCTGTACACTGAATTAGTAAAATGAGAACTATATCAGATCACACCTGAAGCTCATTCAGGATCCTGATTTCCACCATCAGCTTTCCAACACTTGATCCTGGAAAGACCATAACCAGAATAGTCTAAGGCAGGGGTAGGCAACTTCGGCTCTTTTATGGCTCATGGACTTCAACTCCCAGAATTCCTGAGCCAGCATAGCTGGCTCAGGAATTCTGGGAGTTGAAGTCCATGAGTCATAAAAGAGCCGAGGTTGCCTACCCCTGGTCTAAGGCATGGGTGTCAAACTTGTGATGTCACGTGACATGTCATGACGTATCATGACTTTTTCCCCATTGCTGGCAATGAGGTGGGTGCGGTTTTGGCATGACACATTTGGCCCGTGGGCCGGCAGTTTGACACCCCTGGTCTAAGGTGTTTGGCTCTAGAACTGGATCTTTATAGGGTGTATTACTCAGTTCCATTAATACTTAGCATAAACATAACAATTTCTTGCTAGTGTCTTGTTCAGTTTTGTATTTCCAAAATATCCAAGTAACTGCTTTTCAGTTAACTCTCAAACAAGACAACCTATGATACTCTTCACTTGAATGTGTCTCCAGCATCTGGCCCAAAATCTCTGTCCTTTTCCTCTTGGATCTGTGTTTAAACAGGAAAAAAAATCTGCCTTCAAACTAAATTGAGAAGATAGAAATAATCTGCATGCTGTAGGAATTTCTAGTGAAGCTGGCATCACTTACCCAGTTTCAATTTAGCTACCACGGATAATGGATGTAGCATAAGTTTATATAAGAGTTAATAAGATAAGACTAGGTAGGGACAGATCAAGAGAATCTATAAAGTTGTTAAAAGTTGACACCAGCTTAATGGCACATAATAACTTGGATCATCACACTGAAGCATCTAGTCCACGGATGTCAAAACTTGCCACATCACGTGATGTGTCGCGACATATTGTGACTTTGCATTGCTGGAGCTGGGGTAGGTGCAGCCTCTGTATGATGCAACCGGCCCATGGGCTGGCAGTTTGACACCCCTGATCTAGTCCAATAGGCTTCAAATGAGATGTCTAAAAAACCCTTCTCAATGTGAGAAATCACTTTGAAACCCATTAATTGATATGTTTCATGACATCCTATTACAGACTTTGTTTTAAACAAAATGACAATCTTACTATTTTGCTATAAACTATCATGCTGAATCCCTTGATTCTTCCAGGACCCTGGGGAGAATACTATGGGATTAGGCCAATATCCATACTTTCCAACAGAAGTCAACAATGCACTTCCAAAAAGTACACAATGGCAACAGCATTCCCATGAATGATGTGTAATAGCTGATTTATTTGTAGTTCTCTCCAGGTCTGATCCACTTCTTATTTTGAATAATTCCAACTATTAAACAGTACTTCATCCTGAATTTCATTCATCTGCATAATGTTCAAGCAGTATCAAGAGTACCAAGCATAATGTTCAAGAAATATGAAGTGGTCAATTGCCATTAAAAAGGCTTTAATATTTCCAAGGAATTGACAATGAAGCCAGTTTTCTTCATAGGCAAAACCATGGCCAGGTTACTTTTTTCAAGGTAGCATCAGCATTTTCAGAACGTGCATATTCATATAGCTAAATCACAGGCAGGCCAATATGCCTTCCAAATGCTGAATAGCGATTCCCAATATCCCCATAAGGGTAATACTGGCCCAAATTGTTGAGAGTTGGAACAAACATTTGACAATCTACAAGTTGCTCATCATTGAGCTTAATATGTAGCAGCTAAATTGGATAGAGGAAGATGAATAGTTGTTTAAAAATGCAGTTGCCGTTTCTTACTGTTAATCTTACACAGTGCAAAACAGATAATGGAGAAACAACTCCTTTGGAAATATTCCAACCATGTGCTGAATCCATTTTCTAACATGAGACATCAAAATTCAGCATTTTATCAGATTAAAAGCTTTAAATACACCAAATTTTTGTTTATGCATTCAGCACTTTAAAAAAAATGAAATACTGACCATAGATACATAAGATTCAGGTTGCCTTCCTAATCGTTACCAGGTTTTTTGGTTAAGTTTTCATAAAATCCCAAATTCCAGTATACATACTATATATCATAGAATGGAGCTGAAACTGTTCCAAGATCTGAATTAATCTAAGTTGCCTTGCACAAGACTATATCTATCTATCTATGCAAATAGATTTAAATAGACAGTTTAATCGGGAACAGTTAATGAATTAGATCAGAAATGTGATTTCCTTTGCAATTAGTTAAGGATGGGGATTTTTATCACAAAGTTGCTTTTCAAAAGGCAACTGGACTTCCTTGGTTTTTCCCTTGTAAATGTTTTGCTTCTCATCCAAGAAGCTTCAATTCTGCTAGAATTGAAAATCCAGGTGCCTTTTGAAAAACACTTTTGGGACAACCATGACCTGGATGAGTGAGAATCTCCATAGACAATGGAGATTTTAGCTATTTTAATTTGCTAATCAATAATAGCAATAGCACTTAAACTTATTTCTTTCCACAGTGCTTTACAGCACTCTCTGGGCAGTTTACAATGTCAGCATACTGCCCTCAACAATCTTGCTTTTTTTTTAACCTACCTTGGAAGGACGGAAGGCTGAGTCAACCTTGAGCCCTGTCAGGATCAAACTCCAGACTGTGGAGTTAGCCTGCAGTACTCTAATCACTGCACCACCACGGCTCACTTCATAATGCTTATGATAGTCTGACATATTGGTTACTATCAAGTATACTCTAGATGCCATTTAAATTTCTGATCCTTGCAACATAAGCAAAATTTAAGCTCTTACCTCCACACCAGATTTAAATGGGATGTTTTTTCTACTTATTAAATTCTACAGATTAGTACACATCTAGGGACTACATGGCTACAGCAGTCTTCACTTAATGACTGGCAACTGTCACTGACAGGGTTGTCAAGTATCACGGGATGTATGACTTCTGATCTTATTTCCAATCTCTATTCATTCTACTTGCTAAAACCCAAACACCATATTAAAACGATAAAAAACTATAAAAACAGGCAATGGCCAACCACATCTGAAAAACCTGACCAAGAAAAATGCAGATTTGTTCAGGCAATTGCCAAGTGTCAAAATTGGCTTGAAAGTACGCACACACATGTGCATCTGCTTCATAAAGATACCCAACTTTCTTGACAGCCAGGCTTCCCTACCCTTCCTTGTCATAAATGCAGCACAAAAAATGTTGTCAGATACTTTTTATCAGAGCAAGTTGTATTAGCTCAAAATGTTTATTCTTTTCATTTAGTACATTTGCAAAATTGTATAGCAGATCAGCAACGAAGAATTTTGCTTTTTGAGACACACATTAACAGAGGTGAAATAACCCCCAATTTGTGTCTCATTTGATAAGGACAGTACCAAAGAAGCATGAAGGGCAATATAACTTTTATTTGGATTCTGCAAGATTACATTCATATACATTACCACCTGTGGGAACTACCTATGAAAATGTTAAAAAAATGTAACTTAGGTCTACAGCAGGCATGGTATCTAGGAACATTGGGGCAAGGAAACAAATTTTTACACAGACTTGGTCAACTGAGAACAATTTATTAATAGGGAATCAGATTTCCTGCAAGGAAAAAGACACTGGACAGAGCAGAAAGGCTACAAAAACAATGCATGGAGTATCCACGTTGTCTTGTGGTTGTAGCTATATTAAAATAAGTCACATTTTTTATATTAAAGCTAAGGTGTAGATCTGCTTATACTTTTCCCAAGTAAATTGTCAGGTGATGACCCCAGGTCCCAATATCATCTCTTCCCAGAAGCAGAAACCTGTTCCCAGAGGAGACTCCGTTATTAAGGATGGAATTCACAATTTAGCAGTGATGAATCCTACTCCCACTCTGAATTTGAGACATGGTTTCTAGACCTTCAAATTAAACAAGCCAATTCCTTCTGCTCAGAAGTAAGAGTGCCAGGAATTCTCAGTGAAAACTGTCACTGGCCTCTCAACGTTATCTTGCATTCATTTTTTTTAATCAGATAGCAATTTGACTAAATTTATACATTTCTGAAAGTATGTATAGAATACTGCAAAAACACAGTAAGACATAAATCAGTCCACAGCTGCTCAGGAAAGTCCTTTGGCTATGAAGCTGTGGAATAGTGTCCTCTTTCTGTTCCAGTCTACACAAGACTGCAATTTACTGCTTTTCCTCCTTCTGATCCCCAGAGCTTCCCGAGTCATGTGAGCCCGAGCCTTGTGAGCTTCCAGAACTTTCTCGCTCTGATGCCATCTGTGAAGAGAAGAAAGCACGGTATTGGTTCAGTTTTGTGAGTGTTCTTCTGCCCTAAGGGACAACTTAGGGCAGAAGAATGTGGGAAGAGTCGCCTCAACCAGCGTTCTCTTTTGAAGAGTATTATGCTTGGGATCCTCTAACAACAGAATGAAGACATCTGCATTTAGATATTGTGATACTACTATCACAGAAGCATTCTGCATTTTTGAAATAGAATTCAAACTTGAAGATAAATGAAATTTTAATACTTTAGTTATACATTTGACTGCTGATCTAAATACAAGGTGAAGAGTAATGCCTAGGATAGGATGGATGTTGAGGGTTGCACTTCAGCAACATCTGGAGGGACACAAATGCCTCAAGAACACAGGGACCAAATATATGTATGTTCAGTACTGCATTCTTAACTCTCATGCTGAAAAAGATAAACCATTGTTTTTACTCTGAGTGATATGCAACTGTCCAAAAGGGATATTAATTTTTATGAAACTGGAGATATTTTAAAACCTGTGAGCATGCGCAAGCCAGTTAACCTGTAACTGCAATTAATGTTAAGAGCACTGCTATGGCTCTTACTTTCCAAGCAAAAGACTATAAGAGAAAAAACTCCACCCCTAACAGCATGCAGTGAAAATGTGTAACTAACTGCACAGAATAACATAAAAAAGTATGTGCAGAAACTTATTCTGTGCTATGATTTATGTGTCCTGCCATGCTGTGCAGAACCTTACACAATAGCAAAACAAAAATGTATTCTAAGAATCATTAGTTAAATATGACTTGCTGAATAAATTACTGGCTCAATTTGCACAATAAGCTTGTATCGCATATTGAGTCAAAATCAAGCATGTTAACTACCGTGTTTCCCTGAAATTAAGACCTTGTACGAAAATAAGCCCTAGTTTTGGGGCGAGGCACATACCTAAAAATTAAGCTAGTGCAAGGGTGAAGCTGTACCACAGCCAGGCCTCTCCTCGCTGGCCCACTTCTTCTGTGCCCCCCTTTCCCCGCTCCAGGAATGCATTTCACAGTCAGGCCTTTCTGGAAGCCCTCTGAAGCCGAGAACCAAGTTATGGATTCAATCCATTGCTCAGTTATCAGCTGCAGAGGCCTTCCAGAAAGGCCTGACTGCGAAATGCAGGCCGGAGCTCCATTCTCAGCTGCAGAATGAAGCTGCTCCTTTGGTGGAGAAGTGGGTCAACTGGGCAGTGCTGCCAGTGCCAAGAGATGACTAGACAACATCCCCCACCCCACCCCCCAAAATAAGACCTGGTGCCTCTTTTGGAGACAAAAAACAAAAACAAAACAAAACCTCCGGGTTGTATTTTCGGGGAAACATGGTAACGATTAAGATAATGGACTTGAGAGAAGGCAGAATTAAAGATTATTAATACAATCTTAGGTTCTTAGAGAAAATATGAGATATAATTACTAAATTATCATTAGCTTAGCACATAATGATTAGCAGTGTATTGGCTGTGTTTACATTTCCTTCATTCATTTGGTGTTCCTTTTGAAAGTCATTGGCACACAGTTTTGGGATGTGAAGTTGGGTCTTTCTCTGCCCAGACAGATCCTTCAAGATGTTGTCCTCCTACCTTTTTGTAGGCCATTTCAAAAAGTTTCAGGGATGCTTGTTGCAGGGACATTGCTGCCTGCCGGATGTTTTCGCCTGTTTCACTATCTTTACGAGCCAGTAACTCCCGCATTTTTGCAATTTCTTCCTTCAATTTGCTGCACTATAAAGGAATTGCAATAAATAAATAAATAAAAATGCAGCTTTTAGTGGAATATACGACAAGATCATGTAATATGTATTAGCAAGACACAATCAACTTAAATCACTTTAGAAGGCCACGTAACTGATGATCAGGTGTCACAGATATATTCATAATTGGAGACTTCAGAAATAAAAACTCTTCTCTGACCGTGTCTAATATTCTGATATGAAGTTCTGATATTTAGTTCTTCCTGTTGATTATTGCAGCCCCAAACAGTTGGAAAGTATGTTTGTGAAAGATAAAACCAAAAGTAAAATGTAAGTCTAATTACTTTCAGTAGCCTACAGCTGTAATATCCATAGTAAATTATTGGTTTTGGATGTATGTGGCAGATAAGACGATATCTGGGAGCATGACTTGGGAAATTTTATTAATCAATTTTATAAAGCTGCCTATTCACCAAAGGCAACTACAGGCCTTTTAGGAACATTTCTCCTTTAGCACGTGAACAGCTTTCCTTGACCTACAAGGTACCACCACGCAAAGCCATCTCCTAGAAACACAAAGACTACTTCAAGATGGACAAAGGAACCACCATTCTTCATGTTTAAGAAAAAGCACAAAGCCATTCAATCCCAATTTCCACAGATGCAGAAAACTGAGGATGGGTTCAAAAAAGGCAAGCTTTATTTGCAATCCTGTTGACCGTTAACAGGAAGATTTGCGGATCACATGTAGCCTGTAAGATGGAAGCCCTCTCTCCTCCCAACTCCACCCTAACTCTTGGATACAAGGTAAGAGTCTGGAAAAGCACAGCTGCCTTCATAAATCTAAGCAGATGGATATCTAGCCATCTTGAGCAGTATATAATGGAAGCTCCTGGTGTTCCAATCTATAGAGAAAAGTTATAGATGCCTAATGCAGACCATCTGTTACACTGTAGTGGGTAGATGCCATTTTCCTTTTATTATTCAATGATTCACAAAAAAGGTAAGCTGTAAAATTAGCTTTCTTGGAGAAGCAGTATCAATTGTAGCAAGCATATTGCCTAATCTAATTAAGGTGATCAACCTGGGCTGCATGCCAATGTAGAATACAAGAGGGATTCATACAACAAAATGCTAATACAAAATGTTGATGCACACAGAAAATTAGCTTAACTGGGGAATTCTTCTAGAACATTTTTTCAATGTACTACTTTTCAATATTCTGCATATACATTCATTTGATTTTATGTATGTATGTGTATGTGTATGTGTATGTATGAAGGAAAACTCAAGTGTCACAGAGGATAGTAATCCCTAGGAATCAGTTCTTTGAAGGAAATGCTCTGGGAAAGAATTAAACAAAAAAAGAATTTAAAAAAGCAAATTGGAAATCTTAAGAATAAATTCATGAGTTCAGCTTTATTACAGGTAGTCTTCATTTAGTGACCACAATTGAGACTGGCACTAAGTAAAGCAGTCATTAAGTAGGAAACCGTGTGACTAAAATTGTGTTTTCCTTCTCTCTCTCTCCCTCCCCCCCCTCCCGTGGATGTTTACCCTGATACTAGGATAGTGGCTGGAAACTGAAAAGACTAATCAGTTTCAAATCTTAGGATTTGTTTGCCTCCTATTCACTCCACTGCTCTTTGGACTACTCCCACTAGTGCTAGAATAATTAACAAGGATAGAATTAATGTTTGTATTTACATTCGCTGAGGAAGAGGTTACAAGAGAGTAAGAAGGCACATAATAGGAATACACTGGTCTGTTTGGATAGCACAATTGTGGCTGCCTGTGCTTTTGATGTATATTCCCCACTGTGTACCTGCTGACTCTCTTGTAATCCTTTTTCTCCAGCCTCGAGCTGCAAGAGGGGAAAAAAATGAAAAACAGGTGAGGCATAGGGCAACATGTACTGTATAGCAGTGATGACATGACTGAGAAATGCTGCAAAAGTTGTAAATGTGGGCATTGGTTGGAAAGCTATTTTTTCAACACGTGATTTTGAACAGTTGCCAAACAAAGCAGTTGATAAGCAAGGACTACCCATACCATCAATACTTTTGAGAAAAAGGGCAAGCCTTCTTATCCTAGTTTCATCTGTGGTGAGGCTAAACTTTTGTTCAAGCCCAAATGCGATATAACTATACCAATGGTTTAAATCGGAAAGCTGTGTCTGACCGCTACGTTTCACTCACTTGCCTGATAACTGCGTTACCGCTAGCAATGCAGACTCTTTTGCTCCTAATGCTCTAGTAGCAGCAAAATCAATTAACACTGAGAAAATTATATTTCCTGATGTATTTGGATATCATCGTAATATCAAGATATTTGTGGTAGATAAGGAGAAGAATCTTTCCCTAAGAGAGCAGAAGCAAAGCAATCTGGTAGAAAGCTGGAAAATGGGTAGATGATGGAAAGATTCAGGGGCTCTAATGCTTTTTTTTTTTTTAAGAAGTGAGTCTTATCACCTATAGTATTTTATGCAAAATAAAAATGGAGGAAAACAGACATTGCCAATTCAACTGACCTAACCCATTACGATAGAAAAGCACTATATCTGCAAATATTTCCTTCTGATTTGAAAATGTGAGTTGTCCCTATGACCTTTCCTGTTTTTCTATTATAAGGTCTTCCTATGCACCACAATTTTATTCAATGACACTATCTTTTTTGAGATGAAAAAAATTGACAAATTAGTAATAAAGTAAGTTCCCTAAGTTGCATTCTCAAAACAAATTGAAGATGGTAGACTTACTTAAAACATGCCCAAGCAACACAACACATCCGTACATGTTCATTTTAGATTTTAAAAAAAAACCTTTTATAAAAAGGCAACATTATACTTACTTCATCTGCGGGCAACTGATCTTTAAACTCTTCCATCTTGGATTCTGTGTCGTGGATTATTCCTTCTGCCATGTTTACAGCTTCAACACGTTCCTGAAGAAAACAGTAACTTTGTAAGACGGAACATAAAAAGCCAGTTTGTACTACCTAAGCATCCTACCAACAAGACATTTATTTAATGTTTTGCACAATGAATAAACTCCTGAAAGGGAAGCCAAAACTAGCTAAACATGGCAAACACAAAATTCCATTGATGGAAATGTTTGCATAGTACCATACTACTATTTCCATACTAACCATAGTACTGTTTATTTTCTATAACTGCAGAATGTGTGTGGGGGGGGAGGGTATTTCTGTTTTGAAATTAAGGACAAGCCAGGAAAAGATTTTTTCAAAAATTTCCTTTTTGGGAGCAAATATATATTTCCATATTATTTTATATTATCACAGAAAGCATTAAAATTTCTGGTAGGTGTAAGAGATATTTTGGGCATTTTGTTAAAAAAAAAGTCCTGGGATACGTCAATATGTCATTACTTGGAAGAATGTATATTATTTTTGCTTCACATGGTTAAACACTAAGGATAAATAAAGTTGGGAGTATAAAATAAAAGGCCAAAAAATATTTCTAGGAGAAAACCCATCCTAACTTGCATGAAAAATAGCACCAATCTCTTCAGTTCCTCATCTGAATCACTTTTACTTTTCTTTTAAAAAGCAGTGACTATATAGTAACCCAGTTTGCAATTTGTGTTGCATTCAGCATCTGCATAAACAAGATGTGAACTGAAAGCAGTTCCAGACCCCTGAAAGAATATTTCAAAAGGATGGATATTAGCTTTTTTCATGTTGTTATAATCAGAAATTTGAAGGCTCTTTAAGTCACGTGATTTAGTTTTGTCTACATATTGCTTTGTTCCGGTTTCAAAATACTATATATGTCAATGCAATTTGAGGTAGAAATATTATAGCTAAGGAGTTCGATATGATGCTGAACTATATTCTTACAAGCATGGAATTTGCCATGAGTAATACTGGCTGTGATGCCAGGCACGACAAAGATTACTTTTACGTAAATAGAATCGTATCTTCCTGATTTGATGGACTTTTTTTGTTAGTTTTCATTTTTCATTTGTAACTTTCAAATTATTTTAACATTCATTGTTCCCTATGCAATTATTTCACCATTTAAAAAAGAACATTCTAAAAAAAGCCCAGCTAATAGAAACCAGTGTTCTTAATTAGTACAAATGCAGTTCAGATGATGTTAGCACAGAAGCCATTCTCCATGCTGCCCATAGGTGACTTTTATTTGAAATAAATTTCAGCCCAATAAGCTAGAAACCATCTTGGCAACATTACCTTTTTCCGCCTGTCTTCTTCTGCATATTTTTCTGCATTTTTCACCATGTTTTCAATATCATCTTTACTAAGACCACCAGAAGACTGGATCACAACTACAGGAAAGTAAAAGGATTTCCTTTTTACAGAACGCTGTCATTGAACTCAACACGGAACATGCAGCAGGATTGCAACATTTCATACTAAAGGATTACAATCGCACCTGGGTAAGATTTTATATCAGGAAAACCACCAGTTTGGGAATGCTACTCTAGGTTGACTAAACTAGTCTACATTAATGACAATCTAGGCTCCCACTTAAATCTATTTTTACTAGACCAGTGCTTCTCAACCTTTTCTTCCCCACGGACGCCCTTTTAAATACATTTTATGGCCACGGACCACCCAACTTATTTAAATCATAACATTTCTTCAAGCCTTAGCGGATTCTGTGACATTGCAGCCCCCCAGGGATCCGCGGACCACAGGTTGAGAACCGCTTTACTAGACAATTTACCTGCCAGTCTATGACTGTAGAATGTAAATTATGTAAATGTCTTTTATTATTTTAGCATAAACATAAGCCTTTGACTTATGATCACGATAGGGCCCATAATTTTCATCGTTAAGAGGTGTGATTGTTAAAGGAGGCATCATGTGGCTGCACCCAATTTTGCAACCATTTTTTGCCAGTCATTGAGCAAATAACTCACGATTGTTGAGTAACCATGACTTGTGACCTCCTGCCATTGACCTTGCTTTTTGGAATGCTGGGAAGGTCATGAGTGGGGCGACCACATGATTGCAGGGCAGTCGTATAAGTGTGAGATGGTTGTCAAGCACCCAGATTGCGATTATGTCATCACAGGGACACTGTGATGAACATAAGTGCGGGGACTAATCATAAGTCATTTTTTTCAGCACAATCATAACTTCAAGCAGTCACTAAGGGTCATTAAGCAAGGTCCACCTGTACTGTTTGGTTGCCATCTTTAAGAGCACTATCTATAATTTCAAAATTATACCAGTTATCCACCTCAGTGTTGTGCTCAGTCAAAAATCTTCCACACACTTTTCAGAATGATGTGTTGATAATTGCATCATAGCACACAAAGCTTGATTCTGCCCAACTACTAAAACTCAAAGATTGTATTAAGCACTTCTAGAAAAAAGAAAACTTGGCAGAAAATGCAATGATAAATTATTACTAAATTTTGGCAATTTACTGTAACAAACACTGCTGGATTTATCCTCCTAGCTGGCTTTTGCAATAGTAGGCTCTCAACAATGCCCTTCAATATTTAAAGCAGCAACAATCCAAGTACTCACTCTGTTGTTCTCGTCCTGTACCTTTGTCTTTTGCGGATACATGAACAATTCCGTTTGCATCAATGTCAAACGTTACCTCAATTTGGGGCACTCCCCTTGGGGCTGGTGGAATCCCAACCTGGAATCACAAGATGCAGCACTATTGACTTAGAGAAGACCCATTGGTGTAATCAACTGTCTTTCTGAGCAAACTAGAGTGAAGTTGCTGGTATGACGTATTATTCACTAAAGCAAAAGATTTATCCAATTTGAAGAGAAATCACAGCAACCTAAAGCAAAAGTTATCTTTACTCACTACATATTTCTTTACAATTCTAATATTTGTGCTCAGGAAATTTTTACTATATGTGCCTTCCTAGCACAAGATTCCATAACTTATATTAGAAAAATGTTATCAGAAAAGCATCATGAGGTGTAATAACAGTTAGTTTTTTTTTCTTTAACCAAATTAATGTTATGGCAATCTGCTTCCATACTTATCTGCCAAACCTAATAATTTAAAGAAATTTAAACGAAGAATTTTCATCAAATATACTGTCCTGTTCTAGGGAAGGCTTGTATTTTAATAGGAAAAGTAAAAAATTACTTTCCTTTCATTAATAACTTATTATTTTAGATTTAAAAATACATTCAGGAGAATTCCAACATACCAAAGTAAACTGGCCAAGTAGTTTATTGTCACCAGCCATTTCCCGTTCACCCTGATGAACTTTGATCTCTACTTGAGTCTGCCCATCAGCAGCTGTCGAAAATACCTGCGGAAGCAAAGAACAATTCATGCCATCAATGCTACCTAAAACAATAATATAACTAAGTAACATGGTAAAGTAATTTCCAGCAAGTAACAGAATGGAACCTCAGTACCTGCTCCATGAACTGTTAGAAAACACAGGAAATGCCAGAAAATCGTGAAGTTACAAGTGCCGCACCACCCCCACAGACACATAATTGCATTTCAGGAGTTTGACAACCGGTTGCAGCATCACACAGTCACGTAATCACATTTTGGAACATCTTTCTCATTTTGTGGCAAAAAAACATCCATCGGATAAATCAGATTCGGACTCACAACCATGTGGCTTACTTATTTACTCTGTGATTCACTTAATGACCACAGTGACTCACTTAATGACTGTTGTAAAAACACTTGTAAAATCAAGTTTGGTCATGTGGTGACTCAACTTACAACCTGAACAACTTACAATCAAAATTCTGGACTCAAATATGGTTGTAAGTTTAAGATTATTTATAATGGCAGAATGGTTAGCGCAAGAGAGAATAGGGCAGCAATGACTCAATTTAGATGAGTTTCAAATATTAAGAAACTTTTAAGAACACATCTTCTCACCTGGCTCTTCTTGGTTGGGATAGTTGTATTCCTATTAATAAGCTTAGTGAAAACTCCACCTAGAGTCTCAATTCCCAAGGAAAGTGGGGTGACATCCAACAACAGCACATCAGTGACATCTCCAGCCAACACTCCTCCTTGGATGGCAGCACCAATAGCAACAGCTTCATCAGGATTTACTGCTTTACTGGGAGAACGTCCAAACATATCTTGTACAGTCTGCTGTACCTGTATGGACACATTCATATTTATCAGCAATACTTCCAGAAAATGGTCACCGAGCACAGAATATGGCAGGTGGATTCAGCACTTGAAAGGAACAGGGAATTTGGAGACTCAAGATATAAAAGTATGCAAAACCACTGTAATATCCTACAGGAGTGTTCCTTTTGCCCTGCATTAGGCTAGATGCGGAATGTTTACTCTTTGACTTTGCAGTAAGCTATGCCCAGAATAACACTAGTCCAGTCAACAAAATTAATCCACATGAAAAAAGCATAATAGATGGCCATTTGTAAGAAGATGCTACATTCCTTCAGTGAAATTACTGCTCTTTCCCAGAAACTCAAGAAATAGCCCACCCCTTCAAGCTGAAAATCCCTTTTAATGCTTTAAATATCTTCCAGAATTTACACACTGAATAGATTGCTGATATACTGGCAAAAAAAATCCCACAAAAAATTTAAAAGATCTCTGAAGAAAGTACAGGTAGTCCTCAAGATACAACCACAATGGAACCTACGCATTATAGATGCATGTCCTGAGAGTTGTTAGGCATCTCATCTTACCACCACCCCCTCCCGTCACTGCTCTCCCCAATGAATTGCTAAACAAATGCCCAGGTTGTTAAGTGGAGAACAGGGTGCCTTAGTGATGGTGCCTTAGGCTCCTTTTGGGAGCCTAGCACAGGCCCAGGCCTGCCTGCCCTGGCCCTCCCTCAACCTGCAAGATGCCCTGTACTCCGCTTCCCACCCCCTTGGCTCCCCAGAGGCCTTTTCCCACTCCCACTGGTTTCCCACCCCACCAGGCCAAAGACTCTCCTCCTCACTTACCTTTAAAGAGCTATGAGACCTTCGAAAACACTGGAATGGATTGCTTTTTATGTGGCGACATGGTATGATTCTGGAAGCAGCCATTTTGTCATACCCACAAAATGGCCCCTGCATCTGGGTTGGTGTCAGGTAGCCTAGGGACAAACTGCTTAGTTTTGCCGCCTTACTGAGCTCTGCATAGTCCTGCGGAAGCTTGCTGCAGCGTTCAGCAGACCCTGTTAAGCCAGCAAAATGAAGCAATTTGTCTGGAAGCTGTGTGTCTGTTGGAACTTTGAACATTTGTTAACTAACCTGTTGTATTCTTGAGGACTATCTGTAAACTCATTATCCCAAAGCTATCGAATTTAGAAAGGATAACTGCAATTATGGAAAAATAGCATAATACTGCATATAAAGGGTTAAGGTTAGTTCTACACAGCCATCTCTACTGATTAACACATCTTTATTTTTGCGGTTTTATTTTTTAAGCAAGCAAAGCATAGTCCGAAGGGCACTTGGCCAAACTGCAATGACAAGATCTTCAAGTACACCAAAGTCAAAGGGGAATTATTGTACCTTTGGCATTCTAGTCATGCCACCAACCAAGATAACCTCTCCAATGTCACTCTTGCTAACTTCAGCATCTTGCATGGCTTTCTGGCAAGGCGCTATTGTCCTTTTAATCAGATCTGCCACAATCCCCTCAAACTGAGACCGAGACAGCTTCATATTCAAATGTTTTGGTCCTGAGGCATCCATTGTAAGGTATGGCAAGTTAATGTCGGTCTGCAATACAAAATTAACAATTGTTAGAAATAAGCCAGAACAATTAGAATTAGAATTATACTTATTCAAAAAGTATTCTGTGATGTAGCTATTATTTGATTTTTATCCCTTTGTAGCTTTATAAGTAACTCAAGGCAGTGAACATACCAAATACTTCTTCTTCCTCCTATTTTCCAAATAATAATAATGTCAGGATTAGGCTGAGAAAGAGTGAATTGCCCAAAGTCACCCAGTTGGCTTTCATGCCTATAGTAAACTTTAAGCAGTCCTCCACTCATTATCTAAGCCTAACATTTACCAAAATGCATGTCAGATGGTACTATATTCTTTATTCAATTTTCAAATGCAACTGATTATGTGTCATCAAATTGATGTAGACTCTGCATAGATATGCAACTGCATAGATTTTCTTCAGGTTATACTGTTCCCAGATTCGTCCTTCAGATCTTGCAAAGAATTACTGTTCATAATAGATATGGCAGCCCCCAAGTATAAAGTTTCTTTAGAAAGCCAATTAATTATCCAGAATATATTGTCTTGGTGTGGTTAAGTAAATCTCAATGGGAATAATTCCTAGTTCAGTATATTTTACTGAATGGCTATCAGTTTTTCCCAGAACTCAAAATCACAGCATTTATTACTGGAAAATCACAATACCATCTCACCTGTGACCGCCATCAGTATTTCAGTTTTCCTTTGAGTACAAGATAGCAAGTATCTAAAACCATTAGGGGTTACCTTTTCTGTCACGTATCTCTGAACACTATTTTATTAACTTTGAAAATTTGTATTTTTTCTACAGTATTACAACGGAGACAAGACTCAAAAACAAACTCAGTGGTTGATATATAATTAAAATGGAGTCAATTTTAATGACTAAGTGGGAAACTGCAGGCTTTTCTATTAAAAAGTTGCAATCTCAAAGTATTGATTGGGTCCAGGTATATCACTGAGATATCATCAGGAAAACCCTGTAGGATTATGGACAGAATCTGCGCATGTTCTAAGGGAACATTTTCACTTTTAAGCTTTGCATTATTGAGCTCTATACCCAAACACATTCATTTCTTTGGGAGGAGTGACAGTCATGTGAAAAAATAAGTACACCCTCTTTGAGTTCTATGGTTTTACATAACAGGACATAATAAAAACCCATCTGGTCCCTAGCAGTTCTTAAAAGTAGGTAAATGCAACATCAGATGAACAACAACACATGACACATTACACACAGACACAATCCAATAAAATGATATATAAAATATTCATTACTTACTACATAATAATTTTAAAAATATTAAAAACTATTAAGGCAGAACTAAAACAGAAAATGGAGGGATGTCAATAATAATAGAACCACCTCACAAGTGGTTCCCATCCCTTGCAGTCCTGAGGCCTACTGAAATAACCACCTCATCACCGAGGGAAGATGATTTCACAATGTGGACCCCACACCATAAAAAACCCGCCACTGAGGTTCCACCAAATGCAGCTTATTTTCAGTTTCTCACCTGGACTGAAGAAGAAAGTTCACATTTTGCTTTCTCGGACGCTTCCCTCACTCTTTGCAGAGCCATATTATCTTTAGTCAGATCAACCCCTGTCTAAAAAGAAAAGGACAAATGTTGATGTTCACTGTCTTCTATGTAGTCTCGATTAAACGTTAAATAAATCTGATCATTAGAATAAAAGCTTAATACAGATAATTCACAGCTGATCACACAATCAACATTCAAATTGATTCTTCTTGCATTCTAAGGAAGACAGATAACATCAATCCTTAACACTGCGTAGCCCATTGTTTAAGTGACTTTACAACAAATGTGATGTAACATGAAAGGTTTTGTCTTATTATGACAAATGCTACACATCTTTTTAAAATTCACATTCGAAGAAAAATATTTGAGCCTTACACTGCTCCTAATCCCATACTATGGTTCCCACTACTTATATACATTCCCACTCAGAAATGCTAGATAACCATTTCCAGTTCTATTCTACTTGCATTTGAATTATTAAATTGTGAGCATACAAGCTAGATTCAGAATGATCACAACTGAGAGAAGGTGGAAGCAAATTTATCCTTGCTACTGTATTAATAGTATGTACTGGATATTTTGAAAAAATAAATGCTTTCATTTATATAAATTGATAAAAGTCAAAACGCAAACACCTTATTAAATATCCAACAAGCTCCCTGTAAGTATGTATGCATTTCTCCTTCAAGCAACTTCTCCAAGTCTAGATTTGGATCCTTTTTTTTTCCTTAACAAAGGATAATTAAATGAACAGATAACATCCATAATGGTAGAGATCTATAAGTCTGGGCTGCAATATATACAGTTTAGATACAAAAATTATACTGAGTCGTGTCTTGACTTTACTTCATTACAGTCTGAACACATCTAGGGGAGGACACAAAGCACACAGCACGTAGGAAATCTATGCTACTGAATGTGCGAACACATTTCTACAGAGTAATTTCAGTACCAGTTGCCGTATAATCATCTTCTGTACTTTCCACAAAGGAACTGCATGAAATACTAAGGAAATGCACTATCTGCTTAACGGGAATGTTTTAATCCAATTTCAAAATGGGCAGTTTTGATCTTGTCTGAAGGGTTCTGACCTCAAAGGAGCCCAAACACCGTTCCCAGTAAGGTTAGAAACTGATCTGAACTCTCAATCCCCCAAATTTGAAAAACCTCCTGCATATCTTTGTGAAACTCATCCTGTCATGGAGAAAAAAAAACCCAGAATGGCTACTAAAGAAATCAACTGCTCTGAAGATTAAATATGCCACCTCAAAGTAATATTTATGAGGCAGAGGTAAGCTTTGCAAAATAGCTATTGAATTATACAAGCAGTATATAACGGTACAAAGTGAATACAATAGTATGATGAAAACCAGCAAGCTATTTTGGTTAAGTAAAACACAATTCTGAAATATTACAGTAGTACCAGAGTTTTCCTTTTCAAATTAAATTTACACTTGAAAGAGTTCCCTGAAGACCAGTTTAAAATATACAAAATGCTTACTTCTCTTTTGAATTCTTTTACTATATGCTGCAACAGGGCCTGGTCAAAATCTTCACCACCCAAGAAAGTGTCACCATTTGTGGATTTGACCTCAAACACTCCCTTCTGAATTTCCAAGACAGAAATATCAAATGTGCCACCGCCCAAATCATAAACTGCAATACTAAGGGGAAAAAAAGACACGCATTAGCACCAAATCTACACTTTAACAGAACATTCAATTCATACTAAATTCTTCCATTTGTTCTATTGAGCTATATTTAATCTTAGATTTTCAGAGTTCATCCATTATCATAGCATCTGATAAACTGATCTTAGAAGTTTCTATTTATGATACCTTATTATAATGTTCTTTTGGCATCAACAGCCTTCGCTCTGCATGAAAATGATAGGTAAGTATGTTCAACTCCTTTCTATCTCGTACACATGTTCAACTTTTTACTATGTCTGATAAATGTGTATCACTTGGTTTGTTAAGCAGAGAGGAATTCAACAGAAAATTTACCTGAAAGCCTTCCAATTCCATTACAGGTCTTAAAGAGTGCTCTTTATATAAAGCTACACGTTGAAGCTGGCAGCTAAAGGGATTAGCACATCTGCTGCTCCAGTAGGTAACATAAATCAATGAAGCACACACTCCCACAGGTTATGAAGTAACTCTGCAAATCGCATGGGGCTATTGTATACTTACACTTTGTCTTCAACCTTATCTAATCCATAAGCTAGGGCTGCAGCTGTTGGCTCATTAATAACTCTCAAAACATTCAATCCAGCAATCTGTCCAGCATCTTTAGTGGCCTTTGAAGAAAACAGCAATCTATTAGGTACTGCTTGTTCAACCAAGGGAAAATCCAACACAAGAGGCGAATCCAATTATTCTTGCTTGTGCAAAGGAACCTTTTGTTCAGTCACCTTCCACCCACAGCCAAATGCATTCTCAATCTATTCTAGGAAATTATCCAGAAAATTCTAAAACTATACAAGGATCTGCAAGAGGAAGTAGAATTACGGATTATTTTTACTTATGATTTTAGAGAAAAAAATTCTGATGTAAAATAGTTTTTTAAGAGATGAAGTTGGATTGCTGTAGATACAAGTTGTTATGTGATCTGTGTTCCTACAATATTTGCTTGAAGACTAGGTTTCCACCAACTCAATATGCAGTATTTCTAAAATGAGAGAATCGAGTTTGATTTGCTACAAATAGAGCATTAGAAACAGAAATATTTTCTATTTAATCACTTTTGTGGAAAGCCTTTTTATCGTCTTTCCTTTGAAGAAATACAGTATTTACTTCATACTGTTGAGCTCTCGATGGATGAGCTTTAATTTTACCCTATTTTGTTATATCTTGCTTGAATACTAATTTTTGGAAGAAAAAGTGGGATTGAATAAATAAATTGAATAAATGAAAACAAATACCTATTGTCAAGTAAAGCAAGCTGCAGTACATTCTGATGTCTGACAAAATATTTCCATAAGGGAACATATGTGGAAGTAACCAGTGAGTGGGATTCAGCCAGTTCACACCACTTCGGCAGAACCGGTAGCTAATTTTTTGTTGCCCAGGCCCAGAATGGACTTCAGGAAGCAGCATCCACACAGAGAACTGGTTATTCACATATTTGAATCCCACCACTGGAAGTAACTGTAAACATCTTTCCTTCTGATCTCTCTCCCTCCATCAAGAGAACTGGAACCCCAATTTCGGCAACCATACCTGTCTCTGGGAATCATTGAAATAAGCAGGAACTGTGATGACAGCATTTTTGGCAGGATGCCCCAGGTAATTTTCTACGGAAGAGAGGTCACTATTAAAATAGTCCCAAAATTTTAATCTGGGTAGAAATATAGGTAACTATACCTCAGAACCTGGAAGAGTATTACAGATTTGCTTAATATTTCGTTTCACTAGAATTAAATGTAATTAGGGTAGGGCTTCAAAAGAAAGATGCAAACAAGGCAATACTGACATCCACATTAGTGAGCATCAATAGAATATTTTGTGAAACTTATTTTAATTACAATATCAGTTAAAACTAGTATTTAAGAAAGACTTAGACAGGCAAGCCAATAAGAAGAGGGTCCAATTCTCAGGCTAGCCCTGAGTCTTTTACTTACATGTGCCAGAAAATCCCCCTAAAATATGGTAGGATTGTACAGAAGAAAAGCAGCCCTTTACAAGCACGGTACTTTAAAACAAGTTTAAAACTGAGAATTGGATCTGGAATCTTGCTGACAACTATTATAGCCAGCATAGTTGCTGACAACTATTATAGCCAGGACCTCTCGGACCCTGATAACAATATTTTATACTAATTGCAATGTTGAGCTTGCCCTCAAAAACTACCCCAGGCAAAATATATAGGAAGGATACCAGTCGAAAGTTAGCCAGTGCAAGCTCTAGATTTGCTTCTCCTTTGGAATTAGAATCACGATGTGTTTTAAGAACAGAGATTAATTGGCAGAAAAGATGCCACACCCATCATAAAAAGGTTATAGCTCCCCATTTAGTCCTTCAGACAAATCATATATCATGGCAGTTTTCTGCTGCAAATCAAACTAGCAGAACCCAAAATAATTTAAGTGTGAGTTTGGAATGGCATATCACATTTTACCCATCAGTAAGTTAATTGGATTAGAATAAAGGCTTAGACCAATCACAAAAATTCTGCTGTACAAACCTGCAGTCTCTTTCATCTTCATTAAAATAAAAGCACCAATCTGGCTTGGAGAATAGAGCTTCCCATGAGACTCTACCCAGGCATCACCATTGGAAGCACGTACAATTTTAAAAGGGACATTCTTGCTGAAATAACACAAGTTTTCAGAAGGTTAGAGCATAGCACTTTGTGACAACGCCTAGCTAATTCTGATCTGAAAAGCATAATCACAAGATGACTTGGGTGAGTAATTAAATGAAATTATTAGCAGAACTCCCAGAGCTATAGGCTAAGCCAAGGTTTTTCTTAGGCCACAGAACCCCTGATCGAGAGGGGGTGGGACTTCTGCATGTCAAATGACAAGCCCATCACTTTCTGCTTATCTTAGCAATGGGGGGGGGGTTAAATTTTTTATTCCAAGAATCTTTACTGTGATCCCGTGAAGCTTTTTCCTCCGCCCTCCCATCACTACAATAGTTTTTAAAAGGACTAAGGAATAAAAGTCTTCAGAAGAGATGAAGATGTTTTCCCTTTAGCCTGCAGAATCCCTCACCCCCTAATGCTTTGTGGCAAAAAATTACTGTCAGACCCCAGGAATCAAGCTTGAGTCAAAGGAATATTTACAATTTAAAACTGTCACAACTTTCAAAGAGTTGGACTAATATTATCTTTGGTAAAAGATCAAAGCTAGCAGGCTGTAAAATCTTAGCATATACTATTACTTTAATATTACCCCTAAACCCCGATAATAAATTTTCCCTCAGTGGAAAAAAAATAGCAAGCCAATATTATGTAACTCTATGTTAACTGCTTCTTTATGATCTCCCATCAACACTATTTAGGATTAAATCTGGAAAGCATGTGGATTTTGAAAACTCAAATCCTACTTACGAAAACTCTGGTTCCAAAACAGAGAAATAATAACATTCTGAGTTCCTAAAATTATGAAACTTGTACATGCCACCATGTCACCCAGATCATAACAGCAATGGCACTTAGACTTGTATACCGCTTCATAGTGCTTTACAGCCCTCCCTAAGTGGTTTATAGAATCAGCATACAATCTGGGTTTTTATCAACCTCAGAAGGGTGGAAGGCTGAGTCAACCTTGACCTGGTGAGAATCAAACTCATGGCAGTTAGTCTGCAATACTACATTCTAAATCACTACACCACCATGATTCTTAAATCTCCTTCCAGCAACTATCCCAACAAATTAGAACACAATTGTGGGTGAAACTTCACATACTTCAGTTACAACAACTCTTGTTTAACTTCCTAAGCATAGAAAAATATGGATCATAAGTACATGTAGTTCATTTTTTTTAAGAATTAAAAAAAATAACTCAAAAACATTTTCTCACATATCTTTCTGCACTTCTGGATCATCATATCGCCGCCCAATCAGACGCTTGGTTGCATAGAGTGTATTGTGAGGATTTGTTACTGCCTGTCTTTTAGCTGGCATGCCAACCAATCGCTCTCCATCACCAGAAAATGCTATAACAGAAGGGGTGGTTCTGGCACCTTCTGAGTTTTCAAGCACCTACGTAAGACAAAAGGAGTAGTTGATAGGGGCAACAAATCATCAAATTTATAAAAATCATGACTTGGATCAGCAATCTGATTTGACTCACTTTTGCCTGCTTCCCTTCCATGACTGCCACACAAGAGTTGGTTGTGCCAAGATCAATCCCAATAACTGCTCCTTTGATTGCTTCTGACCTGAAAGGGAAATGTAAGTGGGTTAAGCTTAAAAGGAATTCAGCACCTAGTTTTATTTCCACTTGCAGAGTAAGTGGTGTGTTTACCTTCTACTTCTAAAGCAGGGGTGACAAACTGCTGGCCTGCGGGCTGGTTTCATCATACTGAAGCCGTGCCTACCCCATTGCCGGCAATGCAGTCGCGATACGTCACGTGACAAGTTTGACACCCGTTATAAAGAATTCCACTGACATTTTTTAAAAAAACTAACCAATTAGGGCTCCCTTCCCAATACACACGTATATTAATTAACCAATTAGAACTCCCTTCCCTAACACAGTAATATCTGTCTGTCCATCCATCCATTCCCCTTGTGGTCATAAGTTGAGGCACCCACATGACCAGGCCTGATTTTTTGCCTGTTTTTAAGATGGTTGTTAAGCAAATAATGCAGTCATTAAGCAAATCCATTCTTCTGAATGAGCATCTTTTTTGCTAGAAATTGGTTAAAAAAATTGGCAAATTACTGTCTTGTGACCTCAGGATGCTGTAACCAAGCTGCACACAAAATGCAGTCATATGACTGGGGGGAGGGGCATTTAACAGCCAGACGTTTTACAAGCTGTAAAACAGTCTCTCCAAGGCCACAATCTTTAAACGTTAAACAACCAGTAATAGCTTGAGGACTACCTGTAATGCTTTGCCTTTAAATTTCTCTATTACCTTGCCATTCCCATCTGTCTCCTTTGACCTCTGCTTGCCCAAACTTCACTATTCCTAGCAGTACCAATGGCACCACCCTTTCTCTTGTTTTTTATGCATGCCATTACTTCCCGGACAGTCTGTGCAATTTCAAATACTTTCTGAAAATTCAAATTTTCTGCAAAGATTGTGACAAAACTTGTAAGTTTTATTCCCCACTGAAGATATCACTTCCATTTTAATTCTTTTGCTCCATTCATTCATCTTTCAGGTCACCTCAATTACAAAAACATTTATACTGAATTATACACTCCTAGTGGATGGTTTGCTGTCTTATGCTTTGTAAATATAATTGTAATAAATTTCATTTTTCTTTTAGATGTAATTTATAATCGAGTCATAATCTTTTGATATTAAATCTTTGTGTTATCTCCAAAGATTTCAGAAAGCTTAACATCAGCAAACTGAGTCATTTTTCAATTCTAGTCTTGAATTTGTATTTTATCAATGCCTTTTGTTTTCCCTTTCTCTACTATTGTCCCCTATTTGCTTTTGTATTTTCACATTTTATGTTATAAATGAATAAAACTTATAAAAAAGTACATTAAAAAGCATTTTTATTTTATCTTGTAATGTTGGCTCATACTCGTAAATACTGTGGAAAATAGTAAGAAAATATACAGATGCACATTTTGATTGGATTCAGTCAATTATATATTCATTCCCAGATTTCCAGTTCTATTCTCCTCTCCCCCTTTCTTACTGCCACTTCTCGAATATAACAGATTTTTTTCAGAAGTGTCATGGTTTTCACAAAATGAGGATAGAAAGCTTGTTTATCCATATTATGAGGTTTACAAAGCTTTCCTGAACAGCAACTATTCTTCATTTTAATATGTAAGAAAATAATTTTGAGCTTTATTACTTACGCATAATTCCTCCTTGCTACAGTTCTGAGGATATCTTGACTTAAACCATTCCAGATGACCTATAAAAACAAAAAAACCCCAATAACAATGTATTTACAAAGAGCAATTGCATTCTTCACTGATAATGCTGTCTTCTTCCAACATATTCCCATGCTTTATCTACAAAACATGCCTCTCCTGAGGAGAGAATCCTATTGAAAAACATTCAATTAAGCAAGACCCTTCCCTCAGCCTTTGGAAAGGGTATTAGA
The DNA here is from genome assembly GCF_947247035.1 of Vipera ursinii. Lineage (NCBI taxonomy): Eukaryota > Metazoa > Chordata > Lepidosauria > Squamata > Viperidae > Vipera > Vipera ursinii. The sequence goes on from NC_139512.1 coordinate 205,889,127, forward strand.
GAAATTGCTTATAGTAAAACATGGAGTACAAAACTTGCTCATGTTGAAATTCTAGAAATTAAAATAAACAAGCCTGAACACACTCACTCATAAAGAACTACAGTATCAGTAGATCTGAAAACCGTCATCAAAGAAACACACCCAAGAAATGCTACATTTCAATGAAATCTCTGGGCAACTGTTGTATTTTAAACAGCTCACGGACATAATTTCAGATACGTTAAGTTTTGGCACAGAAGACCTTTCACCTTACGCTATTTTTTTTTTTTAAAAAAAACAGCATAAAATTATACCATAAACCAAGATACCTTAAAGCACGGGTGTCCAACTTTTTGGCATGCTGGGCCGCACTGAGCGAACAGGAATGGTTTGGGGCTGCCTATTTTGTATACGTATCTAATACAACGTATATAAGTCGCACGTTGTTAAAAAGTTTACGACCCCGCATTACGCCAGCTGCCCAAGGGTCGCAATAAGGCCGTGTTGGACACGCCTGCCTTAAATAGAGCCTTGGTGGAGCAGTGGGCTAATGACTCCTTAAGTAACACCAGCTGCCTGCAATTAGTGCAGGTTCGCGTCCCACCAGGCTCAAGGTTGACTCAGCCTTCCATCCTTCTGAGGTAGGTAAAATGAGGACCCAGATTGTTGGGGGCAATTAAGCTGACTTTGTAATAATGCCGCTTGGGGTGTGTGTGTGTGAAAGCCCTAACAAGCAGGCATATACATAGAATGAAGGCTACTGCTAACCTTGTAAGCTGCCCTGAGTCTTCGGAGAAGGGCGGGATATAAATGGAATTAAAATAAAAATAAATAAATAAAAATAAATGTAACTTTACTGCCTTTACAGTGGATTTTTTAAGCACAAAAAAAATGGTTTGCGAAAGCCGAGAAAGAAGATCTCCCCTTCTGCCAGCCCACCGAATCCCAAGTCGCTGCTTCACCAGCCTACTGGGCTGAACTGGAAGCAGAGCACGTGCTCCTTCCGACAAGCAGCAAATGGTGCTGGGGCATTTCTAATCCCTCTAATCCAGGGGTGGGCAACCTCGGCTCTTTTGTGACTCGTGGACTTCAACTCCCAGAATTCCTGAGTCAGCACAGCTGGCTCAGGAATTCTGGGAGTTGAAGTCCACGAGTCACAAAAGAGCCGAGGTTGCCCACCCCTGCTCTAATCCTTCGTTCTTCAGCCATGCTGTCCCGGGGGGGGGGAAGTGGGGGGGGGCGCCAGGAGACCATAAAACCCAGCTCTCTCCTGTGAAAAAAGCACCAGACTGGGCAGGCCTTTCGGACAAGAAGTCATCAGAGGCACAGCCCCTCCAGGACCGCAAAGATCCTCTCTCATTGCATAAGGAGAAAGGGGGGAAAAAAAAAGAAAAATAAAAATAAAAACACCCAAGACCTGAAGCAATCCACGTTTCTGAATAAACGCCAACACTTCATTTAAATACATCCTGTTCTCTTCTTCGCAAGCCTCTAGTCCGGGGGGGGTCTTCAAACTCGGCCCTTTTATGACTCGTGGACTTCCACTCCCAGAATTCCTCAGCCAGCATGCCTGGCTGAGGAATTCTGGGAGTGGAAGTCCACGAGTCATAAAAGGGCCGAGTTTGAAGATCCCTGCGTCTAGTCTAAAAGGCGGCGGGGGGGGGGAGGGAAAAAGGAGAAATCGCCCCATCGCCGACTACCCATATGGGACCGTCGAAAACCCCCCCCCCGCCGCCTTCGTAGTCTCGCCCAGAGGCATCCCCGATGAGCATTTGTTAAGCTGCTAGCAAATTCAGACGGGTCCATTTTGTGCGGGGTTTGGGGGGGGGGGGTTGGCACCGAAATTATTCTGGGCCTCCTGACTGGTAAAAAAAAAAACCACGGCACAGTCGTGCCCCGCAAGCCCTAGTCCCGCGGCGGCGGCGGCGGCGTCCCCCGGTGGCCACAGGCTAAACGGGACACACAAGAGGGGCCGTTTAAAGCGGGTTGGGCTCCGAACGCCCTTGACTCCTTCCTTCCTTCCTTCGGCCGGGAAAGGAACCGGCAACTGCCGCTGCGCCGTCGTCCCTCTCCTCCTTCTTCTTCTCCCCCTCCCGCCGCCGACGGGCCTTACCTGGGCGGCCCCCGGGACTCCCCCTCCTCGGCGCAGCACGAGCACGCGGGCAGCGCTCAACATGGTGGCAGCGGGAGGAAGGCCGCGGAAGAGGCCTAGCAGCGGAAAAATAAAACACGCACGCCGCCGACTCAGGCTTTCTGGAAGTCTCCAGCCCACGTGGGTGAGAGAAAGGGGCGTGGCCGGAGGCCCTCTCTGAGCTATAGCTGTCCAAGCCAGTCGCCCGATTAAAGCAGACCTTCAGCGAAAACCCGGAAAAGTAGATTTTTTCCATGAACCCGGGACCTGAGATTTTAGACAGGTGGGTGTGTTGTTGTTGTTTTTTTCTCTCTCTTGCCCACTAACCCCTAACTTTCACCCCAAATCACGCTTATCCCACAACAGGCTTTTTCGAGACCAGCTTCAACTGGCCGCTGGCGGCAAGTCCCCAAGCTTCAAGGTCAGAAAGTGGAGGTTGATTGATGGATGCGTTAACCGGAAGGGCGGGGAGATGACTGCGCGTTTGCGCCGAAGCCTTTGAGGAGAGCCCCCGAGATTGTGCTAGAGCAGGGGTCTTCAAACTTGGCCCTTTTATGACTTGTGGACTTCAACTCCCAGAATTCCTCACTTCCAGAACTCCAGTGTGGCAGTCAAGCATGAAGCCACACTTGCAGTGAAATTCAAGGGGTTTTCATGCTGGCTGAGGAATTCTGGGAGTTGAAGTCCACAAGTCATAAAAGGGCCAAGTTTGAAGACCCCTGTGCTAGAGAGAAAGAGAGAGAGAGAGAGAGAGAGAGAGAGAGAGAGAGAGAGAGAGAGAGAGACTTCCGGAAATGACGAGCGCCGGCTGTTTAGAAGTGGCTGGTGAAATGGGTTGCAATGCTGCCGGGGAGGCAATGAGCGTTTCTGCCAAAGCCGATGGAGTTGCTCAATCAGACATTTGAAAATGAATGAAACCTGGATATAGGGTATTCATTCATACAGGGGGGAAAAGTAACACCCAAATGATGGCTTAAATAATACATGGATAACCGATACGGATAAATAAGTAGCTTTCATGATCGACGGAGCTTATGAATTCAAAAGGATCTAATTGTCTTCGTTGTGATGCTTCCTTCCTTTTTTGGTTTTGTTTTGTAGTAGTCTCAATGTGACTGGTTTTCCCGCACAATGCAGACTTGGCATTGCATCACGTGTTTTATCTTGTGTTCTGGCTCCCATGGATGCATACATATTTAGGGAAATTTGTTCCATTGTCCTATTCCTGGTATAACCCTTGGGTGGTTACCATTTCCTTGGCTGCTGCGCTGAGCATCAGTTCTGTTTGGGATAATCTTAATAGTTTGGGATGTGTGGTAGGTTTTGTTTTGGTTTCTTTTTTTAAAGGAGAGCTAACCCTAATAATAATAATAATAATAATAATAATAATAATAATAAGCCCTAATAAGCAGGCATATACATAGAATGAAGGCTACTGCTAAGCTTGTAAGCCGCCCTGAGTCTTCGGAGAAGGGCGGGATATAAATGGAATTAAAATAAAATAAATAAATAAATAACCATGTTTGGCATGAAAACAATGACATTCACCTCTGAAAATCAAAATGGCAATCATCAATCATGTAAGCAATCCGTAAACTACGCTATTTTTTTAAAAAACATATAGGTTGTTTTTGCTTCAGCAGTAGTTATACTAAAATTGGAGCAATACCAAAAAGATTAGCAAATATATGGGTTAAAAAGATTTGCATTGTATGAGTATAAATATACATACTATGCATAGAATAGCCCAAAGCACACATTCCGTTAGAAGTTCCCTGAGGATGGGCTCCAGCGTAAGTCTAAAATCTCAGAAGACTAAACTTCTGGTCTTGGTGACCAACCCAGATTGAATCCTGGGACATGTGTATTTGCCTTCACTTGTTAGAAATGTCAAGGACTGAACTATGGATATTTGGCAGACAAAATATTATCTTTCCCATTAAGCAAAGCAAGTAATTAACTGCCTTGTATTTCCACCTGGTTTTTTGTTTTTCAGCATGTTTATACAGAGTTCATCACTTGAACCATTTCATTTTCTTTTTCTACTCTTCTCTCCACCTTCAAATTTTTCACCACCTGGATTTTGCCCCTAATTTTTAGTTTATTGAACAATCTGTACTCAATCTGTATTCAGATTGTTTCTTGGTGGAATGGTCCTGTTCAAAATCTCAGTCAACGAACCATAACTTTTCTAAAAAATTAACATTCTATTCCTCTGCTCTCCCTTGACTTTCACTATTTTCATTATAGGCACATCTAGATTCACAAAAGGCCATGATTTGCTTTCACTTTTTAAAAAATCAGAGGTAAGTTTGCACAATATGCAAAACCATGCAGTTTTATTCTTAGCTTATTATACAAATCAAGAAATGGTCCCAGGATATGATTAAAACAGAGGCAATGTATTTCAAACTTAGTCATAGTCCAAATCTTGCTGTGGGGATTAACTAGTACCTTTTCAAGTTTCCAAGCATAAAGGTGCAGGAAAGGGGTGATTGAAGCCATAACTGTGTGCTGTTTCCAGTTTGGTTTTCAATCCTTATGGATGCATATATATATATATTTTTATCAGGTGAAGAAAAAGTCCACCTTCCCCAACAGATGATAGCTCTAGTTCATTTTTTCCATCATGTTCCTCTTTTTGTTTCAAATAAGGGACCAGGTTTGGATTTCCAGATCAAACCAATGCATGTGGGCATTATTTTCCCAGATTGATATGTTGGAAGTGCCAAACACGTTCAACATATTCTTGTACCAGAGGTACTGTAGAAGTGGATAAAGTAATGGCATCTAAGTCATCACATGCAACTTCAGAAAGTCTTCACGTACAGCTTCAGCTTCTTATCATTGCTTTTTGCCGTGGTTGCAATGATTTCTTAATTTGCACCACTAGAAACAGTCTGGCACGGTTAGGGAAAGAAGCCCATATGCTGGATTGTCGATATGCTACGTTTAGGTGTCTGGAAAGCAACATGGCTGACTGCAGTACTGAATTGAGAAGGGCTGGAAAGTTTGAATGCATGTATTTATGTTTTTGTCCTCATTCAGTTCTGTTTCTACTCAAGCTGTCCCTGGGAAATAAATGCAGAGAAGCACATGGTGTCCAGGAGAGGAGAAATGCTAGCAATTTTCTGTTGGTGAAGAGATTTGGAAGCACAGAAGCACAATGAAATTTGAATAAGTTGAATTAGATGTTCAGTTGTTATCAGCTTGACAGGAGAGTACAGGTAGTCCTCAAATTACAACCATCTATTTAGTGACAGTTCAAAGTTACAACAGCACTGAAAAAAGGGACTTTTCGCTGTTTTTCACATGACCGTTGCAGCATCCCCACAGTGACATGATCAGAATTTGGATGCTTGTCAACTGCATGTATTTATGACAATTGCAGTTTCCAGGGGTCATGTGATCACCTTTTGCAACCTTCTGACAAGCAAAGTCAATCGGGAAGCCAAATTCACTTAAGAACTATGAACTATGTACAACTGCAGTTATCCACTTAGCAAATAAATCATAAAAAGGGAGAGAAAAAATCTTTGAGTACGGTGACTTACACCTTAAGAGCTTTTCTCAAGCTGGTGTCTTCCTAATATATTGGATTAATTCTCATAATTCCCAAGCTATTTGTTATGTCTGCTTGGGAATTATGGAAGCTGAAGACCAGCACGTCTGAAAAATACCGACTGGGAGAAGATTAGTTGAAATAGTTATCTTATGTCCTTAATTTTAGGACTTTATTTTCCTACAGATTAATTAGAAGTAAAGATCTACCAGGTTAAGAAGAGCTACATCAAATCAGGGCTATTTCAAATCAAGAATTTATTTTGTCTGCACTATCATAATGTTGCTTACTCTGAAAAGGAATACATGCACACTTTACTGAGACAATGGTTTGTGAAATCCAGATTACAGAAGAAAAGGAACAAGGCCATAGACAGATAGGGTTCTTTATAGATAGCTTGAACTTTAGAGGGGGAATTTTCAGCGGTCTGACTGCTGTTGGGTCTTGGGATTATAGGAGGGGAACTAGGTTGTTTTTATTCCATGCAAATGGAACTGTTTCCTATTGAGAAAACCATGCTGCCTGAGGGCTGAAAATAGCCATTGCCTCTGGCTAAAAAGGGGAAAGGACATTGATGGGATTAGGACAGACATGTCAAACACAAGGCCCGGGGGGCCAGATCTGGCCCGCAAAGTGGTTTCATGTGGCCCGCGAAGCCATCCTGGAAACAGTGAGGGAACGGCCCCCACTGCCTTGGCCCTGGCCCAGAGACCTTCCTTCCGCCAGAGACCCTCAGATCTGTCCCACTCCCGCCCAGGCCCCCAGAGGCACCCTTGGTGCGAACGATGTAGAGCTGGCCATGCCCACCCAGTAGGCCATACGCACTCTAGCCACGCCCACCCAGCAGGCCACGCCCACCCGGCCCCCTGAGGGCAACCGCAATGCTGATGCGGCCCTCAGTGAAATTGAGTTTGACACCCCTGGATTAGGTGCTTGTCCTAAAAGACAATGAAAAGTTAAAGGAGGTTTGTTTCATGAAGTTGCATGGGGGGAAATCTTTGTTGCCTTAGTCAATTTTATCCTGCCCGCATGGAGACGAGTCATATTTTCCTTTTCTTTGGTTCAGAAATGTAAAGGGAGCTTTGTCTAAGATCCAGACAGGTCCTCTGGGTTTGACAGCATTATGCAAAAATGGGCAGCTGAACCTAGGTCCTATCACGTTTTCAGCATCTTTTGTCACAACACCATTATCAACCAGTCAGTCAGTCAATCAATCAATCAATAAAATCATATAAGAAGCCAAACAATTTGTGCAATGAATGATATCTTGGCCATTTTAAAGCTAAAGAAATTTCTCTCCCCCCCCCGAAAATTTGTCTGAAATTTATTTATTTATTTATTTAATTAGTTTTCGATACCGCCCTATTCCCGAAGGACTTGGGGCGGTTTACAGGGCAGCCTATAAAAGACAATATAAAAAGATAATATAAAATTAAAATGAATTAAATTAATTAAAGCCCAACAATTAAAACAATATTAAAAAGCTAAAACCCCTTCAGTCCAGGCCTGATAAATCAAAAAGCCAGGTTTTCAGGTCCCGGCGAAATGAACGCAGATCGGGGGGCGGTCCGGAGTTCTCCTATTTGTCAGTTTAAAAGACAGGACAATTTTTCTGCCCAGCATTAGCTGAACTTTTTGTTTAGTTTTTAGTTTAGTTTTATTGTATTTGTATACCGCCCTTCTCCCGAAGGACTCAGGGCGGTGAACAGGGCATACATAAAAAAAAAAAACAAGATACAAAAATTAAAAAAGAATTAAATAGTAGCCCAGCTAAAACAGTTGATAACAATATAAAAATCCCCATTAAAACCCCAACATATCCCCATCAGGCCAGGCCGGCTTGTTCAAATAGACGGGTCTTCAGACCGCGTCGGAAGGAGCGAAGGTCGGGTGCCATCCGGAGCTCAACCGGCAGCTGATTCCATAAAGCCGGGGCGCCCACAGAGAAGGCCCTCCCCCTGGGGGCCACCAGCCGACACTCTCTGACCGGAGGCACCCTGAGGAGGCCCTCTCTGTGGGAACGCACAGGGCGGAGGGAAGTTGACGCCGGCAGCAGGTGGTCCCCGAGGTACTCCGGACCCATGCCCTTCTGACCCCAGGACACCGCAACCATCATAAATATGAATTAGTTGCCAAGCATCCAAATTTTGATCGTGTGACCAAGGGGATATTGCAATGGTTGTAAGTGTGAAAAATGGTCATAAGTCCCTTTTTTCAGTGCCATTGTAACTTTGAACAGTCACTAAATAGACTTTTATAAGTTGGGGACTACCTGTTGCATGAGGGTTCTATATGTAGGAATTCATTTGACCTCAAGGTTCTATACATAAGATTCTTGTTAATGTAGACAACTGTGCTATCCTGCTGCTAAAGTGAAAAGAGAAAAGTTGAACCCTTCTGTTACAGGCATAAAAGTAATTTGTGATATACTGGCAAATCCTCAGAACAATAATGTCCATTGGATCACAGCTGAACGACAAAAACAATTGTGACCCAGCGTTTTGCTCCTGAGATAATACAAAACTCCATATTGAAGGCTAAATCACAATTGCAGGCCAATGTGAAATGAAACACACTTGAACCAGAGAGTGGCGTGAAAGAGCTACCCAGGACTTGTTCTGATTGCTCTTGTGAACAATGAGCAAGGGGAGAAAGAATGAAAAACAAATAGCTCAGTTCAAGTCACTGACAATGGCATGCAAATATTGGCAGACTGTAATTAAAGCAAAAGCATGCTCAGGGGGAAACTATCCCAAACCTTTGTTTATAACAACTCCCCTTTGTTGTCATTCCATTTACAAAATCAATGCTAGAATGAATGGATGTCAAACGTTTCAGAAAAAACGAGGGTTTAATTCTTGGCTCAGTCACAGGCACAGCAAAGAGCGCTATCAGCAGAGCAGCAGGCAAAATCCATTTCTTTTGCTTCCAGAGAGAGGCTATGTACTCTTCCCACCCACCCCCAAAAAGCAAGAGAAGAACAAACAATTTTGTAAACAGCTGTATGTCTAATGTGGATATCTCATTCTGCCTTTGTCATCCTTTTACCGGAATTCCTGGCTGATAGCAAAAATGTAGCCATAATTACTTCTCCAAAAACCTTGTGCTTTATTCTGTTCCAGTGAGTTCAATGAAAATTTTAATTTAAGTGAAGCCCAGCTTGTAATAAGCTTTCAGTTTGTGCACCACATCACTCTTTGCCTGCCCTGCACAGAACTAAGATTGCCCACGATGAACAAGCACTGAATCGGATAAAAAGGAGAAAAATCATTAGAGGTCAAGATTTTTCATCCGTGGTTCTTTAAACTGAGTTTCACCAGCTTCAGATTTTGAATGAATCAGTTGTATCCATGAACCAACTCTTCAGCTCCTTTTCTGATGGTAAATCAGAACGCTTTCAATGGTAAATCGTAAATTGCTGGTGGTAATTAAAAAAAAAGGATTTAAAAGGAATTTTCTGTAAGAATAAAGGAGAAAATTAGGAAGCAACATTATCATCACCATCACCATAGGTCTAACCCAATGGCTTATAAACAATATCAGCAGTTATTAAAACATTTAATATATAACACTGCTAATGTATGATTAAAATAACTTAGGCTCTTTCAAGAGGCAGTTGGTGTTATGGGTTTCCTAGGGCCTGGGAAGAAGTTAGCAATTTTATTTTGTTTATATATTTACATCCCACTTTTGTTATTTTTACAAATAACTCAAAGTGCGAACATATCCAACAACCTTCCTCCTATTTTCCCCATTTTCAGAGAGAGTGATTGGCCCAGAGTTACCCAGCTGGCTTTCATGGCTAAGACAAGACTCAAACCCACGACCTCTCACTTCCTAGCCTAGCAGCTTAACCTCTAGACCAGGGGTGTCAAACTGCCAGCCCGTGGGCTGGTTTCATCATACCAAAGCCAGGCCCACCCCATTGGTGGCAATGCAGAAAGAGTTGCGATACATCACGACATGGCAGCATCCGAGTACCACCAGTTGCCTGGCAAGGTGTCAAAAACTTGATGACACTGCCCCCCCAATAAAGGAAAAAAGTGATGAAGTACAGGTAGTCCTTGACTTTCAACAGTTCGCTTAGTAACTGTTCGAAGTTACAATGGCACTGAAAAAAGTGCCCCCCCAAGCCACAGCCGAGCAAGACACCTGCCTGCCCGCGCACGTTTTTCCTTCTGTCTGAGGTTTTCATTCTTGTGTGCATTTCTGTTGAGGATTGGCAGTGGGGGTTGGGTGGGAGGGTGTTTGGTTTTTATTTCCCCCCCCCATCTGCTGGGTGGTTGCAGCAGGTTTTGGTCACTTCACATGACCCTGGGACACTGTGACCGTCATAAATATGAATCAGTTGCCAAGCATCTGAATGTAAATCACAAGACCCTGGAGATGCTGCAACATTCCAGCTGATCTGTGCTTCTTCTGGGCTGAGAAGCACCAGGATCAGCGGTGAGCTCCAGCTGGAGCCTAGTGCTGATCCTGGCGCTTTCACTGAGCCCTGACAGCCCTGCAGCTCCAACCATCTCTCGCTCAGGCTTGTGTGGTGCTGCCACCGGTTCAGCTCATTCCCCTTCCCCGCTACCACTTTTCTAGGATGGTTGTGTACCACCTGCCAGGTGCCAATATACCACAGGTTGTACCCGTACCACTGGTTGAAAAGCCCTGCACTAGACCAAACTCTTTTACAATAATATTGTATTTAATACAATACAATGCAATAATGCAAAACTAGTTTATAATGATATTGCAAGTACCTTTACATACTCTATCCCTCCTTGATCAGGAAAATGAGTACATTGGTACCTTGGTACTCAACTGCTTTGAAACTCATCAAATTTGATACTCAATGCATTTTGATGTGAAAATTTTGTCTCGGTACTCATCGTTTGGTACTCGACGCACAAGCTAGAACTTGTCAGTGTTGGCTACCTTGTGACTCACTACACTACAGTTTTCCTTATGGGAAAAAATTGTTCGGTGCTCATCGTTTTTGGTCGTCGTGTCGCCTGCCGCCATCAATTAGCATTGAGTACCAAGGTACCATTGTAGCCATTTCTCAGATACATCAACAAGAGGTTAGCAAAAAGATCAAGAATATATAATTATAGTACTGACTTAAAAGATGTGTGGGATGCTAAATCCATGTATCCAGTTACCAAAATTTCCATAACTTAGTCTTTTATTTTCCCTTTCAAGAGTTCTACTATGATTGTAAGTAGTTGCTAAAGGCCCTATAGTAGTAGTTGGTGGCAAAGCCCTAAGGCAGGGTATTTTGTAGAGAAGAGAAGGGATGCTAATGGAAATGGAGGATGGAATTTTTTATTTTGGTTTTCCTGGGATTTCAAGAGATATTTGAGGTGTTTAACATTTTTTTAAGCTGTGGCATGCTTAAGATTAGCTTATATTTTTTATATTTTTAGTGGAAAACTATACCTTCAACTTTCAGCAATTGTAGTTGGAAACAGTTCCAAAGGGCACAGAAAATGGACATGGGGTTGTTAGGTAGTTTAGCCCTGTCTTTTGGGAAGGGAGAATTCAGCTAGAAGCAGGTTTCTGGATGGTTTTCACCTGATTTCTTCCCTTACTTTAAAGAGCTTGATCTAGAAAGCAGAACAAGACGTATGCCATTCATTGGAGTCCCCCCCCCCACTTTTTAAAGCTACTTATGAATCTGGGGGAAAAAGAGCCACAAACAACTTTACACAACTGATTTCTTAAAAAAAACCCAATATGACCACTTTAAGAATTTCATGGAGCTGGGCTGGGCTGGAGTGGGGTATTGGATTCACGAAGAACAGAAGATGGGGTTTGTGAAAAATGCAAAGCACTTCTTCCAAACAAATTTCACAGTTGGCATAGCCCTAATAAGTACAACTCACAAGTGCAGTGAATTTGTTTTGCTGCTCTTCTGAACGATATACGATATATGCAGCCTTGCCAAAGTAGTGAAGGAAGCTGAGGAACTATTGTTGACAATAGGAAAGGAAAAGTGGCTCATGGTCCATCGAACTACAAGGGTCAAAGAGAGAAAAATTGATGGAAAGATGCAGTTCTGCCCTTATCTACTTTCCCCAGGGAGCAAAATCATCACACTGGGTTTCTTTGGTACTGATTGCCTCATTCTCTGGATTCAGGTAAAATGCCATACCGCATGAATGGAATAATATTCAAAGAAATATCATCCTTCCCCCCCCCTCCAAAACAAACAAACAAACCAACAAACTTTGGATCAAATGAACAAATTAAATTAGAAGGATTTAAATTCTACGTGTATCACTTTTTAGTTGTTTTATGATTAATTTTATAAACGAGCGAAACCTCTAATTGATGGCATTTTGGCCTATGCCATGCTGTCACATCCATAACGTTTGGATGTGAATTGCGTTATTTCATAAAGCATGGGGAGAGTAAAATTAGTCAATTGTTACACTGAAGATGCTCAAGAAGCCAAAGATGCAGAAGAAATCAAAGTTCCTTATGAACTCTCTGATACTAGCAATGCAATGGCCAGGTTTGAAGGGTAGAAGTTCATTGTGACAGTCAGTTATGTATGATATATGCAAGTGGAAAGGACTCAGTATCTTGAAAGAGAATGGGAAGTTAGAGAATGGGAACGTGCGAAAATGTGAAGTTAGAGATAAGAGCTTTCTCTGCTAATGCAAATAGGATCTCTCCTATTTGCATTAGTAAGTACATTCAGAAATACATGAAGACATTTTAAAGGAAACTAAAGGTTGAAGTTTTATGTTAATGGCACAGGGTGGCAATATATTCAACAGTCAGTTTATTAGATTAGATTCATTAGATCAACATAACTGCAATCTTAAACATAGATACCTGGAAGTAAGCTTCATTGAAAGCAGTGGTGCTGAATTTGGTGCAAAATCCTGGCTATCATGATGATTATTAATTTGGGGGGGGGAAGGAAAATTAAAAAAAATATAAAGTCCTATGGGGCAGGAAAGCCTTGCAAGCGGTGAAGAAAGTTTCCATGGATACTCACAGTATACCTCATTCATTATCTACTCCAGGGAAGATAAGACTTTGAACAGAGCACTTCTTGTTTAGTCTTAAGAATAGGTAACATGTTTAGGCAATTCATTTTGGGGGGAAGATGTTTCTTGCAGATAATTTGATATTTAAAGAATATATATTTAAAGAATTTGATTTTTGAGAACAAAATCCAAACGGGAGACAAAAGAAATTGGATTGATTCATGTATTCAAGGCTTTATGTGTTTAGCTTTTAAAAGTCTAATTTGGAATCTCTGTATATGCAGCCATGTTGAACTGACTCAAGGACTGTGGGTCAGAGAAGGGGGAAGAGAATGTTGAGTCATTACAAAAAAGATATCTCAGTCCTTGGAAAGTAGAAAATGCAAGAAAGAAACTCGAAACAAATTTCTATTAGGCCTAGTTCATGGGTAGGGAACCTTGGCTCTTTTATGACTTGTGGACTTCAACTCCCAGAATTCCTAAGTCAGCATGGCTGGTTCAGGAACTTTGGGTATTGAAGCCCACAAGTCATAAAAGAGCCAAGGTTGCCTACCCTTGGCCTAGGTGGAAGTAGATAGGGCTTTGAGAGATTTTCAAGGTTCTCTTGCAATATTTTATCACATTAAACTACATCAGTTTGTAGTATTAGCTCTGTCTTTACTGTAAGGTTATGTTAACAGAATCTTACAAGTTTGAAAGTGTAATGTATTGGCCTTTTTCTATATGTGTAAGTGTTTGCTTATGTTGCACTGCTTGCTAATTGCTTGAGTTCAATTGCTAAGTGCTAGTTCATATGTATGCTTGTAACTGTTGCTAGCCGGCCCAGACTGGTTGTCTCCAGCCGGCTAAGTAGGTCTTGGGCGGGAAACCTCTGCTTTAAATGTATTGGTCGCCGCCTACTGGCCAACCGTATAAATAGCTGTGCAGCAGCTCACTTGTTGCTTCTGTTATGTTCTGACCTTCAATAAAGCCTGTTGCTGTTTTGAACCTTCCATCTCACTCAATGCCTGCAAAGAACCAGCTACACAACAGAAAGTACATTTCTTCCCTTGCCTTTATGCTCCAAAAACCCAGGGAGAGTTTGACATGCCCCTGTTGCTTCTGCGGCCTAAGCTACCTCTTGTCTGACTTGACTGCATCTCTTCCACCTGTCTCCCAAGGTCATTCCCAAGTGCCATTACACCTATTCACTCCTGTTCTCCTGTTGCTTTGTAGACTGAACACCCACAATTTTCTGCTGGTTGCAGGCTCTTCTGCAAGGTGTCACAGCATAGTTTTTCTGCTTTGTGGGGAGACTCTGCAGATGTATGAAACATTTTGCCTATCTGAAGTTCTTTTTAAGGAAACAAAGATGGAAAAATGTGTCAAAAATAGCCTATCCTAAATGCCATTTCAGCCTATACATATAATTCTTCTAAGAGAGTTTTTATAATCTATCAGGAGTGCTGACCCCTCCCAAACTCCATGAATTTATCAAAAAGTGGAAACTCCTTGAAGATAAAGGTCTGAGGCTGCCACAAAGCATTCCTTTCATCTACTATTACTTTTTGAGTTTCGGTGTACTGGTAAATGTATTTTATTTATTTATTTTAATCCCATTTATATCCTGCCCTTCTCCGAAGACTCAGGGCGGCTTACAATCTAAGCACAAACCAATGTGCTTAGCAGTAGCCTTCATTCTATGTATATGCCTGCTTATTAGGGCTTTCACACACACACACACCCAAGCGGCATTATTACAAAGTCAGCTTAATTGCCCCCAACAATCTGGGTCCTCATTTTACCTACCTCGGAAGGATGGAAGGCTGAGTCAACCTTGAGCCTGGTGGGACTCGAACCTGCACTAATTGCAGGCAGCTGGTGTTACTTAAGGAGGCATTAGCCCACTGCTCCACCAAGGCTCCTTAAATGGTCTCATGATATATTTCAAATGAAACTCAAGAAAAATAATATCTGTGGATTCAGGCTAAAATGCCTATGCCAGGTTATTCTACCTGTGGACTTTAGTGGAACCACCATTTCTGAGCTGCAAAACTATTAAAGTGATCTGCTGCCATCTAGGCATTGCCCTAAATCTCATCCTTATTTTCTGGCAGGCTCACACATCTCACACCTCTGGAACTATTAATGGTAATTGTGAACTAATGAGTTTTTCCCTTCTATGACATGCCACATTTTAGTTTAAACTATGAATTCTGTTAAGTATTGTCAGTACTAGCATTATCTTTATCTCTCTTACCTGATTTTGCCCACCATACTTTACTTGTATATTTTGTGATATCTCTGTATAGGGATTTATATAATGTCTGCATTGAAAATCACTTCTATTAGTAAATGCAATGTCTCTGTTCTTAATATGTGTATAAAAATATGGCCTCACAATATGCAAATAATATTGCCAACCAATTTTGGGGGGTGGCAGGGAAACAAGTATATTGTTCCTAGGTTTGTGGTTGTCATCAATTATGCATGCTAAGACAGACTGAAATTCTACCCACATTTTCTCCTCAGTAGCTTCATTCTTCTGGAGAAGAATCTATATCTAATCCCTATTTCTCCTTTTTAGCGTTTCGAAAGTCAAACCGAAAATACACTATTGAATACATAAAATATATAAATGTGAGAGGGGAAGTGAAACCTGTAACACTTCTTTAATGTGAATTGAGCATCTCAATACATCTTGAAGCAGGTGATTTAAAAGTGAAAGGTTTATTTTTGACATACCAACATTTATATATTGATGGCATTTGTGAAAGTTCAGGGTTTTCTTTTTTTTCTTATTAATTGAATTGCTGTTGTTCTGAGATAGAGCAGCAAGCAATACAATAGCCAGAGGGTGTAAGAAGCATATCATTCACACATTTTCTCTTCTTTGGATCCAGATAACTAGCAAAACTGCCTAGAAAGCCACTTTCAGGGGGAATTTTGGGTATTAAAGCCTATCTAGTGAGCTGGGACCAGTAGTGAGAGGTTCACAGATAGCACTAAACCTGGAGTGATGTGCGGCCTGTGGCTCTCAAATCCCCTCAGATTTTGCTAGCTCTAGAGGTGCCTCTGGTTGAAAACAGATGACGTGATTTCACATCATTTTATTTTATTTATTTAATTTAATTTAATTTTATTAGATTTATATACCGCCCCTCTCCAAGGACTCGGGGCGGTGTACAGGGCAATTAAAACGCTAACAACACACAAGGTATAAAAATTAAAATAAGATTAAATCAATAGCCCTAAGTAATAAATACATTCTAAAATTTAAAATTTTTAAAATTTAAACTCTAAAATCCAATCCCTCAGTCCAGGCCGGCAAGTTCAAACAACCAAGTCTTCAGGTCACGGCGAAACGAGCGAAGGTCGGGAGCCATCCGAAGCTCAACTGGAAGCTGATTCCAGAGGGCAGGTGCGCCCACAGAGAATGCTCTCCCCCTGGGAGCCGCCTGTCGACATTCCCTGACCGACGGCACCCTGAGGAGGCCCTCTCTGTGGGAGTGCACAGGGCGATGGGAAGTTAACGCCGGCAAGAGGTGCTCCCGTAAATAACCCGGACCCATGCCATTTAGGGCTCTATAGGTCATCACGCCTTCTGATGATTTTAAGGTGGATATGTCACCATGACTAGCAGTCATCTCTAAATTATATTGTATACAAATGCAATATTGGATGAGGGGTCCTTGGTGCTCTCTGAGCTTGCTTGTTTTCTTGCTAACATTTCATTACCCTAACTAGGTAACATCATTAGTGCTAGTAAGGAGTGCTAGTAAGGAGTGCTCATTTCAACCCTGAGCTACAAATATTCTCATTCATTGGCAATATTGGATATTGTACATCCAATCCCAGCTCCATCTCTAGGGGTGACTTAAAAGTAAGGCTTTCCTATTTGTAGATTTCACTTGGAGCTAACATACTTTTTGAAGAGAAAGAGGCAGGAAATTCTGTAGTCTCTTAAATACAGAAACTTGCCTAAGTAATAATAGAAGACTGTGGTGGTGTATTGGTTAGAATTCAGTATTGCAGGATGCTTCTGCTGACTGCCAAGAGTTCGATTCTGACTGGCTCAAGATTGACTCAGTCTCCCATCCTTCCAAGGCTGGTAAAATGAGGATCCAAATTGTTGGGGTGGGGGTGGGGGTGGGGGGACGGCAGCGGCGATACACTGACTCTGTAAACTGCTTAGAGAGTGCTGTAAAGCACTGTGAAGCAGTATATAAGTTTAAGTGCAATTGTTGGGTCAGTGGCATTAGCAAAGACAGTTTCTCTTATCCACCTTTCCCCATTTACCCTACTGATCAAGTTCCTACATGCAAAGAGACAGTGCAAGTCTCTTTACAAGAGTCCTTGGCATGCCTTCTGATGATTCCTGAAAACAGACATCTTTCGCTCCTGCCATTTTGAGAGAAACCTGAAACCCCTCCCCCCACCTCCAAAATCTTCCCATACTGTAGAAGAATTTAGCTTGGGCTATGAGATGGAACAAGGGGAGGGGAAATGCCTTACCTCCTGAGAAAGTAGGAAATGTAAGAAAGAGATTCAGAAGAGTTCTGCCTTGAACTGGTTATCCTTAAAAAGAGGGCAGGCTTTCAAGCTCCTGTTAATATTACCCTAGGGCAGGGGGTGTCCAACCTTGACAACTTTAAGACTTGTGGACTTCAATTCTTAGAATTCCTCAGCCAGCAGGAGGTGATTCTGGGAGTTGGAAGTCCACAAGTCTTAAAATTGCCAAAGTTGGATACCTCTGCCCTAGGCTAATACAGTAGCATTTCTGGAATCCCTGCAGTAGCTGTTCCTTAACCTGGCTTACCTCAAAGGGCCAACATTTGCCCGTATGTACTGAGTCAAGGTTGACTCAGCCTTCCATCCTTCCGAGGTAGGTAAAATGAGGACCCAGATTGTTGGGGGCAATTAAGCTGACTTTGTAATAATGCCGCTTGGGGTGTGTGTGAAAGCCCTAATAAGCAGGCATATACATAGAATGAAGGCTACTGCTAAGCTTGTAAGCCGCCCTGAGTCTTCGGAGAAGGGCGGGATATAAATGGAATTAAATAAATAAATATGGTCCAACCTCACCCAACTTAAAAGTGTTTAATGCAGTCTTTGACAACTAAGATATTGTCTATTGTGTAGTGGGTTGTGGACCGCATGGCAATGAATGAATAGATGAGTACCGCATGTCAGCTCTTTATTAGTGGTAGGCGCATACTGAACAAAGGGGGTTACTTGGACCCCTTATATACCTAGCCAGGTGACATTCTGGCCAATCCATCCGTCCGTATCTCCCGCCAAAAACCCTTCAGCCAATCTGGCCACAGCACAGCGCCACCTGGTGGAACCCGCAGAGCTGCTCACACCCCATACATAACATTGTCCCTTTCAATTATATCTGTGATGATATTTAAAGGAGTCCTTGAAATCAATAGGATTTACCTCTGAGTAGGTAAGAACAGATCCAATTCTTTAGTAAATTCCACAGTCATGTCAAGCACAAACAGTAATTTGGTGGAGAACCACTCTCTTGAATATAAAACATCCAGCAGAAAGCCTAAACCAAATCAGGTGCCTATCAACACATATATGATATTTTGCCCTCGGCTCTCAAGCTCTTTTCCTTCAGAAATATCTTGTGGTGTTTCCCTAATTGCTTGAAAGCAATTAGGGAACCCAGCATTTAAAACTACAGAATTTTCATTTGAGGGATGTTGCTAGGGAAATGTGCATCTAACTTATTTAAGCCAAGAAATAAAATAAAATAAATAGCCCAAGTTTGGGTACCATTCTGTTTCTTTGTCTAGTTTCTATGAAACTGAACAAAAAAAGCAACAAAAAATGAACAGGAAAGAAGGGATGAGAATCCAAGCTAGGTGTGTCTATAGATAGAACAGTAGATTAATGTGTGTGCTAGCAGCAATGGCAGCAACATAATTACCGTATCTGCAATGGTTAAAAAAATAAACCCCATAGTCTTTTCTAGCATCACCTGCAGGTAGGAAGTATGGGTTTCACACTGATGTGATCTACTACACAACAGATACATTGCAGTGCTCTTTGTCATAGCATATCCTTACCGAATACCATTTTGGAAAACTATTGCCTGATCACTTAAAAGAAAAGTCCCAGTAAACTAGCCATAAATCAGGAAACTGTCAGGATAGGTGACTCTACAATTTCAACTTTCAATGTTCTGGAACCTTGGACGATGGGAAAAAGATTAATTTTTTAGAGTAAGACCCCTCCCAATGTTATGGGAGTGTTTTGATGGCAGTCCAAATCCAGAGATACCAGCTCTTCCCTTTCTCATAACCCATTGACCACAAGAGAGTTATAGATTTACCGTGATGCTTCTTTACCTGCCACCCTGCCTGCTCTTTTTGTAAGGCAGTGCTGGGTTGGACTGGAGGACCTCCGGGGTCCCATCCAACTCTAAATTATTCTGCTATGTTAGTCGGTTATTCTTTCTATGATCACATGTATCCAACCCATCAAGCCCCCCCACCCCACCCCCCAAAAAAGTCTGGAATGGTATTGGATCTCCTGCCCTGTGCAGGGGGTTGGACTAGAAGACCTCGAAGGTCCCTTCCAACCCGATTGTTCTATGTTTTATGCTCAACTTCAGCAACTTCAAGATGTGTAGACTTCAACTCCCAGAATTCCCTAGCCAAAGTTTTTGAGGCTGAGAAACACCTCTGTGAAGGATTACCAATCTGAAGTCAGTCCTTGTTGCCTTTCTTCACACACACACACACACACAGAGAGAGAGAGAGAGAGAGAGAGAGAGAGCTCTTGGCCTCTGGTAGGATGTGGTGATGTGGTTTCTTATTTCTATAATGTTTTTCCTGTAAATAAGTCTGCTGTAAATCATTAACCAGGTGAAGCTCGGATTGCTGTTCTCAGAAACACTGACACCCACAGAAAGAACTTTTCAACCTCCCATACTTTAAAGCAGAGCCATCTGTGGCAGATTTTTTCCCCCTTTAGTAAAAATTTTTAGACTCATTCTTACAGCAAGAAACTGATCTTGAAGAGGCAGAACAAAGCGGAACCTCCTGTTGCTTGCTACTCCTATTGTGGTTGGCTTTTTTTCCTCTGTATTTCACTCTAGTAAGATCAGTCCTTAGTTTTGACACTGGAGACACTGAAAAATGAGGTTTATAGCTTACTCTTTACAGATCATTTAAATGTTTTAAAGCAGTTCCTTCAAAATATGAACAAGGTGCCCAAGATCTTGGCAGATGTACATGCTGTGATTCTCTAATGGCATTTTTTTGCCGGGAACAATCGGCTTTTTATCTTTAGCTGCTGTCAGCATTGATAGAAAATTTATTGTATTTTCTCCCAATAAAAAGTAATGCTTTTATTTTACTTTTATATCAATGTAGCCTTATTTTTGAATTATGCCAAGGGACAATCACTAGTCTAAGCTGAATATAGAATATCACCTCTCCTTCTCTCTCTCTCTCTCTCTCTCTCTCTCTCTTTTTTTTCCCTTTGATTTCCTCTCTCACATTTTCTAACCTTAATTCTATTCTGTGTTACCTTTGCTGGCCACAAGAAGCTTCCCCATTTTCCATAGCGGAAAAATAAATATAGAACTTCATTCATCCTGATGAAAAACTTGATACTTCAAATAGTGGAAACAGGACATAATCTTATAGGAAAACAGTTACTGATCTATCTTACAGCTAGGCACAAATGGATTTTGAAAGTTAAATCTAGCTGCGATTTTGCAAGGGCAAGGCTCACCATTAAGGGGTAATTGTTACTGTCCTGAAAAAATAGCCACTGGGAGGGATTCCTTCCAGAGTTGCTTTGCCAGTAGCTGGCCATTGTCATTTAAGGAAAAGATGGACCACAGCTGTGGAAAGGAAGATCACATGTACGCTTTACTGAGACAATGGTTTGTGGAATCCAGATTACAGAAGAAGAGGAACAAGACCATAGAAAGATAGGGTCCTTTATAGATAGTTTGAGTTTTCGAGGGGGAATTTTCAGGGGGCTGACTGCTGTTGGGTCTTGGGATTATAGGAGGGGAATTGGGTTGGTCTTATTCCATGCAAATGGAACTGTTTCCTATTGAGAAAACCATGCTGCCTGGGGGCTGAAAATAGACATTGCCTCTGGCTAAAAGGGGGAAAGGACATTGATGGGATTAGGTGCTTGTCCTAAAAGACAATGAAAAGTTAAAGGAGGTTTGTTTCATGAAGTTGCGTGGGGGAATCTTTGTTGCCTTAGTCAATTTTATCCTGCCTGCATGGAGATGAGTTGTGTAATGTATTGGGCCTTGTTTTACTGAGTGTACCACGTGGGGTTGAATGCTGGAAGGTTGCTTAAGCAAGGAGCTGGCTAACGGCTCCCAGCTCCTCAGACAACCCGTCTCCGGAGCTGCCATTGGCTGCCTCTAGGGTGGCAATAGGTTGCTTTAAACCTATTGGCCGCCACCTAGAGGCCAGGATATAAATAGCTGCATTCGCAGCCCTGTTTCTCAGTTCAGTTCCTGCTCTACAATAAAAGCACGTTCCTGCCTGAATTCACTTGCCTCGTCTCTTCATTCAAGCAAAGAACCCAGTACACAACAAATCATATTTTCCTTTTCTTTGGATCAGAAATGTAAAGGGAGCTTTGTCTAAGATCCAGACAGGTCCTCTGGGTTTGACAGGATTATGCAAAAATGGGCAGCTGAACGCAGGTCCTATCACGTTTTCAGCATCAGTAAAGAATGTTCTAAGAGTATTTTCTTTGCCACAACACCATAATCAATCAATCAATCAATCAATCAATCAACCAATCAATCAAATCATATAAGAGACCAAACAATTTGTGCAATGAAAGATATCCTGGCCATTTTAAAGCTAAAGAAATTTGTGTACACTCATGAAAATATGTCTGAAATTCTCTCCTATTTGAAAGACAATTCTAAAGCAACTTCTCTTTCATCCAATTAAATTGTCAGGGGAAAAGGTAGGAGAATTTTTCTGCCCAGCGGTAGTCCATCAGTACTGTCAACTGTACCTCTTGAAAAGTACATATAGAGTTTTTCTAGCTCTGCTTGGAAATGTTGGGGATTGAATCAAAGACTTGCTTACAAAGCAGGCATTCTAACACACACACACACACACACACACACACACACACACACACACAAATAGTATTTCCTTTTTTACAGTTCCTCACTGAAAACACTAAACCAATGTTTTTCAAACTTAGCAGTATGCTGGCTGGGGAATTCGGAAAGTTGAAGTCTGCGCACATCCTAAAATTGTCAAATTGTGCTAAACAGGAAACTTCTGCTGTCAATTTCCCTCCTTACAGAGTGATTCCATGTGCACAAAGAAAAGCCAGAGTGAGTTGCCCGTTTCTGTAACAAACCCCTACAGACACTGATTACTGATGCTAAGTGGAGGACATTTAAAAGCAACCCATCCTTCACAGTCACTTGGAAAGGAATGTTTTAATTCCTATTTTTGGTGGGACATTCTTCTCCTTGCTTCAACACCGCGTTGTGTGGCAAGACATGATCAGCTGTTCTTGCTACCTCCAAAAGCAAAGCTGCTTTCCATCTGCTACATGCCATTGTGGCATGAAATTGCTGCCAAGGCCAAAATGCTGCTCTGTGATTAAAAGTTATTTCATAGCATACTTGCTGGCACTGTGCCAATGTCCCTAAGGTGAGCATCAGGAGTTTGAAAGGTGAAACATATCTTCTACCAAGAGCTTACACTCTTGTAATCTTCAACTTACGACCACAACTGAGCTCAAAGTTTATGTTGCTAAGTGAGACACTTGTTAAAGTGAATTTTGCCTCATTTCACAATCTCTCCTGCCACATTTGTTAAGTGAATCACTTAACTTACCTCTGGTAAGTTAGCAACACCGTTGTTAAGTGAATTTGGCTTCCCCGTTGACTATGCTTGTCAGAAGGCTGCAAAGGTGATCACATGACCCCAGGACACTGCAACCGTCATAAATATGAGTCAGTTGCCAAGCGTCTGAAGTTTGATCACATTACCATAGGGAAGCTGCAATGGTCTTAAGTGTGAAAAATGGTCATAAGTCACTTTTTTCAGTGCCATTATAACTTTGAAGGGTCACTAAACAAACTGTTGTAAGTAGAGACTACCTGTATTTTCCCTTGGCCTGTTGTTACAGTGCTTGCCTTGGGTAAATAATATATATTGCTTGCAAACAGTTACTTCCCCAACCTGCATTTCTGGACTGAAGCCAGTGGCTCTAGGACCCTCTTCCCTTGTGGGGAGGGGGGTGTATCTCGTGGTTCAGGGCTGGATCAGTACCGTTATAGAATATTCTCCAGGAGAAAGTAGAGTAAAGAAAGCTGATGACTGGCAAAGAAAAGAACCAGAGGATATGGATTTGATTTTAATTTGATTTTATTGAATTTATATACCGCCCTTTCCCGAAGGACTCAGGGCGGTTTACAGGGTATAATTTTAAAACATTAATACAAAAATTAAGACCAATTTAAAAACGATTAAACTAAGTCCCTGCAACATATAAAACCCCATTTAAAACCCAATTAAAACTCAGCCTGAGCCGGAAAGCTCGAAGAGCCAGGTCTTCAGGTCTCGGCGGAATGATCGAAGGTCGGGGGCAGTCCTAAGCTCCGCAGGCAGCTGGTTCCAGAGGGCAGGCGCCCCCACAGAGAAGGCCCTCCCCCTGGGTGTCATCCGCCGGCATTCTTTAACTGGCGGCACCCTGAGAAGATGACAATAATCTGTGGAGGCCAAACAGAGAATAAATGCACACTGGGTAAGACTTACTGCAGTGTAAATAGAAATGCAAGGCAGCTCATCACAGAAGGGGAGATGATTATCTGGTGACCTGTGTCTCTCTTGTCCAGGAAAAGGTGTTGCCAGCCTGGAGGATGGAAATAATCTACTGTTTCATCGTAAGCCCATTCACTTAAAATTCTAAGACGAAGGATTTAAAACCATAGTTTGTGGGACAGGCTGCTTGTGGCCTGATTGCATAGCATGCTAAACCATAATTGCTGGTTACACAACCCAAACAAGCTAATTTAGAGCAGGATTTGCACATGGCCTCTAAGTGACTCCTGTAGGCTTAGGAAGTGGGGTCCCCAGAAGATTTGTAATCCCATTTCACGTGTTCAGAATTAAGACAAAAGGCAATTACAATGTCACTTTCCAGTCATTATCTTCCTCTGTCAAATTACTAGACGCCAAAGGCACACGGAATGCTGTTACCTTCCCACCGTAGTGGTCCCTATTTTTCTACTTGCATTTTTATGTGCTTTCGAACTGCTAGGTTGGCAGAAGCTGGGACGAGTAACAGGTGCTCACTCTGTTACGCGGCACTCGGGATTCGACCCGCCAAACTGCCGACCTTCTGATTGACAAGCTCAGCGTCCTAACCCACTGAGCCACCGTGTCCCTTCACGTCTTTGTAGGAGCCCTCAAATATTGGAACACTGCTATCATGTCCTCCCTACTAAAATAGAGACTCCGAAGAATCCCATCAGGAAGGCTGGATGAGACCTTTGCTCACATCAATAAATGAGAAAAAGCTAGACAGGCCTTCAGAGGAGCACTGTGAAGCAGGGAGGATTTGCTTTCATGATTTCTGTTTTAAAACAGGTGTGCCTCTCAGGTCCCTGAAGGAACATCTATCTGGAAACTCAGAGCAATAGCTTTATAGAACTTGGAAAAGCCTTTGAGGATAAATCAACTGCCCTTGAAAACAAAATCAAACAGCTGGAGCTATTGGCATAAGGAACATGAGCAACCCCATCTCTTTACAACAAATCTATCAACCACAATGGCAAAATAATTAATTTTAAACCTATCTGGGCTAGCTGAGCTGTTTTGCAGAACAAGCATGGTTGCTACCAACGAAGTAGCTGAAAGGATTGTGGAATGATTAAATTCTCTTGGAAACAAGGGAGATTTTTAACAGCCATATTTATTGTGTTCTAGTTTGTAGGATAGATCACAACTGCAATTCCAAGGAATGCTATAGGTTTACACATACCTCGGGCACTGAAACCAATATTTTTAAATCTTCTGAAATACATTCACTCTTAATTCTGACACCATGGGGAGCACACGGTGTTTCACTTCCTCACATATTCAGATGATCAGAAACAGGATTGGATCCATTGATCATGTCTTCTGAGCACAAGTTCTAGCCATGTATCCTGCTTGCTTGGCAGCTGTGTGAAGGAGCAGCATGTGCGTATCAATAAAATATGCACATATGTGTCCTCCACCCTCATGCTTTTACTATCTGATGAAGGTAGTAAAGGCTTCCCCCACATTAGCAGACCCCTTCCAGAGCTGAACCATCAGAGGTCAGATGATGTGCAGCTATGGTGTAAGGCACGGGTGTCAAGCTCGCCACGTCACGTGACGTGTCGCAACATATCACAACTCTTTTTGCATTGCCAGCAATGAGGTGGACACAGTTTTGATATGATGAAACCGGCCCATGGGTCGGCAGTTTGACACCTCTGGTGTAAGGTATCATCCATTTTGATTCCCCACAATGTCCCAGTAGAGGTACTGTGGAAAATTTTTAATCATAAATAGCAGTGGCATTTAGGCTTATATACTGGCCCATAGTGCTTTATAGCACTCTTTGGGTGGTTTACAATGTAGAAGCATTATTAGCATATTGCCCCCAACAATCTGGGTCATCATTTTACCGAAGGATGGAAGCCTGAGTCAACCTTAAGCCCCGTCAGGATCAAACTCCAGGCTGAGGGCAGTCAGCCTGCAATACTGCATTCTAGGTGAAATGTTAATATATATTCCTAGACCATACATATGGCATACACTAAATAAAATAAATAACTGCATTCTAACCATTGCACCACCAGGAAGCTGTGGAGAAGGATGGGAAGGTTAACATCTGCCCCAGGAAGACAAACCCAATGCCAGCCAGCTTCCTTCAGCAAAATCCATGTTGAAGCTGAGTGCAACTTATTTGCAGTTGCCATTTCAACTTATTTGCTTCTGCTCCCATCACTCCGAAAAATGGCTAAAACCTTCAGTAGGGCAGCTTGATATATTGCAAGGTATTGTGTCTAATCTCCTCCATTTGTGAGAGATTATATTCATGATCCTGCCAAAATTACCAACCACTCTGAAGAATTATGAGGCCAAAGAATCTAAAACAGACCCAATGAAAAAGATAAGCGCTTCTCAAATCTGCATAATAATTGAAACCAGACTTGAAAAGGAGAGGCTTTTGGAGTCAAGAGACCGGTAGAAACAGCTCCCAAGCAAAACAAAGAGAAGGGAAAACCACCTTTTGGCCAGTGCACCCATTAAAAAGATATCCCACCTATTAGTGAGGTGTGGTGGTGAGTGCTTGTGAAAGAGGGAAAAAAATATCAGTGTGGTGAATGTATTTCAGGGGTTGAATTTATACTGAAATAAATTCCGATTTGCATTCTGAAGTTTTCGTCTGTTCAAGGAAAAGTCTTCATCAGGGCCCAGTCCAAGCTGAGAATAAACAACATGGCGACTGCTTTAGAAAGAAGGTTGTAGTTTATTGAAGAGAAGAGCCAGACAGAAAGATGGCTCTGGAAGAAAAAAGTGAGCACATGTAGTAGTGAGTGGGTTTTTTATACCCTCTTGGGCTTTTGTTTGGAGTCGTTTCCTGTTCCTGTTTGAAGCTTTGTATTTCCTATGTCATGTACTTTGACCTGAGTCTGAGTGTTTCCCTTTGGCATCTCTGTGTTAATCCTATTATGTCCTGTCTTAGAGTTTGGGTGAGGTATGTAGATTTTAGGTGTCTTTGTGTTCCTAAGCTTCTAGCTGGAGGACTCCAACATTCCTGAATGGATTATTACATCTGTATTTCTACAAAGCTAGTTTCTGCTTGGGGGAGGGAGACTTAGGGCTATTTAGAAAAACTGGGCATGCTTTTCTGCCTCTTTAAGATCCTTTGAGGAAATATAATATTCTGCCCCTTTAATATTTCCTTGGCGGGGGCTGACTTCCCACATGTCTTTATCTATGTTTGGAGTTGCCCACTTATGGCAACCACAGACATGTTGTCCCAAAGACTTTGCATTTCCTCTGCATCTACAAACTGACTGAGTCTCACCATCTGGGGAAGAATTGCAGCCAGGTGAGGTCAAAAACAGTCAGGCTTACTTATTTGCAGCTGTGAAATTTCCTTCTGTCTCCTAATCCAGTATTAACTTAGCTTTTCAAGATGAATCAGGGTTCACCAAAGATTGCAGTCCAACAAACTGCCCTGATATACTCTGACACATGACCATCCTATTCCCACATAAAGATCCAAACAAAGTTACATTAAGTTTGGACACCGATAAAACTGGTTGAAATAAATTAGTGCCAAATAACCTATTTCATCATAAGTCTGCCTCTTTATGAGCTCCAGCAGTGCTGTGCTGAACAGTAACATCAAAATGAATATTTAACAGCCAATAGAGGCAATTTTCAAAGCTAGCCTTTTCAGCAACTCGTTCCTTTGATTTACCCCCAGTCCACCAACTTCTTTCCCCTTTCTACCCGACTGAACATTTTTTGTTTCACTGTAATATCCACAACTTCAAATGGAATGTTTCCAATACCAATATTTCAAACATGGTGGGGAAACAAGCAACTTTCTCTATTCTTCACTTTTCACTTGATCATTTGAGTTCTGGGCTAATACTAGTGAGATCAATAAACTCCAGTGTCTTTTTGTACTGATGTGAAAAAAATCTGCTCTTATTTCCTGTGTCTCTCGGTCCATTTCACTCTGTGGTACAGGTAGTCCTCGACTTATGACCACAACTGACCCCAAAATTTCTGTTAGTAAGTGAGACATTTGTTAATTTTGCCCAGTGGTGAGATTCAACCGGTTCACACCAGTTCGGCAGAACCGGTAGCTAATTTTTTGTAGCCCAGGCCCAAAATGGACTTCTGGAAGCCGCATTCACACAGAGAACTGGTTGTTCACATATTTGAATCCCACCACTGATTTTGCCCCATTTTACAATCTTTCTTGCCACAGTTGTTAAGTGAATCATTGCAGTTGTTAAGTTAATAACATCGTTGTTCAGTGAATGTGGCTTCCCCATTGACTTTTCTTGTCAGAAGGTCACAAAAGATGATCATGTGACCCTAGGACACTGAAATTGTCATAAATATGAGTCAGTTGCCAAGCATTTGCGTTTTGATCACGTGTGACCATGGGGATGCTGCAACGGTCGTAAGTGTGAAAAATGGTCATAAGTCACTTTTTTCAGTGCTCAAACGGTCACTAAATGAACTGTTGTAAGTCGAGGACTACCTGTATAAATTTTGGAACAAGCAGCAAAACAGCTTCTGCAAGTAACAGAATATTTGCAGGCAGGCCAGCAGAGGGAGCAATGTCCTTGCTGAATCTCTCTCACATCCAAAGTTTTATGGACAGAGATGAGAAGTTAGCACAGGGGTATTAATATAACTCAAGGCCAATTTATACAGAGCCACGTCTAGATTTAGAATAATAGAGCTGGAAGGGACCTCGGAGGTCTTCTAGTCCAACCCCTGTTCAAGCAGGAGACCCTACACCATTCCAGACAAGTGGCTGTCCAGTCTCTTCTTGAAAGCCTCCAGTGATGAAGCACCCACAACTTCTGGGAGCAAGCTGTTCCACTGGTTGTTTTCACTGTCAGAAAATTTCTCCTTTATATGTGATTTCTGTCTTTTCAGGAAAAAAGAGGCATGAGGGTTTTTTTTTTAAGCATCTCTAGTCAACGGCTGGGATCTTTATAAAATTCAAATGATCAACCTTTTACTGAATTATACCCAAGAAGAGATTGAAGATAAGGGCTAATTGCTTGAATGCTGAACAACTCTGCACATCTGGAGAGAGAAGAGCAAGAAGAACTAATCACTTCCATGACCTGGAATTTCCTCTTAAACAAATTCCTTCTAGTTTAAGCTCAACTCCAGTGACCACACAAATATACGTATTTATTTAAAAAATTGCCACACTATTGAAGTAATTTGCGACTGCATTCGTTCATTCATTCATTCATTCATTCATTCATTCATTCATTCATTCATGTCTAATTTACAACCCTGGTAGTTCCACATGGTCTTCCATACAAAAGTTAACAAGAACTGACCTTGTTTAGTTTTCCTGAGATAAATCAAGATTGGCTAGATGCTACCACTTGCCCACATTCAAACATAAACAGTAATTGCCTTGTAGGCTACCTGAAATAGTACTGTAACTGAAGTACTTACTCCTACTGAAAAAATATTTAGTAAAATTCATTAAAAAAGAGGGTCTCCCCCCCCCAGCATTCTGCAAAGATGGCAAGAGTAGCAACAGTAGGCATTTCACTGTCCTGCTTCCTGCATGCACCTACAAAGAAAAGAAACATAGATGTCGGGTGTCAGCCCCAATATTTAGCTATCCAATAATAGTCCACCTCTTGCTTTTTCCATCATCTGTCCTCACTGTCTTAATTTCCTTTTGGTGAACCTCTGAGCAGTGGGGATGAGACCTGTTCCCACAAATCCATCTTTAGCAGATCAGAACTAGCCCATTTATTAGACGACGTTTAGGCTAAGTGGATGGAGAGCTATTTTAGCATGACAATCACATTTAAGGGGCCAGGTTTAGCCCCTGAATCTCCAGTTACTGAGAAGGTACAAAATCATCCCAAAACAACCAGATGTTAGCTTCAATCCAATATATAGGAATATATTAATAGATTTCAGTCCACAAGAGACTTTTTAATATTAGTTTTAAAGAAGCTGGGCATACCCAGTATATAGTTTTCCTTGTGGAATGTGGGTGTACATATTTTCCCTCTAAGATATATGCAAATAAAAACTTAGTCTAAAGGGAATCATGGTTTATTTCCAGGAATTTTCAGCTCTAGGGTTTGTTTGCTTTCTTGCCTACATTAGATTTATGGCAATTAGTTCCATGAGATAATGTCATCAGACCACATGATTATCTGGATCAGTCAAAATATTTGGTAATTTTTATCCTTTAATCTTAGGCTTAAGCCTTCTTCACTTTGTTTGACGAATCACTCGAGAGATTTTTTTTTTTTGCCTCTCAGTTCTGGTTGTTGTGAGGTCAACATCAGGACAATAGTTTAAGAGTGTTGAGCTAGGACTGTAGAGATCCATGCACCAGCCACCATGTTATTGGGAAACCTGGGGTAGTCGCTATATCTCAGCCCAGCTGTCCTCATCGTAGTATTGATACAAAGATGGTGGAAGAAAGAAGCACGAATGCTGTAAAACATAGAATAATAGATTTGGAAGGGACCTCAGAGGTCATTTAGTGGTCCAACCCTCTGCTTGAGCAGGAGACCCTTTACCATTTCAGACAAATGGTTGACCGGTCTCTTTTGGAAAGCTTCCAGCGATGGAGCACCCATCACCTCTGAAGGCAAGCCATTTCATTGGTTGATTGCTTTGACCATTAAGAAATTTCTCCTTAGTTCTAGGTTGCTTCTCTCACTGGGTAGTTTCCAACCACTGTTTCTTATTTTGCCTTTTGGTGCTTTGGAAAATAGTTTGACCCCCTCATCTTTGTAGGAGCCTCTCAAATATCGGAACACTGTTATCATGTCACCCCAGCCCTTCTTTTCATTGCACTAGATCACACATGTCAAAGTTGAAACATCACGTCACGTCACACAACGTATTGGGACAGTTTTGCCATTGCCAGCAATGGGGTCGGCGCGGCTTCCATGTGATGTGTCCAGCCCGCGGGCCTGCAGTTTGACACCCCTGGACTAAACATACCCAATTCTTGTAACCCTCCTTCATACATTTTCGCCTCCAGCCCCCTAATCATTCTTATTGCTCTTCTCTGCACTCTTTCCAGAGTTCCAACATCTTTTTTTTATATTGTGGCGACCTGAACTGGATGCAGTATGCCAGGTGTGGTCTTACTAAGGCTTTGTACGTTTACGTTTACGTTTTATTTAATTTGTATACCGCCCTTCTCCCTAGGGACTCAGGGCGGTTCACAGGGCATATAAATAACAATACAATACAATACAATACAAAAGTTAAAACAAAGATTAAATCAGTGCCCAATTAAAAACAATAATGCAATTCTAAAACAACAATTTAAAACCCAACTCCCCCATCAGGCCAGACCGGCTAATTCAAATAAATGGGTCTTCAGGCCACGACGGAAAGTTCGGAGGTCTGATGCCATCCGGAGCTCCACCGGCAGTTGGTTCCACAAAGCCGGGGCACCCACAGAGAAGGCTCTCCCCCTGGGGGCCGCCAGTCGGCATTCCCTGACCGGAGGCACCCTGAGGAGGCCCTCTCTGTGGGAACGCACAGGGCGGAGGGGAGTTGAAGCCAGCAGCAGGTGGTCCCCGAGGTAACCCGGACCCATGTCATGTAGGGACTTAAAGATCATAACCAAGACCTTGAACCTCACCTGGAAGACAACTGGCAACCAATGCAGCTCGCGGAGCAAAGGTGTAACATGGGAGTACCGGGAAACTCCCAAGACAACTCTCGCGGCCGCATTCTGTACCAGTTGGAGCCTCCGAGTGGTCTTCAAGGGAAGCCCCATGTAGAGAGCATTACAGTAGTCAAGGCGAGAGGTCACGAGCGCATGAGTGACCGTGCACAGGGCATCCCGGTCCAGATAGGGCCGCAACTGGCGCACCAGGCGAACCTGGGCGAAAGCCCCCCTAGTCACGGCGGTACTAGAACTTCACGTGATCTATCCCTCTATTAAGACAGCCTAGGATTGCATTAGCTTTTTTGGTTGCTGCCGCACACCGTCCTATCAGAACACTAAAGTATTCAGTGAGTGAAGAACAAAAACCCAAGCTATCATGGATCTCCCTGTTTTTGGGTCCTGATTCAGAAAAAAACAAAAATCCTCATACAAGCACATTGTTCTGACCCAGAGCTCCAGCAGGATTTGGGACTTTACTCCTATCACGATTCTATATTGTTCTGACATTGCTTTGACATTGTTGTTCTCCTGACATTGGCTCACTTCAAGTCATAGTCAGGGCAAACACCCTTTGCCTGCCATTTACATTTATTACAATACCCTCCCCCTCCCAAAAATTCTTACACATTTCATGAGCCATTCAGTTGGACTATGAATCATAGGGCGCTAATAGGAGCTTTTTGATGGGCTGGGGACGAAAACAGCTACCAAACCACTGAGAGGTTGCTTAGTGACATGGTCATTGGAAGGCGAAAACAAAAGAATGCATTCTTGTTCAAAACGCGTTTCCCCTGCCGTTGCAGCGAGCCTGCTTTTCTCGAAAAGAAAATGCTCATGAAAATGAAAGCAGACCGCTGTGAAGATCTTAATGGCACTTATAGGGTTCGATTGTTATTAATTCCCTTTTCTCCTTTCTTTAATTTGCAAAACGTGCTTCATTATACACACACACAGGATTCGGAAGGGAAGGGAAAGCTTTGCATTTAGTAAAGGACATCCCACTAGCCTTTCTCAGATATACGCCTGCTGAGAAATAAATGAACTTTCTCCCGTGCCTTAAATGAAAGCAGAGCGCTAAGAAGAATGGCAAGGCTTAGCTTTCAATTCCAGAGGGGAAACGGTGGGTATCTAACAGCAAATTTGGTCACAACCAGGCTTCACAAAGGGTTGTAAAGTCCACCTTTGTTTCTGTAGGTATAACGTAACTAGGGTAAAAGTTAGGAGCATTTTGGAGTGCTCGCCACTAGCAGGTTAATTTTGGTTAGCCTAAATCTAGAGAAGTGCTCCAGTCTTAGCGTCACACCCTCCATGAATTGGACCATTTATTTATTTATTTATTTGCATTTTGCTCTAACTGGCTGTCAAACTCAAATCATTACCTTAGAAAACAGAGCCTCAACTGCAAGACAATTGCACCATTGGAATTCTTTAACAAGAAGAGAGGCATAAGTATAATAAATCTTCCCTTTTGAAAAAGGAATAAGGGAATTTCTGTGCCTTACCATTTCCACTCTTTTTTTCCCCTCAAAGGAAATCTTCTTTGACTTGCCAACCTTGAAACACTGAGAGCAAGGAATGGTGGCCTTGTAAAGTTTTTTGGATTAAAATTTGGTGGAATATGCAGAAGATATTTAAGAAAAAGATAAGGTTTACCCCACAGTTATTCTTACTGGGTATTATTACAGATTGTACTGTTATAGAAACCAAATTGATGTTGAATTTAATAACGGCAGCAAGACTTTTGGTTTCGCAATATTGGAAGAAGGAGGAACTGCCTCCGATAGAAGACTGGACTTTAAAAGTTTCAAACTTGGCAGAAATGGCAAAAGTTTCAGCATACCTGAAAGAACAATCGCAACAGAGATATATTTCGGAATGGAGAAGATGGATTGACTATATTCAGAATAAATATGGGACTAAAAATTTTCACCTAGCATATGAATGAATATTAGAATTATAAGATGTACTATTATTTACCTATGTATAAGGGGAGTTAGCAGGGATGCGGTGGCTCAGTGGGTTAGGACGCTGAGCTTGTCGATCGGAAGGTCGGCAGTTTGGCAGGTCAAATCCCGAGTGCCGCGTAACAGAGTGAGCGCCTGTTACTCGTCCCAGCTTCTGCCAACCTAGCAGTTCGAAAGCACGTAAAAATGCAAGTAGAAAAATAGGGACCACTACGGTGGGAAGGTAACAGCGTTCCGTGCACCTTTGGCGTCTAGTCATGCCGGCCACATGACCACGGAGACGTCCTCAGACAAGCGCTGGCTCTTCGGCTTTGAAACGGAGATGAGCACCGGCCCCTAGAGTCGGAAACGACTAGCATGCATGTGCGGGGGAACCTTTACCTTTACCTTTAAGGGGAGTTAAAGTGTGATAGGATTTAAAGTGTATTCACAGTTGGTTAGCATATTTTAGTTTAAGCTTGTTAGAGGCAATACCCTGCTTTCAGCTCTGGGAAGTCGGGGGGGGGAGGGGGAGGGAGGGGGGATGTGGGGGGGAGGGGGAGGGATGGAGTATACTTAAAATGTACTGTAAAACTTTTCAATAAAAAAAACCAAAAAAACACCCATCCCAGCCCTATTTTTGGGCTGCCATGTTCCGCAGTAACACACATTTCCTCATCCCTACACAGTGAAAAAGCGAAAGGAAATAAATTGCTTGCACTTTTTACTTCCCACTTGTATCCTTAGCGTATTTGTGTGCATGTTTGACTGGGTGTACAATGAAAAAAAAAAAGTCCCAATGGTTCCTATGAGGGGGAGGTTGAAGGCATCAAGCTCCCATTAATCTTACAAGAGTTCCTTGCTTGTGGTGTTAAATACAGGTAGTCCTCGATTTATGACCACAACTGAGCCCAAAATTTCTGTTGCTAAGTGAGATGTTTGTTAAGTTTTTCCTCATTTTACAACCTTTCTTCCACAAATGTTAAATGAATCACTGCAGTTGTTAAGCTAGTAACACAGTTGTTATGGCTTAAACCTGGCTTCCCCATTGGCTTTGCTTGCCGGAAAGGTTACAAAATGTGATCACATGACTTTGGGACACTGCAACCATCATCAGTACGAGTAAGCTGCAAAATTTTAGAAATTTTGATCCTGTGACCGTGGGGATGCTGCAACGGTTGTAAGTGTGAAAAATACTTTTTTTTGAGTGCCGTTATGATGTTGAATGGTCACTAAATGAACTGTTGTAAGTCGAGGATGACCTGTACATGGATCAGCTCCAGAGAAAGTGGCTCGTTTTTTGAAACCAACTGACCTCATGAGATCGCAGAGCTTGCTGCTGTCAAGCTGTTGCTACAACATTGGCGTTGTAGCAGGAACAGGTGTCAATAGGAGATCAGGGCTGTGC
Organism: Vipera ursinii; assembly: GCF_947247035.1. NCBI lineage: Eukaryota > Metazoa > Chordata > Lepidosauria > Squamata > Viperidae > Vipera > Vipera ursinii. The sequence goes on from NC_139512.1 coordinate 205,923,565, forward strand.
ATGCATTCTTTGAAATAAGCCCCATTTTGTTCCGAGGAGCTTAGTTTAAAGTCAGTGCTCACATCAGCATCTCTCACATCCAGTCTCTAACCTTGAATGCAGTAAAGGTTAATGACAAGGTAGCTTTATCTGGTTTGTGCTTCACTTACCTTAGGTGTTAATCAATGGCAACCTTCTGACCAGTGGTTATGTTTGTCTTATCATGCTTCCCTGGAACCCTCAGTGCCACCTTCACTCTCACCCATGAACAGGATAAGTTCTTCATTTAGCATCGTATCATTGCAACTTTGAGATGTTCACTAGTTTTAAAGAGCCCAAGCACATTTTGGTCCATACCTTCTGGGCCAGTTTCACCTGCGTTCAGTCAAAACTCTGTTCTCTGATTTTATGTGGATTATCATTTTGGAGATTTTCAGGACATTTTATGGGCACACTCACAAAATGGTTGCTGGGCAAAGGGGCTTATTTGTTAACAAAACACTAGCCCTCCTGACTGTGGCTAGGCAGAAGGCACCTGACTGTCAGAAGGCACACTCTGGATTTGCTTTCTACTATGCCTTAATGTGGCTTCTAAGCTAGCCTGTGGAAGCAGTCAAATACACTTCCCCATTGCTAGTTTGATGATACAGCATTTGCTCATGGCATAAAAGGAGGTACCCTCTTGTTTTAATTTCAGGCAGCAAAATCTCACGGGCCAGCCCTCATAAAACTGAACTGTGCCGATCTTGCGCCGATCTTAAGAGTTAGGAATCATTCAAGCGGATGGTGTTTAATGGGGACATCTAAGTCACTCCCCCCACCCCAAGCTTGCAACAATGTGCATTCTCTCCTATCAAAAGAGGCAACCCCAAGTTTTTAGCTTCTATCAGAATGATAACATCCTCGTGCCATTGTACTGGAAGAGTTCATCTCTTTTGTATACGCATGCAAAACTCACTGCTTGACCAAAAGGGATGGGACCTGCAAAATTGCTTTTGTCATCATAAAGAAGATGGGGTCAAACTATTCTCCAAAGCACCTAAAGGCAGGACAAAAAGCAACGGATGGAAACTAATCAAGGAGAGAAGCAACCTAGAAATATAGGAGAAATTTCCTGATGGTTAGAACAATTAATCAGTAGAACAACTTGCTTTCAGACGTTCTGGATGCTCCAACATTTGAGGTTTTTAAGAAGAGACTGGACAGCCACCTGTCTGAAATGGTATGGGTTTCCTGCCTTAGCAGTGGATTGGACTAGAAGATCTCCAAGGTCCCTTCAAACTCTTGTTATTCTGTATTCATTTGCCCTCTTTGTTCTCCATCCTCCCCTGCAGCGAGAACTCTGCCTGACAGCATTCTTTCACAGATGGTCTTTGAAGACCATGCATCTCACTAAAGTTCCTCCATAGTATAACCATGGTTTCCTGGACTAGCCACAAGAAACTGTATGCTAGAAGATGCAAAGCTTATTAATCCTCCTTCCCATGATATTATTAAGCCCAAATTAAACCAGGCTCATTCTGTTCCCAGCCCGTACATCCATCCTTCTTCAGCACGACCCAACGCAGGAAAACAGTGAGAGTAAAAGGAGGGGATGGAAGCGTTCAGCAGTGAATCCTCCGACTTTGCTTTTCCTGATACAGCAGACAGTGGATCATTATTTATGTGCAGAGCGGAGCAGCCTTGCCATTGCTGCGGCAGTTCCATTTATTCTGTGGCGTGTGGCATGAAATTAACAAGATATTCTCTTGTGTTTCAGTGGTGCTGGATTTATGGTAATCAGGAATAATGGGAAAGACTGGTGAGGTGGGGTGGGTGGGTGGTTGGGCATAAGAGGGAAGAAGCAACTGGAGTCGCCGAGAGAAAGAACGAGGCAGATGTGGCTCTACCTGTCTCTTTTGCCTTGTAGGAAAAGTTGAAATTGGGTGCCCTTGGTTTTCCTTTCCTCTCTCTGCGATGCTGACTGACTGAAAGATCACGAACTCTTCCCCAAGGGAGAAACAGGTTCTAAGTTAAACAGCAGACAGTCTTGAATAGCAACAGCCATCCTTCCGAGGTAGGTAAAATGAGGACCCAGATTGTTGGGGGCAATAAGCTGACTTTGTAATAATGCCGCTTTGGCCCCCCCCGAATGCCCTAATAAGCAGGCATATACATAGAATGAAGGCTATTGCTAAACACACTGATTTGTGCTTCTTAGATTGCTAGCCGCCCTGAGTCTTCGGAGAAGGGCGGGATATAAATGGGATTTAAAAAAAAAATAGCACTTAGACTTATGTACCACTTCCTAGTGTGCTTTACAGCTCTTTCTAAGCAGTTCACAGAGTCAGCCTATTGCCCCCCCTCAAAATCTTCACTGTACCATCCTTGGAAGAATGGAAGGCTGAGTTTTATAGTAGAATATATGCTTCGGGTTTTTTTTGTTTATCGTGCATCAAAATGAACCACGATTCATTGCCCTCTGATAGGGTTTGATTTATTCTTCTGACACTCAATACCAGTCAGGATTGAATTGCTGGCAGTGAGCAGTGAATTAGCCTGCAAAACTACTGCATTCTAACCACTGTGCCGCCACAGCTAGTCATTCTCCACGCCCATCCCTATAGTAGTGGAGCCCCCTGTGAGTTTACCTTGGCAGTTAACTTGGTGTGTGTGTCTGTGTCTGTGTCTGTGTCTCTCTGTGTGTGTGTGTGGTGCAGAGAGTTGTAATGCAAATCAGGAAGGGGGAATGGAAACAGATTTTCCCGGAGTTCAAATGGAAATTCCCCCCCCCCACATTCCCCCAAAGACTGCATTGCAAAAACAGATCCTGAGATTGGGGGTGCAGAAGCAGATGTCACAGTTTTAACATGCCTTAGATCCTTTGGCTAGAGGTCTGGAATGGTAGATATATTTCCACCATTCCTGCTAGGCTGCTGGAGTGTCCTAGGGGCAAATGCTGACGGAATGGCATTGGCTGCCAAGGAAGGAACAGGATTATAGGACAGGCATGGGAAGCACAGAGAGGGAGCTCATCCATCACCTGCTGGTCTTTCTTTCTATATTCAACACAACTCAGAACCTGTCCCTATCCCCATGGGCTCTGGGGAGCAAAGGAGGACCACAAAGTCTGTGAGCCAGATCCACAAAAGTAAAAGGAATACAGGTCGTCCTCGACTTACAGCTCATTTAGTGACTCTTTAAAATTACAACGGCAGTGAAAAAAGGGCCTTGTGACTGCTTTTCATACCTACAACTGTTGCTTCATCCCCATGGTCACATGTGCAAAATTCAGACACTCAGCAACTGAGTCGTATTTGTGATGATTGCTGTGTCTTGGGATCACGGGATCACCTCTTGTGACCTTCTGACAAACAAAGTCAATGAGGAAGCCAGATTCACTTCACCACCGGGTACTGACTTAACAACTGCAGTGATTCACTTAACAACTGTGGCAAGAATGCTTGTAAAATGGGACAACATTCACTAAACAAATGTCTCATTTAGCCACAGAAAACTTGGGGCGTAATTGTGGTAATAAATTGAGGACTACCTATACCTCCTCTTTCCTCTGATGACCTCTGCAGCCAACTCAGGCCAAAGGCCTGAAGAAACAAGATGGATATTCTCTGAAGCACCTGAAAAGCAGGACAAGAAGCAACGGATGGAAACTAGTCAAGGAGAGAAGCAACCTAGAACTAAGGAGAAATTTCCTGACAGTTAGAACAATTAACCAGTGGAACAACCCGCCTCCAGAAGCTGTGAATGCTCCAACACTGGAAGTTTTTAAGAAGAGACTGGACAGCCATTTGCCTGAAATGGTATAGGGTTTCCTGCCTGAGCAGGGGGTTGGACTAGATGACCTCCAAGGTCCCTTCCAACTTTATTATTATTATTATTATTATTAATAATAATAATAATAATAATAATAATAATAATAATAATAATAATAATAATAATAATATTTCTGAAAGGTAGCCAGCTTGGGCCTGTAGAATGGTGTTCCAGAGAGGAGTCTGTCACAGAGAAGCCTTCAGCCAACTCTGCCCGAGCTTGGATGCAAAACACTGTCCTGTTGTTGGCAGGTAGATTGGGGAAAAATATAATCTCCTGTTAATCCCCAGCAATTGCAGCATTTTTGCAGTAGTGGGGATCATCCTTCCCCCCCCCCCAAGGCTCTGTTTCTCATGACAGCTTGTCTAACAACTGTAAAAAGAGTAGCCGATCAAAGGCAGCATCTTGAGTCTCTCTGCCTGAAGGCCTTCTAATCCAACTCTCCATCTGGCCGAAACCTGACAGGCAGCTTAGCTCCACAATGTGATGATGCCCCAACACCATTTTAGTTTGGCCAGATGTTTGTGCAGGCTCAGCCTGTGCCGTGCCTTTCTACCCATAGCCAAAGCCTTCTCAGTGCTTTGCATGGGCTCTTCTTGCAACAGTCTTATTTGTCATCCCTTAGTTCATCGTTTAAAGCCCCTTCCCCAGCAAATTGCTCTCCTGCAGGATGGCTTTGATGATGGCTCTTGTGTCTAGGTTGCCCCCCCCCCCGACAATTGCCACGGTTGCCTTCCTCTTGAGCCATCCTTTTGTTTGCATTGCTTTTTCTTTTATTTGTTTCCATATGTTGCATTGATGTTGTCGAAGACTTTATTTTCCTTGGCAACTGATCTTCAGTGACTTCGTTCACATTATTTTTAATGAAATTATGCAGGAATTTCTTACTGACATTTCTGCTCCCCCACTATCTTTCATCTTGCCAGAATTTGTGCATTTCAGTGACATACCGCTTTTCAGACAATGACTGTGTGATGTTTCTCATTAAAAAAAATAGATTAAAGGAATAAATGAGGCCCACCTAACTAGAAGTGGGTCCCATGCAAGGTTTTAATTTCAGAGTAAACATTCAAAACAGCAATAGAGGCATGACATAACATCTCAGTTTCTATTCTGAGAACTTCAGGCAAGATGAGTTGTATACTATTCTGATAGTCTCTAGATAACCCTTCTAGATATTCAGTAACTTCAGGACCTGGATAGATGCTAAATCTAATGCTCTGTATATAATCTGAAATGCGCAGCTCCAAACCAGGATGGTTGTGGTCCTCCTGGTAAGAATCATGTAAAACCTCATACAAGAGGATGTGAGTTAATGTAACATCTGTATCCCTCTGCTTTGAGAGTTTAAGGAAAGAATTGTACATTTCATTTTGATATATCATGTCATTGAAAATAATTCAGAAAAACCTATCTGATGGAGTTGAACTGTGGTGGCGCAGTGGTTAGAATGCAGTATTGTAGGCTGACTCACTGCTCACTGCCAGGAGTTCGATCCTGAATGGCTCAAGGTTGACTCAACCTTCCATCCTTCTGAGGTGTGCAAAATAAGGACCCAGATTGTTGGAGAGGCTTCCGGTTCTGCACAGTAGTGCAGCAGCCAAGGGATCATGGGGGTCTGCACTCTATGCCCAATTTCTGCCTGCTAGGGAACTCTAATTGGGCCTGAAGTTGCCCCGTAGAGGCAACAAAGAAGGAAGGAAGTCCTGCCAATTATGGAGATATGGCAGTCGATCTGATTGGTTTGGGAAAAGCCTTCCAGAAACAAGCAGGAGAAAGGCTAGCTTAACTTCAGAGTCTCACCCAAGCTACAAGCAGCTGAAGCCCAAAAGCTCTACTTTAAGCTGACTGTAAAAAAATATGTTTGGAACTGGATAAGAACAGTAATTTTCTCTCTTCTACTTGAAAATTGATTTCCTGGAAAAAAAAGAGAAGAAAAACCCCAAGAAGCAAAAAGTCTTTGAAAGTGAGAAGGGGGGGATCTTTGCCCCACCCTCTTACAGATGGAAGGGGAGAATTAAACTTTTCAGGGGGAACAGAAATATACTGAAATGAAATGAATATAAGGCTTAATTTGGATAAGTTTGAAATCGGTGGAATCTGTAAAGATTTTCCTTTTAAATCATGAAAATAGAAGTAAACAATTGTTTATTACTGATTGGTGCTGACATGTAGTGGTGGATAAAACAACAGCACTTTGCTTTATTACAGGGACTGGCAAAGCCCAGTAAAAGATAATTAGTTTTTGGTGACCTTCAATGTCTTAATAACAGAGAACAGCTGTGACAAAAAAGCACATTTTGGGCTATCTACAAAGTGAGTATTATAAACACTTAAAAAAATAACTGACCTTTCTGGATTACAAATACCAACTCAAATGTGACTCTAAAGCTGTTTGCAGAGAAAGGAAAACCCTGATTTTTAGCTATCATGGAAAACCAGAGATCTGCAGAAAGAATATACCAAGAAAAAAACAAATACTTTCCAGAAGGAGATCTATGCAACTAATCCAAACAACAATGATCTCAAACCATGAGGAAATTAAAAATAACTTTGAAAATATAAATGAACACATCTCCAATTTACTTTTACAACACAAAAATTCTCAGAAAATAAAAATAGAGTGAGCAGAAAAAACAGACAACTGAATACAAGACAGAGGAGAGAGATTTTAAGATGGAACTTAACAATAGAAGAAAGTATGACTTAGCTCATATGGAAAAAAAACTTAGAGGAAATACTGGACATGGAAAAGGTAACCTATACCCTTAGATTACAAAATAAGTTTGAGAACAAGAAAAAATATTTGACAAAATGGATTCTGCCAGGAGAACTACGAGAACTTGTGAGACAAAAAATGATAAATAAAATCAAGAAAGAAAGAAAGGGAAAGATTCTCAATGAATACAAAGGGGCGAAACCTTCGTACAAAAACATCTTACCTGTTTTGCCTTTTGTACCTGCAACAACATATTTAATATTATAGAAAGATTCTTTCATTCAGCAAAACATATTGATCAGGAAAGATGTTTGGCAAAAAAAAGGCTAAAATGTGAATTAAGAAATTAGATGATGGGATTTACCAGAGGGAATATTCAAAAATTGAACATCTGTTTGAACATGGTTAAAGAAATAGAGAGATTTTGGATAGAAATGAAGATTAGTTTAAGATGGATGAACCCCTCAAGTAACATAGTATTTTTTTCTTTGTGTTTTGTTTTTTGACATGAGAAATATAAAAATGTTAGGATGGTTTATATAAAAGAAATGTTTTCTCTGTTTTCCCGCCTTTTTTTAAAATATGAGAAATGTAAAAGTTTTGGGAAGGCTTGAATGAGAAATAAGACTTAAATACTTAAGAGTAACTAATTTCAAGAAAATCTTAACCAGTAAGAATGCTTTGAATATTGTGGGAAAACAAATTTAATTAAGAATTCTGTAAACAGGATCTATGACAAGGCAATTAGAAAAGAAGCTATATATTGATATGGTTATTATTAGCAGAAACATGAGAAAAATGTCTATATTTAATTGTCATTTATTCAAATAATAAGAACTGTATTAATTTAAGGTTGGCAAAAGAGAATATTATTGGAAGAAGAGAAAATCAAGCAAAGCCATTATATGGACTATAGAATTATAGAAATTAATTGTTATTGATTGTTTTTAAATACTAAGCCAGACAACATGTTGTTTACCAAATATTAAGGTACTTATGTTAAAAGTCAATCAACCATATTTAAAAAGGACCCAGATTGTTGGGGGCAATATGCTGACTCTGTAAACCACTTAGAGAATGCTATAAAGTCCTGTGTGAAGGTGTATGTAAGTCTAAGTGCTATTGCTAAGTGCTATTGCTATGGAGCTAGCATGGCTTTGAAGAAAGAACATTTTTGCTGCTACTATCAATTGTTTATCTCTTCAGTCTTTTCTCTTAATAGATTTTCTGTGTAAGAAAAAAAGGGGGAAGGGGGAGAACATAAAAAGTTATCAATACCAGCTGAGTCCTCTGTACAGTGAGTTTATGAATGTTGCCTGCACCGTAAAATTCTCACACAGAAGTACTGTATCCTTTCCAAATTTAATTAACCTATTAATACTTGGCTTGTTTGGATTTGGCAAAGCAGGTTGAGTGGACCCACCTATTGTGGCTTATAAGCAGTAGGTTTACAAAGGCATTGTGCCACAATGGTTGTAATCCACAAACCATGATTAAAACAAACCATGACAAACCACAACATAAATTCAATACTGGGTTCATACATTGGACTGTGACCAAATGAAGCAAATCACATTGTGGATTTATACAATACAATACAGGTACTGTTATTCACAAACCTGGTTTCATGTCCTTTTGGTAAGCACAATTGGGTAGACTTATTGAACAGGTGGTGCTTGACTTACAACTTGTTGCTTAAAGACGTTCATAGCACTTAGACTTATGTACTGCTTCACAGTGCTTTATAGCCCCGTCTAAGCAGTTTACAAAGTCAGCATATTGCCCCTAACAATCTGGGTCCTCATTTTACTGACCTCAGAAGGATGGAAGGCTGAGTCAACCTTGAGCCAGTGAGGATCGAATTGCCGAACTGTAGGCAGATGGCAACTTGCAGTACTGTATTCTAACCACTGTGCCGCCATGGCTCAGTGGTGATGGGCCTGGAACGGGTGCTTTATGGCTCCTAAAGTCCTTCTGGCTATTGTAAAATGTCCTGCCAACTATCTGCCTCCTCAGTCATGTGACCATATTTCAAGCACTTGGCAACTGGCTCGCCTTTATGACTGGCTACATCCCATTGCAATAATATGACTGTGGCTTGCAACATTTTTTGCCAGTTTCATGATTCATTTAACAACCATGGTGATTCACTGAACAACAGGTGCAAAAAATGTTGTAAAATTGGGTCATTACATAAGTAAGTTACCATAACAACTTACGACTGGAAATCCGGTCCCAGTTGAGTTTGTAAGACAAGAACTACTTATAAAGCATAAATTGCAGTGACATGATTCTAACTTAAAAACCAAACAATCCCCATGATGATTTAGCAGGACAGAGGAACCAAACCAGTATGGTTTATTCAGCAGGCTCTGGATAAAACAAAGCATACTTTCGTGTGATACATGAACCCAGTCTATCTCTTTTTCTGATTACATCTGTTTTTCACCAAAATTCCTGATATGTCTTATTTTGGAAGTTTTCGACTAGAGCTGTTAATGGCCTATATATCTCTGCTCAAATACTCCCTGACATTACACTGGCTTTGATATTTACATTGGCTCAGATTCTGTGCTATCTTTCCCTGAACAATTTCTCACGCTGGAGTTAAAGTATTATCGAATTGGCAGACAACTATACTGGCATAACTTTGCTGCCTCTGACATGTCACCCCAGTGATGCTGCCAAATGTTGCTATCCTTATTTGTTGTGAGTAGAGCAAGTCAAGAAAAAAAATTGGTGAATTCTCTTCCTTCCTTTTCAGCAGGCTTCAGCAGCAAGCAGAAAGTCACTGCCCTTCATAGGAACTGGGACTGGGATTGAAACTGAGGGCAATGACAAATTTTGGTAGATATTTGGACATATGGACTTAGTCGTCTCTCAAAATCTGGTAACACGTGACTTGGTACCGGATTTTGTTGCTCCTGCTTTTGTTGCTTGATTTGACATTGTCCTGTTATCCAACAGATCAAGCCTTTCTCTACCTCCCCTATATCCAGTCCCAGTCCTAGAGAGAGAAAAGGGAACCAGTACTGGTCCTGGATGCCGCTCACCTGCCAGGTGTTTCTCCCCATCATCTTTTCCCCTGACAACACAGCCCCAGATTTCTTAGTTCCTTTTCTGAGCTCAGATGGCTTGTCATCGTCGTGTCTCTCTCCGTCTGCCTCCATCCTTGCCAGCAATTGGAGCAAAACTGCAACTCCTGGAGAACTGAAAAACCAGTGCTGCTCAGGAAGGGCAGGGAAGGTCACAAAATGGACTTTGAGGGTGGAGCTCCAAGGGACGAGTTGCTTTCTCAGCAATGAAGTCACGGCGGCAACAATCTGCAAGAATACATCGCAATTTTATTTCCCCTATCTTACCAGGTGGCTTGCCCAGATCTCAGGAGAAATTAAGAAGGGAGAAGAAGATCCCGAAAAACTTTCAGAGGTACCACCCTCTTCCCTTCCCCCATAGTGATGCCCAATCAGCAGATGACCTGAAATCAACCAACTGTTCAGCACAGGATGAGCAATCTTTCAAGAGAGTATTCAATCTGTCCTTCAAAATGGGTCTTGCACTCTTTCAAAAGAGTACTATATCCATGTTTATAAGGAAACCCTGTAAGGCCTGAACAAGTTGTTTGGGAAGCAGAATCCAGCCATTTATGAGTCACCTCTATGGAAACCTGGTGTCCCACCTTTCCTGCAACCTAAGCCCAAATGGCCACAGTGGGAGACCCTATCAACTGGGGGGGGGCAGGGTCTGCTTGCAATCACCGACAGTAGCCAATAGGAGCTGGGCAAATCTCAAACTTTTTTTGCAGCCACTTTCTTGGTAAACAGTTACAGATCATATCCATGGTGAAAATTGTGACAGGAGAAGAGGGAAAACACACCTTCAAAATTGAAACGCCTGTGGATGATTTTAACATGCCTCTGTTTATAAAAGCAATTTCATGAGACCAGAACTGCTAGGAGGGCATGTTAGTGAGTCCTAAGTCATATGGAAATATTCAAAAGTGATCTGTCAAAGACAATAGTGCACATACTGTATTCCTGTCAGATGCTGCCATGCTAAATTAAGCCAAAGGAAGCCACAGACAGGAAGGGAAGCTTTTAAAAAGGTTCAGTACATTACGCTCAGTTTCCCTAGCAAAATTCCTTTTATTAATGCCGTGATTTTTAATCAGTGAACTCCCAAATTGCAGGGAAATACATTAGTCTTATCTATATAATGCAGGTAGTTTGATTAACATTTTTTATGATAGATTCACAAACTGTGCAAAGCATTAATGAGGCCTGCTTAGTTTTGTCTTAGCATACTGTGTAAACCCAGCCATTATTGTTTATAAAACATGGTTCATGGTATAATATGAACCCAACTAATTGTGGCTTATTCAACAAATCAGGGTTGTGTGATTCCAACTGTAATTTGCTTCTGAAAAAGAGAATTGGAGAGAGAATTAGATCATTGTATGTTAAGAGAATAAAACGCATTGTAAAGGGAGATGAGACTGCAGGAGAAAAATAAATGAATTTTTGGTCTTCTCTAATTAAAAAAAATAGGAAAGTTCTAATCAACTTCATTGATTTTGGGGAGAGATTTCTCTTGATTAACTTTTTCAGAGAGAGATTTTGAAGAATTGAGGGGAATCACAGAAACCTTGAATTAATTTCCAACTTTCACTAATACATTTTCATCACCATGTCTCTAAAAATTCATAAGTGAAATTGGTGATCTAACAAAAAAAAAAATCTAACTTACCTTTTCCATCAAGTTTTGTACCACTCAGAGGTCTGAAAGTAGGCTATATAGTAACAGTAATTTGAAGAGATCTTGCAGACCTCCATGAAATTATAGACCACTTAGCTTAATGTCTCTTCCAAGATCTTTGGTGGAAGGCTGGCCAGCCAAAACAGCTGGTGGGGAAAACAGGTTTATTTATTTATTTATTTATTTAATTTAGATTTAGGGCAGCACCTGGCCTTCGCACTGAGCGGCTCTTTTGTGCTCCCTTGTAAAGACTGTAAAGATGTAAAGACTGCTCCATTTTACCTGGTAGGAAAGATAGCATGTCACTTAAGTTCTTTTGCTATTATTTGCTTGCCCTGAGGAAGGTGTGGGAACCTCTATTAGCCTGTAAGCTGCACTTTTTATTCAGCACGAGGGCCATGGGAGGTGTTCAGTGAGATGACAACAAAACCAGAAGGCAGAGATGAACACTTCCTTCCTTCCTTCCTTCCTTCCTTCCTTCCTTCCTTCCTTCCTTCCTTCCTTCCTTCCTTCCTTCCTCTCTCTCTCTCTCTTTCTTTCTTTCTTTCTTTCTTTCTTTCTTTCTTTCTTTCTTTCTTTCTTTCTTTCTTTCTTATAAAATTAATTTAAAAATTATTTATTATTGTATTTATTTATTTATTGGCTCTTATCCTACCTTTATAATATAATATAAATATAAGCTCATGCCCATTTTGAGTGTATGGGGGAGATTAAAAATAAAAATGGATATCTTTTGCTCAAGTCCACTTTTATTTTAGTAATTGCATCCAAAGAGAGTTCCGCTTGTTTGAGGCTGTACAATAAAATGCTGGCTCATTGTTAGAGGAAGAGAAAGAAGAAGACTAGAGTGGAGTATCCTGTGACTCTTAAATGCAAGCAGTCCATATTACAAGACTTCTTTGCAGATCCTATTGGTACATATATATTTTTTACAGCAAGGTACAAGAACAAATAATGAATTAAAATAGAAAGCATCTTTCAGCAGCAGCAGCATTTTGCACCAGAGAAACACTTTGGGGAGGTTTTTTTTTAGTAATTATTATTATTTGCTAGAAAACATGAAATGATTTGTCCAAGAGCTGTCAACATTACTGAGCCAATGCAAGAGAGCTTATCCTATATTTCCTACTAAAGCGGCCAGTGTATTAAATCTCCGCATTAAAATTCTGACTATGCTTGCCGGTAAAGAGAATTCTTTTTCAAAGAACGCCGTTTTTGTCTCATCCTCGGCTGGATTGATTTCCCCATTACAGCCACCCATTCTTCCAGATTGACGATAAAGAATGAGGCCATTTTGGAGGGCCACGCAAGTGTGACAGTGAAAGAAACGTTTTCTACACCCAGAGCAATTAATTGATCTCCGAGCATCAATATGGCCACGGAGCGGCTGCTTGGCAGAGAAATCAGACGACACACTGCAGCTGCGGAGCGATGGGCTTTACTTGCTTCTGAGCCAGTGAGCTGAAGAGAGAGGACAACCTCAAATTGAGAATAGCTATTAGCTGTCATTGGCAGCACGGTTTTTTGTTTTAATAGGAAACAAAGCAGTGATTTCTAAATGGTCTGCATTGTCGGGCTCTTTAGGGTCAGCACATCTTGCATTCAGCATGTAATGCAGAGAGCCTGTTTGGTGTAGTGGGGAAGGTGCTGGCTTAGAAACCCGGAGACAGTGAATTCTACTTTCATCTTAGGCTGGGGTCTTCAAACTTGGCCCTTTTATAACTTGTGGACTTCAACTCCCAGAATTCCTCAGCCAGCAGGAAAACCCCTTGAATTTCACTGCAAGTGTGGCTTCATGCTTGACTGCCACACTGGAGTTCTGGAAGTCGGTGAGTAAAATATTAGATGGTCGAAGCTTGACCCATCTGTTGCTATGGCTGCAAACGTGCCAAAGGGTTCCGAATGAGATGATGGACACAGCTGAGCTGTGTCCAGTTCCATTTTACATAGAACTCCCTTAAGTTCGACCTGCAGTCACAACTTCTGCTTAAGAGGTCGGTGGGCACCAGTGCAGAACACGCTCCTACGACTGGAGCAGAACCCTACTCGTTGTTGCCCTGGGGCCCTGGTACCTCTCCCGAAAGGCTCGTCCAGCTTGTGGTTCCTCTGGTGACCTTGACACACAGTGGCAATGTGGCCTGGTTTCCCACACAGACGGCACATGGCTGTTCTGAAATGGCAATCTGCGCGTTGATGGCGGCCTCCGCAGCCCAAGCATCTCGGGAACAGAACTGCCTTGTCAGCTGGCTTTGGTCCCCTTTCCTGGTGCCTCTGTATCTTGTTGACTTTGTGGTCAGAGTCGGTGTCTTCCAACCGTTTGACGTCCTTGTGGTGGACGGTTTCTGTGTTTGGATTGCTTTTGGAGGGCTGTAGTGCTTTCATGGCCCCTCTGGCAGCTTTGTCTACCATGACCTCCTTTAATTTCTTTATTTCTTTATTATTTAAATTTATATACCACCCTATTCCCGTAGGACTCAGGGCGGTTTACAGGGAAAATTAAAAAACATAGCATACAAACATTAAAATCAGTCAAAACTATTAATTAAATTCCAGTCCCTGAAATTAAAACTAAAACCCAATTAAATTAAATTAAATTAAATTAAAACCCCTCAGTCTGGGCCAAACAGCTCAAAGAGCCAAGTTTTCAAGTCCTGGTGAAATGAGCGAAGGTTGGGGGCAGTCCTGAGTTCCGTGGAAAGTTGGTTCCATAGGGCCGGTGCGCCCACAGAGAACGCCCTTCCCCTCTTGAAGTGAGAGAGTCTCCTTAGTGAAGAGTTTTTGTTGGAGCTCTCTGTTCCTGAGTCCACAGACTAAGCGGTCTCTTAGTCTCTCTTCTAAGTCAGTGAAATTGCAAAGTCGTGATGCTTGATGAAGCGCTGTGATGAATTGCATCACTGACTCACTGGGTTGTTGTTCGTGTTGCTCGAAGGCGTGACTCCACAATATCACGGACAACTTTGTCTTGATGTGGTCATGTAGTTTTTTCTTTAAATCAGCATACGTGATGGTCTCCAGTATTGCCGGGGCGAACAAGTTCTCGGCGATATCAAAGGTGGCTGGGCCACACACGCAGAGGAGAGTCGCGGCCTTCAGCCCATCTTTGCTGACTTGATTGGCACGGAGGTAGTTTTCCATGCGAGAAATGTAAGATGACCATCTCTCTGCGTGTGTCACATTGAACTCTTCAAGCTTTCCAACCTTCGCCATGGTTCATAGTCTTCGTGGCTTGAGTCTCACGTTGCCTTATGATGCTGGCTTCTGCGTAGGCCCTAGGATGGATCCTTAGGGCTGGGTGGTTTCCAGCATGGCTTGCTAGGTAGACCTGGGGGAGGGGAAACGTAGTTCCTGCCAGCTCTGTGCTGGCCTCACCCCCCCCACCGTGACTTTAGGCTCTTACGATGAAGCAGTACATCCCATCCTCTTCGCCAGAGTTGTGTATTCAGTTCTCGCAGGCATTGAGCAAGACGGGTGGTTCAAACAGCAACAGGCTTTATTGAGAGTCAGAACATAACAGAAGCGATCTAATAGCTGATGCACAGCTATTTATACGGTTGGCCTTTAGGTGGCGACCAATAGATTTAAAGCAGCAGTTTCCCGCCCAAAAACCTACTTAATTGGCTGGAGACAGCCAGTCTAATTTGGCCCAGCAACCGTTACAGCACATGCAAGTGAATTCAGCCATTAGCAAACAGTTTAAACATAAGCAAGCATGTAAGGCCAGTACATACAATTTTTAATAAAATCCCAGTTGAAAGCTAAAACCCAGTGGAGACTAAAGCCAGTATGAATAGTTGTAGGAACTGGGGGTGTCTAGTTTAATGAAGAGAAGGCTGGGGTGACATGATAGTAGCCCTTCAATATTTGAGGTGCTGTCACAGAGAAGAGGGGGGTCAACCTATTCTCCAAAACACCTGAGAGCAGAACAAGAATGAACAGATGGAAGATCCAATCTAGAATTAAGGAAGAATTTCCTGTCAGGGAGAACAACTAACCAGTGGAACAGCCTGCCTCCAGAAGAAGTGGGTGCTCTATCACTGGAGGTTTTAAAGAAGAAATTGGACAACCAATTGTCTGGAATTGTTTAGGGCCATGGTGGCAAACCTATGGCACGCGTGCCACAGGTGGCACGCAGAGCCCTCTCTGTGGGCATGCGCGCCATCGCCCCAGTCTTAGGTCATCAGCTGGGTTTTATAAAACCTTTTCGCTTTAGGCCTCCACCACCATGTGCAAAAAAAGGTTCAATCAATCAATTTCAACTTGTTTCAGGGAAAAAAATATCTCGCAAAGTTGGAATTGATCGATTGAACTTTTTACTCCCACCCAGTCTGCCGTTACCACCCAGTGGTCCACACCCACCCAATGGGCCATGCCCACCCAGCACCTGACGATAAGTGGGTTTTGGGTTGCAGTTTGGGCACTTGGTCTCTAAAAAGTTCGCCATCACTGGTATAGGGTCTCCTGCTCAAGAAGGGGGTTGGACTAGAAGACCTCCAAGGTCCCTTCCAACTCTGTTATTCTATATTCTGTAAATTGAGTTTGACATTTCATGAGACTTCCCAGCTCAACTTGTGACCAGAACTGAGACCAGAATTTCTACTGGCAGTTGTTAAGTGAGTCACACCCAATTTTACAATCATTTTTTTGCCATACAGTAGTTTTTAAATGAGTCACTTGCAGTCATTAGGTTATTAAGTTAATATCATAGTTATTAAGTGAATCTGGCTTCTGGCTTTGCTTGTCAGAAACCATCTGGGAAAGTTGCAAATGGCTATCACATGACTCTGGGATGCTGCAACTGTCATGCCAATTGCCAAGCATTGGAATTTTGATCACGTGATCATGGGGGTGCTGCAATGGTTGTAAGTGCAAGGATCAGTTGTAAGTCACTTTTGGGGGGAGGTGTATGTGTGTGTGAGAGAGAGGGAGGGAGGGAGAGGCAGAGAGGAAAGGCTTTTGGGGGAAGTGTGTATATATGTGAGAGAGGCAGAGAGGAAAGGCTTTTGGGGGAAGTGTGTATATATGTGAGAGAGGCAGAGAGGAAAGGCTTTTGGGGGAAGTGTGTATATATGTGAGAGAGGCAGAGAGGAAAGGCTTTTGGTGGGAAGTGTGTATATATGTGAGAGAGGCAGAGAGGAAAGGCTTTTGGGGGAAGTGTGTATATATGTGAGAGAGGCAGAGAGGAAAGGCTTTTGGGGGAAGTGTGTATATATGTGAGAGAGGCAGAGAGGAAAGGCTTTTGGTGGGAAGTGTGTATATATGTGAGAGAGGCAGAGAGGAAAGGCTTTTGGGGGAAGTGTGTATATATGTGAGAGAGGCAGAGAGGAAAGGCTTTTGGGGGAAGTGTGTATATATGTGAGAGAGGCAGAGAGGAAAGGCTTTTGGTGGGAAGTGTGTATATATGTGAGAGAGGCAGAGAGGAAAGGCTTTTGGGGGAAGTGTGTATATATGTGAGAGAGGCAGAGAGGAAAGGCTTTTGGTGGGAAGTGTGTATATATGTGAGAGAGGCAGAGAGGAAAGGCTTTTGGGGGAAGTGTGTATATATGTGAGAGAGGCAGAGAGGAAAGGCTTTTGGGGGAAGTGTGTATATATGTGAGAGAGGCAGAGAGGAAAGGCTTTTGGTGGGAAGTGTGTATATATGTGAGAGAGGCAGAGAGGAAAGGCTTTTGGTGGGAAGTGTGTATATATGTGAGAGAGTCAGAGAGGAAAGGCTTTTGGGGGAAGTGTGTATATATGTGAGAGAGGCAGAGAGGAAAGGCTTTTGGTGGGAAGTGTGTATATATGTGAGAGAGGCAGAGAGGAAAGGCTTTTGGGGGAAGTGTGTATATATGTGAGAGAGGCAGAGAGGAAAGGCTTTTGGTGGGAAGTGTGTATATATGTGAGAGAGGCAGAGAGGAAAGGCTTTTGGGGGAAGTGTGTATATATGTGAGAGAGGCAGAGAGGAAAGGCTTTTGGGGGAAGTGTGTATATATGTGAGAGAGGCAGAGAGGAAAGGCTTTTGGTGGGAAGTGTGTATATATGTGAGAGAGGCAGAGAGGAAAGGCTTTTGGGGGAAGTGTGTATATATGTGAGAGAGGCAGAGAGGAAAGGCTTTTGGTGGGAAGTGTGTATATATGTGAGAGAGGCAGAGAGGAAAGGCTTTTGGGGGAAGTGTGTATATATGTGAGAGAGGCAGAGAGGAAAGGCTTTTGGTGGGAAGTGTGTATATATGTGAGAGAGGCAGAGAGGAAAGGCTTTTGGTGGGAAGTGTGTATATATGTGAGAGAGGCAGAGAGGAAAGGCTTTTGGTGGGAAGTGTGTATATATGTGAGAGAGGCAGAGAGGAAAGGCTTTTGGGGGAAGTGTGTATATATGTGAGAGAGGCAGAGAGGAAAGCTTTTGGTGGGAAGTGTGTATATATGTGAGAGAGGCAGAGAGGAAAGGCTTTTGGGGGAAGTGTGTATATATGTGAGAGAGGCAGAGAGGAAAGGCTTTTGGTGGGAAGTGTGTATATATGTGAGAGAGGCAGAGAGGAAAGGCTTTTGGGGGAAGTGTGTATATATGTGAGAGAGGCAGAGAGGAAAGGCTTTTGGTGGGAAGTGTGTATATATGTGAGAGAGGCAGAGAGGAAAGGCTTTTGGGGGAAGTGTGTATATATGTGAGAGAGGCAGAGAGGAAAGGCTTTTGGTGGGAAGTGTGTATATATGTGAGAGAGGCAGAGAGGAAAGGCTTTTGGTGGGAAGTGTGTATATATGTGAGAGAGGCAGAGAGGAAAGGCTTTTGGTGGGAAGTGTGTATATATGTGAGAGAGGCAGAGAGGAAAGGCTTTTGGTGGGAAGTGTGTATATATGTGAGAGAGGCAGAGAGGAAAGGCTTTTGGGGGAAGTGTGTATATATGTGAGAGAGGCAGAGAGGAAAGGCTTTTGGTGGGAAGTGTGTATATATGTGAGAGAGGCAGAGAGGAAAGGCTTTTGGTGGGAAGTGTGTATATATGTGAGAGAGGCAGAGAGGAAAAGCTTTTGGTGGGAAGTGTGTATATATGTGAGAGAGGCAGAGAGGAAAGGCTTTTGGTGGGAAGTGTGTATATATGTGAGAGAGGCAGAGAGGAAAGGCTTTTGGTGGGAAGTGTGTATATATGTGAGAGAGGCAGAGAGGAAAGGCTTTTGGTGGGAAGTGTGTATATATGTGAGAGAGGCAGAGAGGAAAGGCTTTTGGTGGGAAGTGTGTATATATGTGAGAGAGGCAGAGAGGAAAGGCTTTTGGTGGGAAGTGTGTATATATGTGAGAGAGGCAGAGAGGAAAGGCTTTTGGTGGGAAGTGTGTATATATGTGAGAGAGGCAGAGAGGAAAGGCTTTTGGGGGAAGTGTGTATATATGTGAGAGAGGCAGAGAGGAAAGGCTTTTGGTGGGAAGTGTGTATATATGTGAGAGAGGCAGAGAGGAAAGGCTTTTGGTGGGAAGTGTGTATATATGTGAGAGAGGCAGAGAGGAAAGGCTTTTGGTGGGAAGTGTGTATATATGTGAGAGAGGCAGAGAGGAAAGGCTTTTGGTGGGAAGTGTGTATATATGTGAGAGAGGCAGAGAGGAAAGGCTTTTGGTGGGAAGTGTGTATATATGTGAGAGAGGCAGAGAGGAAAGGCTTTTGGTGGGAAGTGTGTATATATGTGAGAGAGGCAGAGAGGAAAGGCTTTTGGGGGAAGTGTGTATATATGTGAGAGAGGCAGAGAGGAAAGGCTTTTGGTGGGAAGTGTGTATATATGTGAGAGAGGCAGAGAGGAAAGGCTTTTGGGGGAAGTGTGTATATATGTGAGAGAGGCAGAGAGGAAAGGCTTTTGGTGGGAAGTGTGTATATATGTGAGAGAGGCAGAGAGGAAAGGCTTTTGGTGGGAAGTGTGTATATATGTGAGAGAGGCAGAGAGGAAAGGCTTTTGGTGGGAAGTGTGTATATATGTGAGAGAGGCAGAGAGGAAAGGCTTTTGGTGGGAAGTGTGTATATATGTGAGAGAGGCAGAGAGGAAAGGCTTTTGGGGGAAGTGTGTATATATGTGAGAGAGGCAGAGAGGAAAGGCTTTTGGGGGAAGTGTGTATATATGTGAGAGAGGCAGAGAGGAAAGGCTTTTGGGGGAAGTGTGTATATATGTGAGAGAGGCAGAGAGGAAAGGCTTTTGGTGGGAAGTGTGTATATATGTGAGAGAGGCAGAGAGGAAAGGCTTTTGGGGGAAGTGTGTATATATGTGAGAGAGGCAGAGAGGAAAGGATTTTGGTGGGAAGTGTGTATATATGTGAGAGAGGCAGAGAGGAAAGGCTTTTGGTGGGAAGTGTGTATATATGTGAGAGAGGCAGAGAGGAAAGGCTTTTGGGGGAAGTGTGTATATATGTGAGAGAGGCAGAGAGGAAAGGCTTTTGGTGGGAAGTGTGTATATATGTGAGAGAGGCAGAGAGGAAAGGCTTTTGGTGGGAAGTGTGTATATATGTGAGAGAGGCAGAGAGGAAAGGCTTTTGGGGGAAGTGTGTATATATGTGAGAGAGGCAGAGAGGAAAGGCTTTTGGGGGAAGTGTGTATATATGTGAGAGAGGCAGAGGGGAAAGGCTTTTGGTGGGAAGTGTGTATATATGTGAGAGAGGCAGAGAGGAAAGGCTTTTGGTGGGAAGTGTGTATATATGTGAGAGAGGCAGAGAGGAAAGGCTTTTGGTGGGAAGTGTGTATATATGTGAGAGAGGCAGAGAGGAAAGGCTTTTGGTGGGAAGTGTGTATATATGTGAGAGAGGCAGAGAGGAAAGGCTTTTGGGGGAAGTGTGTATATATGTGAGAGAGGCAGAGAGGAAAGGCTTTTGGTGGGAAGTGTGTATATATGTGAGAGAGGCAGAGAGGAAAGGCTTTTGGTGGGAAGTGTGTATATATGTGAGAGAGGCAGAGAGGAAAGGCTTTTGGTGGGAAGTGTGTATATATGTGAGAGAGGCAGAGAGGAAAGGCTTTTGGGGGAAGTGTGTATATATGTGAGAGAGGCAGAGAGGAAAGGCTTTTGGTGGGAAGTGTGTATATATGTGAGAGAGGCAGAGAGGAAAGGCTTTTGGTGGGAAGTGTGTATATATGTGAGAGAGGCAGAGAGGAAAGGCTTTTGGTGGGAAGTGTGTATATATGTGAGAGAGGCAGAGAGGAAAGGCTTTTGGTGGGAAGTGTGTATATATGTGAGAGAGGCAGAGAGGAAAGGCTTTTGGTGAGAAGTGTGTATATATGTGAGAGAGGCAGAGAGGAAAGGCTTTTGGTGGGAAGTGTGTATATATGTGAGAGAGGCAGAGAGGAAAGGCTTTTGGTGGGAAGTGTGTATATATGTGAGAGAGGCAGAGAGGAAAGGCTTTTGGTGGGAAGTGTGTATATATGTGAGAGAGGCAGAGAGGAAAGGCTTTTGGGGGAAGTGTGTATATATGTGAGAGAGGCAGAGAGGAAAGGCTTTTGGTGGGAAGTGTGTATATATGTGAGAGAGGCAGAGAGGAAAGGCTTTTGGTGGGAAGTGTGTATATATGTGAGAGAGGCAGAGAGGAAAGGCTTTTGGTGGGAAGTGTG
This sequence comes from Vipera ursinii, assembly GCF_947247035.1. Lineage (NCBI taxonomy): Eukaryota > Metazoa > Chordata > Lepidosauria > Squamata > Viperidae > Vipera > Vipera ursinii. Next base: position 205,944,372 of record NC_139512.1, read on the forward strand.
TATATATGTGAGAGAGGCAGAGAGGAAAGGCTTTTGGTGGGAAGTGTGTATATATGTGAGAGAGGCAGAGAGGAAAGGCTTTTGGGGGAAGTGTGTATATATGTGAGAGAGGCAGAGAGGAAAGGCTTTTGGTGGGAAGTGTGTATATATGTGAGAGAGGCAGAGAGGAAAGGCTTTTGGGGGAAGTGTGTATATATGTGAGAGAGGCAGAGAGGAAAGGCTTTTGGTGGGAAGTGTGTATATATGTGAGAGAGGCAGAGAGGAAAGGCTTTTGGTGGGAAGTGTGTATATACCGGTATGTGAGAGAGGCAGAGAGGAAAGGCTTTTGGTGGGAAGTGTGTATATATGTGAGAGAGGCAGAGAGGAAAGGCTTTTGGTGGGAAGTGTGTATATATGTGAGAGAGGCAGAGAGGAAAGGCTTTTGGGGGAAGTGTGTATATATGTGAGAGAGGCAGAGAGGAAAGGCTTTTGGTGGGAAGTGTGTATATATGTGAGAGAGGCAGAGAGGAAAGGCTTTTGGGGGAAGTGTGTATATATGTGAGAGAGGCAGAGAGGAAAGGCTTTTGGTGGGAAGTGTGTATATATGTGAGAGAGGCAGAGAGGAAAGGCTTTTGGTGGGAAGTGTGTATATATGTGAGAGAGGCAGAGAGGAAAGGCTTTTGGTGGGAAGTGTGTATATATGTGAGAGAGGCAGAGAGGAAAGGCTTTTGGTGGGAAGTGTGTATATATGTGAGAGAGGCAGAGAGGAAAGGCTTTTGGTGGGAAGTGTGTATATATGTGAGAGAGGCAGAGAGGAAAGGCTTTTGGTGGGAAGTGTGTATATATGTGAGAGAGGCAGAGAGGAAAGGCTTTTGGTGGGAAGTGTGTATATATGTGAGAGAGGCAGAGACGAAAGGCTTTTGGTGGGAAGTGTGTATATATGTGAGAGAGGCAGAGAGGAAAGGCTTTTGGTGGGAAGTGTGTATATATGTGAGAGAGGCAGAGAGGAAAGGCTTTTGGTGGGAAGTGTGTATATATGTGAGAGAGGCAGAGAGGAAAGGCTTTTGGGGGAAGTGTGTATATATGTGAGAGAGGCAGAGAGGAAAGGCTTTTGGTGGGAAGTGTGTATATATGTGAGAGAGGCAGAGAGGAAAGGCTTTTGGTGGGAAGTGTGTATATATGTGAGAGAGGCAGAGAGGAAAGGCTTTTGGTGGGAAGTGTGTATATATGTGAGAGAGGCAGAGAGGAAAGGCTTTTGGTGGGAAGTGTGTATATATGTGAGAGAGGCAGAGAGGAAAGGCTTTTGGGGGAAGTGTGTATATATGTGAGAGAGGCAGAGAGGAAAGGCTTTTGGTGGGAAGTGTGTATATATGTGAGAGAGGCAGAGAGGAAAGGCTTTTGGTGGGAAGTGTGTATATATGTGAGAGAGGCAGAGAGGAAAGGCTTTTGGTGGGAAGTGTGTATATATGTGAGAGAGGCAGAGAGGAAAGGCTTTTGGTGGGAAGTGTGTATATATGTGAGAGAGGCAGAGAGGAAAGGCTTTTGGTGGGAAGTGTGTATATATGTGAGAGAGGCAGAGAGGAAAGGCTTTTGGTGGGAAGTGTGTATATATGTGAGAGAGGCAGAGAGGAAAGGCTTTTGGTGGAAGTGTGTATATATGTGAGAGAGGCAGAGAGGAAAGGCTTTTGGTGGGAAGTGTGTATATATGTGAGAGAGGCAGAGAGGAAAGGCTTTTGGTGGGAAGTGTGTATATATGTGAGAGAGGCAGAGAGGAAAGGCTTTTGGGGGAAGTGTGTATATATGTGAGAGAGGCAGAGAGGAAAGGCTTTTGGTGGGAAGTGTGTATATATGTGAGAGAGGCAGAGAGGAAAGGCTTTTGGTGGGAAGTGTGTATATATGTGAGAGAGGCAGAGAGGAAAGGCTTTTGGTGGGAAGTGTGTATATATGTGAGAGAGGCAGAGAGGAAAGGCTTTTGGGGGAAGTGTGTATATATGTGAGAGAGGCAGAGAGGAAAGGCTTTTGGTGGGAAGTGTGTATATATGTGAGAGAGGCAGAGAGGAAAGGCTTTTGGGGGAAGTGTGTATATATGTGAGAGAGGCAGAGAGGAAAGGCTTTTGGTGGGAAGTGTGTATATATGTGAGAGAGGCAGAGAGGAAAGGCTTTTGGGGGAAGTGTGTATATATGTGAGAGAGGCAGAGAGGAAAGGCTTTTGGGGGAAGTGTGTATATATGTGAGAGAGGCAGAGAGGAAAGGCTTTTGGTGGGAAGTGTGTATATATGTGAGAGAGGCAGAGAGGAAAGGCTTTTGGGGGAAGTGTGTATATATGTGAGAGAGGCAGAGAGGAAAGGCTTTTGGTGGGAAGTGTGTATATATGTGAGAGAGGCAGAGAGGAAAGGCTTTTGGGGGAAGTGTGTATATATGTGAGAGAGGCAGAGAGGAAAGGCTTTTGGTGGGAAGTGTGTATATATGTGAGAGAGGCAGAGAGGAAAGGCTTTTGGTGGGAAGTGTGTATATATGTGAGAGAGGCAGAGAGGAAAGGCTTTTGGGGGAAGTGTGTATATATGTGAGAGAGGCAGAGAGGAAAGGCTTTTGGTGGGAAGTGTGTATATATGTGAGAGAGGCAGAGAGGAAAGGCTTTTGGTGGGAAGTGTGTATATATGTGAGAGAGGCAGAGAGGAAAGGCTTTTGGGGGAAGTGTGTGTGAGAGAGACAGAGGAAAGACTTTGGGGGAAGTGTGTGTGAGAGAGAGCAAGGGCCTTTTGCGAGCAAAGGGTGAGAGAGCAAGGGCTTTTGAGAGCGAAGAATAAGAGAGAATGAGAGAGAGTGAGGGTTTTTTGTGAGTGAAGGGTGAGAGAGTGAGGGGCTTTTGTGAGCGAAGAATAAGAGAGAATGAGAGAGAGTGAGGGGCTTTTGCGAGTGAAGGGTGAGACAGCGAGGGGCTTTTGTGAGTGAAAAACAAGAGAGAAAATGAGAGTGAGGGGGTTTTGTGAGCAAAGGATGAGAGAGAGAACAAGAGAGAGCAAGGAGCTTTTGTGAGTGAAGGGTGAGAGAGTGAGGGGCTTTTGAGAGTGAAGGGTGGGAGAGAGGGGCTTTTTATAGTTTGTAACATTTTATTAGATTATAAAATAAAATACAAAAACACAAAAGCAAATAGTAGGACACAGTGGGGAGGACAAAGGGGGGAATCTAACCAAGTAAAACCCAAAATCCCCCCCTTTTTTTAGTCATCAAGTTTTTGACACTTTGCTAAGCACTAGTATTACTCGAATATTGTCATGTCCTAAAAGTGGTACAATCTGTGAAAAGGTTGAAAAGCCCTATGTTAGAGTACAAGGAGGAGGAAAACCAATATTTGAACTCTTCAAGACTTGCTCCATCCTTCTGCTCCTGGTTTTTAGTAAGCTGTTGTCATTTATGTGCTCTTACCCTTTCTATCTGCTGCTTTTGTTGCTTTTAACTGTACTTTTTGATCAGTTTTCAGGTCACCAAACTCCTCAAGACTCTGGGCAGCTCACAACCTAGAAGCAGGAAAATAGTAAAACAATAAGAACAAAGATGATACGAATGTGGAAGGAAAAATACTTAATAGAGTATAATTCTCCAGGGACTAAAACCAGTATATCCAAAGCCTTTGGGGAACAGTCAGATTTCAATATTTTTTTGAATGTATGGATCTCTGGAGAGATGCTTTTGCAGAAGCAGATGTTGCAACAGGGAAGGCACACTTCGTACGTCCCAAGAGGTGACGTTGTTTAATCAAAGGAAATTGAAGCGTACTGTTCAGACTTACAGAATAGGTGGAAATAGGTGGTCCCTCAGACAACCAGGCCATTTGTCATGGGAGGCTTTGTAGCAGCACAAAGCAGCACCTTGCATTACACTCAGAATCAGTGCAACTCATGGAACTGTGGTATCATATGGGCGTATCAAAGTATACCCATTATTGCCTGTGCTGTTGCATTCTGGACCAGCTGTAGTTTTTGAATATTCTTTGAGGGTGGCCCCATGTGGAATACGTTGGAACAGTCCACCCGTGAGGTGACCAGGGCGTGAGTGACAACAGGCACACTATGTGGATCAATGCAAAGCCGACCACTCCTGACCGCAGTGCCACCTGCTGTTCATACAAGAACCATGAGTCCAGGAAAAAAAACACCCCAAAATGTGCACTGGTCCGGAATGGGAAAGGACAATCCCCTACAAGACTAGAGTTGAAGAGTTCGCAGAGTTGGGGGTCCCAAATATACCCAGCTACTCAGTCTTCTGAGGACTGAGCCTGAATCAGTTATGTTGTAGTTTCTAATCTGCAGCAGGATGTCAGCATAATGTTCTCCAGTTATTTTGAACCACAATTCCCACCACATGAGAATCATCACCCTAAATAATACTATGGAGAAGGACTTTCTGATGATGTCATAAGTAATAGACCCCCCAGGATGCTGTGGTATTGTGGCACACATACTGTAGAAGACCGAGGACATTATAAGCACATTTCATCCCTCCTCCCATTCTACCTTTCTACACAAATATATACGTATATCAAAGCTTACTTGTTTTTAAATGCATCACTTGGCCACAGGACTTTCTCCACAGCAATTCTCTGCTGCCATCATATGAAGGTAGAGGGTACTCATGGTGAATTTGTCTATACCTCAGGCTGGGTTTGTAACTGTATTTGGCTATGGTTATATTAACCATGGTTTGTTGAATAAAACCTAATTGATTGACTTCATTGTGATGGGTGATCTCTGTAGTTATAATGTGATTTTTTTCTTTGTAGCTTGGCATGATATCCACCATTAGGATTTATTTGCTGAAGCACAAGTAGTATGTGTGATTCAACACGATACATCAATTTAACTGTAACTTCATACCTTACATCAAGCAATAATGTTATTTGTCTTTGGCTTAGAGTTTGCATTAAACACAACAGTCATGATTGTCATGCCCCAGCATATAATTGTGTATGCACTGTTGTTGCTCTCTAGCCCCATCTAGTGGCCAGGGGCCAAACACCAATCTGTATTGTTTGGAAGCTGACCGGACCCCTTTTAAGAGTTATCTATCCATGAGCCCTCACTCCCAGAACAAGTGCATGCTGGGAAGCCAGATTCCATTTCCTTTAGCATTTGGAAGGAAGCAGAAGCAGCAGGAAGAATCCAGTCTAATCTATGGCACATGTTCATTTCAGAACAAAACCTACATCCCCCCCACACAGCATCACTGGTGAGATTTAGATTTATCTCTAGTTGTTAATTTTTGTGTTCACCACCAACTCAATATTGCTTATTTTGTACTTGGGTTCTTATTGTATGTATTTCTATTTTCCCCAGTTTTACCCTTCCTGTTCTTTTAATAAAGCATTCAGATTTATGCATACAGTCTATTTTATTGGAGGATGGGTGGGCTTACCTGCATGTCAAGCTGCACACAGAGTAACGTGTAGTGAGTGCAGAACACTGGTTCTTAATCATAACTTATGGGTTTGGGTGTTATAGGTCCAAATTAGACAACAATGACTTAAGGCTGATATTTATGACCAGTTTGCCCAAGTGCAAATAAGGTTCCTGACCACTTCTCAAGTGCAGGATAATATGATGTCATATTCTACCCACTGACAACCTACTGGGAATGCAGTCCTATCTGGTTCACTTCTGAGTTACAAATTACAAATTCACCAGTTCAACAGTGAAAAGATATCCTTAAAAAAAATCTACTGATGGAAAAATAATCAGGAAAAATGGTAAAATCGTACAGTGATGTCTTAAAAAAACAACAGGCTACCTGTGGATATACCAGATGGAAAGTATTAAGTGCAAAAAGGAGTCAGTGGAGAATGGCTCATACAATGACCTCTTCCCTTTAAAAAAAAAAGTGACTGTTTGCTATCTTGGCAGGGGTGAGAAGGACAAAGAAGCACAAGAACCTGCAAATTAAGGACCATGTCAAATGCTTAACATCAGACCATTGCCATGGCCAAAGGAAACAGAAGGATTTTTTTAAGCCAACTTCATTTCTGTAGTGTATGCGACTAAAAGCATACACAGGATGTCAGCACAGCAGGGAGCTGGACAGCTCCAGGCTATAACCGCATTTGGCGGGAAAGCCTGTTTCGAACAAAGCCTGACAGCCTCGGGGCATGGTCAGCTCTGGCGGGAAGCCAGGGTTTAAATCTATTGGCCACCTGCACTGGCGGGAAGCCCAGGTTTGAATCCATTGGATGGTATTCACCTGGGCAGGTATAAAGATACGCCAGGTAACCCCCTTTCCCCAGCTTCGTTCCTGACCTCAATAAAGAAGTGATTACCCAGCTGAGTGTCCGTCCCTGTGTGCGACCACGCTACATTGCAATTTCCAGCTGGTTTATATATGGGAGAATTCAAGTGGCTTAAGGAGGCAGTGCAGAAGATCCCTTACACAACCTTCAGCTAAATGCTGGCTTGCAAAGATAAGGAAAGCCAGGCACACAATAATGGGGGCAGCAAAAGTAATGAAATCTGCAACTTGGCATATATTTTTGACTATTTCCTAAATATAGCGGATGGTGTGTTGATACAATTGGAAGAATTGTCTGAAAGGTTTGGCTTGGACTACAACCTTGAAGAGTTCAGTTCAGTTCCTCATTTAACTAAAATTTCAGTAGCTGTTCTTGGGTCCATCACTTTCTTGCCACCTATTTCCTCATTTTGAAGATCTTACAAAGATTTACTCCATTTTCCCCCCCTGAATCAACACCTTCCAAATCAGCTTGCAGCATTCTAAGTAGAATCCCTTTAACCAATAGCATGGAGTAAGCAATGCTCTTGCTGATATTTGAGGACTGTGGAAGGTTTTGAGAAGTTCTAGAAATATCAGTCTGGGAAAGTATGGAGATGAAAATTGGGCTGAAGAAAAAAAAGGTATTGCTATCCACCCAGCCGGTTTTCTTAGGAAAATGAAGATCTTTGCTGCAGCAATCTTGATTCGATCTGCCAAATTCAGAATAAGAGAGGCAGTTGGGACAAAGAAAAAGACATACATTGCATGCCTATAAGTACCTACAGATGAATTCCCATGTAATAAAGAGTGCCGCCCCAAACTAGCTCTGTTTGCAAACAGGAGAAAATTCTGGCCTGAGCTCTCTCATTTATATAGCTGTGCAGGCTGCTCCCCTCATATAGACTAGTTGCTTCAATTTGTTGGAACCAGGACTTTGCCGAAGCTGGCATTCTACCCTAGTGGGCATAGTGCCACCTAAACAGATGGGCCCAAGTACAGGCATATTCAAGAGGAGCCGTATTCAAGAGGCTTTTCTGCCTGCTTATAATGGGCAGGATATCAGCACAGGAAGCTGAGTACAACAGCAACTTGGGCAACATTTCAGCAAATTTAAGAGAGAGTCCTAGATGCCAAATATTTCAGAGAGAAACAGAAAATTGGGAGTTGAACAATAGAAACTATAATTCATACTGTGGATAGAGATTTCTTCCATGTGACTGAAAGGCTTGGACTGCCTTGAAATCTTTTTGATTTTATTTAGAGGTCAGAGGATTGTTGTTAGCAGGGCTTTTTTTGTCATAGAATGCCCAGAACGGAGTTCTGGCACCTTTTTTGGATGGAGCCTTGTAGAGTAGGCAAGGTGGGTTGTATGACATATGTGAGTTCCGGCACCTTTTTCTTTTACAAAAAAGCACTGGTTGTTAGCATCTACTGTATGCCTCCTGAAATTCAGGGTTTTATAATAGATGTGCATCACACCTTGTTAAGACATTATTTATATAGTTATGGTTGACTAAACAACCTGAATGAAAGCTTCAACATTAAACCAAAAATCATAGATCATTTCCCAACTAGGAGTTTATAACGTCTTCTAAAAATCATCTAATCATCGCTGTGTCAAAAATACTTGAACGAAGGCAGTCTTTATTTTACTTCAGCATTGCCTGAGTGATGCTGTGATATGCAATAAGTCATTGATGGAGTTAGGGCCATCATTTCCAAATCATGGTGGCTGGTTTCACACAAGAGCATGCTAATCAGAAATCAAATAACTCAAATGCTGGGCTTAATGGAATATGTGAAGTCAGACATGGTCGCGCTGGTGAATGATCTCTGGCGGGCTCGGGACAGGGGTTGCTCCTCTGTCCTAGTCCTATTAGATCTCTCAGCGGCTTTTGATACCATTGACCATGGTATCCTACTGCGACGTCTCAGGGGGTGGGAGTGGGAGGCACTGTTTTACAGTGGTTCTCCTCCTATCTCCTGGGCTGCTCACAGTCGGTGTTGACGGGAGGGCAAAGATCCACCCCGAGGCCTCTCACTTGTGGAGTCCCTCAGGGGTCAGTTCTCTCGCCCCTCCTGTTCAACATCTATATGAAGCTGCTGGGCAAGGTCATTCGTGGTTTCGGGGTGAGGTATCATCAGTACACTGATGATACCCAACTTTTTCTCTCCACCCCGAACCAACCCAGCGATGCCCTCGCCATGATGTCCTGTTGCCTGGAGGCGGTCCAGGTCTGGATGAGGAGAAACAGGCTTCGTCTCAATCCTGCCAAGACTGAGTGTCTTTGCGTATCGGCATCTTGGGCTAACCAAACTATTCCACCTTTAATGATGGGGGGTGAGGTGTTACCCCCCTGTTGATAGGGCTCGCAACTTGGGCATCCTCCTGGACTCACGGCTCAATTTTGAAGATCATAGAGGAGCCGTGACCAGGGGAGCTTTTGCCCAGGTTCGCCTGGTGCGCCAGTTGCGACCCTACCTGGACCGAGATGCCCTACGCACAGTCACTCATGCGCTCATGACCTCCTGTTTAGACTACTGCAACGCCCTCTACATGGGGCTGCCCTTGAGGACCACTCGAAGGCTTCAACTGGTGCAGAATGCGGCCGCGCGAGTTGTGATGGGGGTTTCCCGATACTCCCATGTAACACCTCTACTCCGTGAGCTGCATTGGCTTCCGGTTGCCCTCCGGGTGAGATTCAAGGTGCTGGTGATGACCTATAAAGCCCTAAATGGCTTGGGTCCAGGATATTTGAGGGAACACCTGCTGCCAGCATCAGGTTCCCTTCGTCCATTGCGCTCGCAGAGGGAGGGTCTTCTCAGGGTGCTGCCGGTAAAAGATTGCCGGCGGATAACACCCAGGGGGAGGGCCTTTTCTGTGAGTGCACCTGCCCTCTGGAACCAGCTGCCCGTGGAACTCAGGACTGCCCCTGACCTACGTTCATTCTGCTGGGACCTGAAGACCTGGCTCTTTGAGCTCTCTGGCCCAGGCTGAGAATTTTAACTGGGGTTTTATTTTCAGGGATAATTTAATCTTTTAATTCTCTTTTAATTCTCTTTTAACTTTGTATTTTGTATTGGTGTGATTTTAAAATGCATATATATATATATATATATATATATATATATATATATATATATATATATATATATATATATATATATGTTTTTGTAGATTCTCGCGGGTGTCTGTATGTGTAGATCTAGAGTCTCGGGTTTCTTCCCACGTTCCTTTCATCTTCAGAATGTTGTGGCGACGTTTCGACAAAATCCCATCCGTCATCATCAGGCCGGAGTGTTCCTCCTGCTGCTTCCAGGAGCAATGCGTGGTCTGGCTGTTCCTTTCCTTCCAACTGCCGGTGGGGCTGTGTTCTGACTGGGTGGAGGTGTGGCTGCTTTCTGATTGGGTGGGGGTGTCCTCCGACTGGGTGGAGGTGTGGTTGTCTTCTGATTGAGTGGAGGCGTGGCTGTCTTCTGATAGGGTGGATGCCACCAGCCCCAGCAAGACTCATCCACACCCAGAACAAAAACTCTCCCACACAGAAGACAGAACAAGTCAAGCAAAAGTGCCATCACCCAAGCAGAAGAACGCACACACGAACCTGACTGACCCATACCAGAGATACATAGCAGGTCCTCGAACTCGGAGCCAAACCAAAGCTCTGGAGGCCACTACACAGCCCACTCCTCAGGACACCAAATCACAACACTCAGGATATTACAACACAACAAAAAACCCCACCCATTCAGAACACACCCCACCCAATCAGAAGACAGCCACGCCTCCAACCAATCAGAAGACAACCACGCATCCACCCAATCATATATATGTTTGTGTGTGTGTGTGTGTAAACCCCTCATCCTCCTGGTGACAATAATCAAATGAACCATTTGATGGGCTTCATGCTACTCTGGGGTCCCCAGGCTCATTGGCAAAACCAGGTTTTCAGGGTCTTGTGAGAGAGTATCAAAGTGGAGGCCAATCTTATCTCTGTAGGGAAAATGTTCTATAGGGAGAGAGTCATGGAGAAGGCCCTTGTTGGTCCTGCTAGATGGACCTCCTTAGGAGATGGGTTCTCTAACATTCCCTGCCTCTTTGCTCTGGTGGGTTGGAAAGACATTTGTGACCAGGTCAGAGTCTTTATTCAATAATAATAGAATTGTTTTACACTACCGTAAGAGACATTTTTCACTGGAGTTGGCTGATGGGAAGGCTTAACCATGCAGGAACCACCCATTTGCAGAGTAGACGAAACCCATGTGTCAAGATAGATCGAGTGCTTCCAAGGCATTCAGAAGAAAAGCCAAATATCTATTGACTCAGAAAAGGAAGAGGAAAAACTCCAGCCTTTAAACTCTGGAGGCATAAACACATTGATTTTCATAAAAAATGATCTTTCTGGCCTGGACTGAGGGGGTTTTAATTTAATTTTAAATTTTAAATTTTAATTTGTTTTAATTGTGGGCTAGTCTTAATTTAATTCTATTTTAATTGTATTTATTTGTATTGTTTTAATTCACCCTGTAAACCGCCCTGAGTCCTTCGGGAATAGGGCGGTATATAAAATTAAATAAATAAATAAATAAATAAATAAATAAATAAATAAATAAATAAATAAACTGCAAGCAACAATTTTCCCCATATAATTGACTTTATTCTTGTCTATAATAAAAATGCTATGTTCTGAGTCAGAGTCCTCTGTCAGATAAGGCAATTTCTGAACAAAGGTTCAAAGTTTGGTGAACTGAGATTGATAAATCTGGCAGTTGTAGTTGTTTCCTTCTGATTCCCCTTTCTGCTTGTCTCCAGACCTCCCATCCCATCTGTCATGGATTCTGTTTGGGAGTTTTAACAACTAAGAGGGCCCTTGAAAATTGGTAGATAATCAGACTTCCTGTTTGGCAGCCATCGGGACAACTGGGAAAAGCCGGTGCTCGGCTTTCCAGCTTGGTTTTTCTTTGTCTAGCGACCCTTAAAGGGTTGGAAAGTTGCCCTGGAGGGGCAATGAAGGAGGAGGGATACTTCAGGAGCTCAGATCAGGGGGCACCCGATCGGAGTGAACTGTAGGACCATCTGGAAAAATGAAAGAAAAGGCTGTTAAGATCTACCAGCCATAGTCGTCTCCAGCAGGAAGAAAAAGGACTATAAATCAGCAGAATCTCAACTGCATGCTGAAGCTGGGTGAGCAAGATTTTGTCTTTCCTTCTCCTTGAGGATTATAAATGTTGTACCCCTGATGGGAAAGGGCTGAAAAGTAAGGACCCCCCCTGAAGGATTAAAAGTGGTGAGTAATTATAGAGGGGGAAAGACTCTCTGTTAAAAATATCAGACATTGATAAATAAGCCAAGGAGGACATCTAGTGGTGAAAGAAGAATGAAATTTCTGATATACTGTGAGGATTAATTGTTGTTGACTGAAGTAACTTGACAAAGAACACCTTCAAATGATAAGACTGCCTTGCTGTGAGATTGAGATTCAAAGCTACTTTTATTGAATTTGGCTAAATCTAAACAGATGTTATTTTGGCTTTAGATTGTAAGCTGTAAAATGGCTTCATCGAATATTACTAGACTTATGAAGAAAACTTCTTCTGCACTCTCAGTAGGACAGTCCAGTCCTACAACACAGGGATCTATTGAAGCAATGTTGCAACATGAAAAGATAAGCACTGCTCAAAGTGAAACACATACTTCATTAAAATTCTTCAAGAACTTATGCTAAAAAGTCAAGAGACATTGGAGAAAAACCACCTGGAAATGCAAGAGAATCACAGAAAGACTCAAAGTAAACTGGAGAAACTAAATGAAGAAATTTTGGATATAAAGGGAAAATTTGAAGCTCAGAATCAAATGATAATAAAAAACAACAGAAAATACACAAAATTGAAGAAAAAACAGATGAGAATGATAAAAAGATAGAAATGTTACTACAAAAAAATGAAAAATTAGAGAATGCAATCAAGACTTTAGAGCTGGAAAAAGCGGAACATTATTTAAGATTCCAAAATATCCCTGAGGATAGAGAAGAAAACATAGCAGAGGTGATTATTGACATCCTGGAGGAGGCTCTGAAGGCAGATCGAGGAGAAATTCAGCTAGAGGTAGATGAGATATTTTGCTTCAATTCAAGCTACGCAAGAAGAAATAAACTGCCAAGAGAAGTACATGTACGGTTTACAAAGAAGACAACAAGAGATGAAGTACTACGGAAAGTTAGAGATGAACCAATACAATATAAAAATAAAGAAATTGTGGTCTTAAAGCAGATATCCAAGAGAGACACACAAAGACAGTATCACTTTTTGACCACAAAGCTGATTGCCAATGGTATAAATTTCAGATGGTTGATGCCAGAAGGCATCTTAATAAACTGGAACAATACAAGATATAGACTGGACTCAATTTGGAAAGCAGAAGATTTTGAAGTGAGGAATAGGTCAATCTTAGATGAAGGAGTGAAACCAAGCCAAGAGAAGAGTAAGGAGCAGAAACAAACAGAAGAGAGGACCCAAGGATCAACTGCACAAACAGAAGAACAGAAAGAGGAAGACGACCAAAAGGGTGAGGATGAAGGACTTGCCAGAGAACAAAGGACTACTAGATCTACTAGACCAAAATATAAATAAATGGAAATGGAGAAAGAAAATGGAATCTTCTCAGTAAACATAAATGGACTGAATTCCCCAATTAAAAGAAATAAGATTTTTAGGAAATTACGGAAATTGAATTTGGATATAATCTGTTTGCAAGAAATGCATATCAAAGAACAACATCATAAATTATTGGAATATCCCAAAATTGGGAAACTTTATTATGCATTAGCGCAACAGAAAAAAAGAGGAGTCACTATATACCTTAAAGAGACAATAGATTCTAAAATGGTATATTCAGATGAAGAAGGAATAATTATTTTTATTGAAAAGTTTTAAAATACATTTTAAAAACATAAACTCTCTCCCTCCCCCTCTCCCCCCACTTACCCTCCCCCCCTCCCCCCCAACTTCCCAGAGCTGAATACAGGGTATTAACTTTTACAAACTTAAGCTAAAATATGCTAACTAACTAAAAAAAACATTAAATTCTATCACACTTTAACTCCCCTTAAACATAACTAAGTAACTAACTAGTAATGAATACCTAATAATACATCATATAAAACTAATACTTATTCATATGCTAAATGAATCTTTTTAGTCCCATATTTATTTTGAATATACTCGATCCATCTTCTCCATTCCACAATATATCTCTGTTGCGATTGTTCTTTCAAATATGCTGAAATCTTTGCCATTTCCGCCAGGTTTGAAACTTTCAAAGTCCACCCTTCTATAGTAGGCAGTTCCTCCTTCTTCCAATATTGTGCTACTAAAAGTCTTGCTGCCGTAATTAAGTTCAACATCAATTTAGTATCTATCACAGTACAATCTGTAATAATACCCAACAGAAATAGCTGTGGAGAAAACCTTATCTTTTTCTTAAATATCTTCTGCATATTCCACCAAATTTTAATCCAAAAAGCTTTAACTTTTTTACAAGTCCACCATATATGATAATACATTGCATCCTCACAACCACACCTCCAACATTTAGGCTGGCAGTTCAGATACATACTTGGTAATTTTTTAGCATCTAAATGCCATCTATAAAACATTTTATAAAAATTCTCTCTTAAATTTTGTGCCTGTGTAAATTTTACATTTCTGACCCATATCTTTTCCCAAGTATCCATTGTTATAACCTCCTTCTGGGCCCACTTTATCATACAATCTTTAACAAGTTCCGTTTCTGAGTCTATTTCTATCAGTACATTATATATCCTTCTTATATGTGCTTGACCTTGATCTCTAATTTGTTTTACCAAATTTCCATCAGTTAGTGAAATACCAACTTTCTGATCTTCTTTCCATCTTGCTTGTAACTGCCCATACTGGAACCAAGTTTGTACTATTTTCCCTTCTTTTAAAATATTATATGGCTTTAATTGCTATACATTCCTTTCCATCCTAAGAATTTCTTTATATGTAGTCACCTCATGTTTAAATCCCACATTTATATTTTCTATTGCATGTTTAGGTATTGCCCAAATTGGTATTTTATAGTTTAACTTATGTCGATATTTTTTCCAAACTCGCAACAGAGCATACCTTAAAATATGTGTCTTAAAAACATTATCCACCTTCTTGTCATACAATAAATATGCATGCCAACCAAATAACAAATCATGACCCTCAGTATTCAATAATCTCCCTTGTGTTAGATTAAACCAATCACTAATTGATGATAAAACAGCAGCCTCATAATATAATTTAAAATTGGGCATTTTAAGACCACCTCTTTCACGTACATCCTGCATTATCTTAAATTTAACTCTTGGTCTTTTCCCTGCTCAAACAAATTTATTAATACCTTTCTGCCATTCCTCCAGATTTGAATCTTTTTTAAGTATAGGTATCATTTGAAACAAAAATAAAAATTTTGGCAAAACATTCATTTTTACTGCTGCGATTCTTCCCAATAAAGATAATTGTAATTTTTTCCAACTATCTAACTCTTTTTGTGTTTTTAACCATAACAATTCATAATTATTTTTATATAATTTTACATTTGAAGCTGAAAGATATACCCCCAAATATTTAATCTTTTTTACTATTTCAAATCCCGTTAACTCTTCTAAAACAACCTTTTGTTCTACAGTCATATTTTTAGACAATATTTTAGTTTTTTGCGTATTTATCTTAAATCCAGAAACTTTTCCATATGACAATATTATCTCCATCAAATCTACAACCGAGTAAGTTGGTTGACTTAATGTAATAACCAAGTCATCCACAAACGCTCTCAATCTAAAATCTTGATCTCTTATTTTAATTCCCTTAATTTTATTTGAGTCTCGTATCTTAATCAATAATATTTCCAATGTTAAAACAAACAACAAAGGTGACAATGGATACCCCTGTCTTGTACTCTTATCAATGTAACATGTTTCTGTCAGACTACCATTGATTATTATTTGAGCTGTTTGCTTCTGATACATTGCCCTAATAGGTTGTAAAAAATTATCCCCAAACTCCATTTTCTCCAGTACCTTAAATAAAAATTGCCAGTCCAATTGATCAAAGGCTTTTTCAGCATCCAAAAAAAGCAGTGCTGCAGAGACCTGGTTATTTCTTTCCAAAAATTCCAATAAGTCTACAATATGTCTCACATTATTCTTCATTTGTCTACCACTTATAAATCCTGTTTGGTCACTATGAATCGTTTGCTGCATTACCTTCATTAATCTATTTGCTAAAATTTTTGCAAATATCTTATAATCAGTATTTAAAAGTGATATTGTCCTGTAATTTTTGGTTTGGGTAAGATCTTGATCTTCCTTTGGAATCAACGATATGAAAGCTGTTTTCCACAATGGAGGCACTTCTCCTCCAGATTGAATTGTTCTAAATAATTCTTTTAAAGGTTCCACCATTTCTAACTGTAAATCTTTATAGTAAACAGCAGTCAAGCCATCTGTTCCTGGTGCTTTCCCCACTTTTAATTGTTTAATTGCTAAAATAATTTCTTCATCATTTATCAGTTGATTCATCCCTACCCTTTGCTCTTGTGTAAGAACAGGGATGTTCACTTCTTGTAGATATCTATCTATATCTACATCTTGAATCTTATCCCTAATGTATAACTTAGAATAAAATTCAACAAAAGCCTTTTTAATAAGATTCTGCTGAAACACCTCTTTACCCTTGTATTCTATTCTATCTATATTACGTGACCTTTGTTTCTTCCTTAACAAATAAGCTAACCATCTACCCGGCTTATTAGCATTACAAAAAGTATTATGTTTAACATACCGTAGATTGGTAGCCACTTGATCTGCCATCAACATATTAAACTGACCTCTTAACAAAGTAATTACCTCTTTAATCCTCTTATCAGATGGATTCAAAATTAGAGCCTTCTCTTTCCTCTTAATTTCCTCCTCTAACTCTTTTCGCTTATATTCCAGTTTATGCCTATGTTTATTATTCAAATATATTAAGGCTCCTCTCATATAAGCTTCACTTGCATCCCAAACCATTTCAATAGAAGTACCCTTATGCATGTTTATATTAAAAAAAAATTTCATCTGTTTTTTACATTCTTCCACATTTTCTTCATTCAATCTCCAAGACCTCCTATCTCCACTCTCTTTTTCCAGTTCCAACCATACCGGACTATGATCTGATAGAGTTCTTGGACATATCTTAATCTTCTTAATCCTAGAAAAAAAATCATTAGTAGTTAATACAAAATCAATCCTAGAAAAGGATTGATGTCTATCGGAAAAAAAGGTAAAATCTTTTTCTTCCAAATTTCTTTCTCTCCAAACATCTCTCAATTCCAAGTCATCTTTCATCTCAAAAAAGGATTTAGGCAATCTAGCATGATTTGGTATTCTTCTAAAGAGACCTTTTTTGCCTTTCTGTGTATCCAGGACACCATTCCAGTCTCCCATCAAAATACACGATTTATCATCCCATTGAATTATGTTACTATGTAAAAGTTTATAAAATTCTCCTTGCTGTTGATTAGGAGCATATAATCCAACCAAAAGTATTTTCTTGCCTTCTATTAACAATTCAATTATAATGTATCTTCCTTGTTTATCTGTTTCAATTAAATTAGCTGTTAAATTCTTCTTCACGTAAATGACTACTCCATTTTTTTTATTGAAAAGTTTTACAGTACATTTTTGAATACAAAACCCCTCCCCTCCCCCTCCCCTCTCCCCAAACCTCCCCAACTCTCCCCTCCCCTCCCCCCTCCCCGGCTTCCCAGAGCTAAATACAGGGTATAAAAATACAAACAAACATAATCTAAAATATGCAAACAACAATAAAATATTAAATTCTATTGCACTACTCCATTTTTCTTATCTGGAGCAGACGCACTAAACTGTGTACCCAATCTAGAGTTTATCAGATATTTTTGATCAGCTGCTCGAATGTGCGTTTCCTGTAAACAAATAACATCATTTTAAAATTGTTTCAAATACTGAAATACTTTCTCTTATGCGGGGAATTTTATCCATTAACATTCCAGGTTAGAAACTTTGTTACCATCTTTTGTGACCTTAAACTTTCGGAGCGCCTCTTGCAAAACCACCTGCACCTGCCTCTCCGGTTTCGCTCCTCCCACTGCTTCACTATAAGTAAGTTCTTGAGATATGATTGTAGCTTTCTGTTGTTCTTGTTCTTGTCTCATTCATCTAATTGCAGCCGTGTCATTCTTTGTTCTTTAACCTCTTCTGACAATGTCTGGGACTGCTCAGCTTCTGAAATTTGCTGAGATTCTTTAACCTTCTGCAAAGTAACTCCTTCAGCTCCTTGTATACTCTCCACTTGAGTCTGATGCTCTCCTTCATCCTTCCTTCCTTTAAATTCTGATTGATCTCTTTGTAAAGTAAACCACCACATCTCTAGGTAATTTTCTTTGTTTGGCAATCCAAGAATTGACACAAAATATTTTGTCTATATCCCCCATAATATCTTCTGCTTGACACTCCAAAACCGGTTTGAGGGCTTGTGCCAATAACTCTTTCAAGTTTTCCTTTGGGTCTTCTTTCAATCCTCTAATCCTCAAAGCAAACTCCATATCTCTATATTGTATCATAACTACATCATCATCAATCTTTTCCATCACATTTTCAGCTTCCAACATTTTAGCATCCAGTCTCAAATTATTTTGATTCAGCTCTTCCATGCGATCATCCAGATGCTCAATACAGACTGCAAGCCCTTGAAATGCAGCTAAAATGTCTGCTCTTATTTCAGTATTCTTCTCCTCAATAAGTTCAGCTATTTGCTGGGACTGTATTTTTAAAGCATCTTGTAAATCTTTTAATGTTAATGTGGGTGCGGGTGCGGGTGCCACAGGAGGAGGCATCAAAGCCTGTAATGAAGAATGCTGAACTGGTGAAGTACCAGCACTTCTAGGAACTTTGGTTGATTTAGAAGCCATCTTAACACACAGTTAATTTCTGTTGCGCACTTTCACTTTCCACACCGCTTGCAACTTTTTTTTTCAAAGTAAACCAGAGTTAAAGTTCAAATACTTGCTATTTCAATATTCTCCTGCACAGTTCTGCCTGCATCCAGGTGATCCAAAGTTAATTGTTGATTGCAGGGATGGTTGCAGCATCCTGCTCTGCTCCAAAGCATTGGAGCAGAGGAGTCCCCAAGTCCAGAGCAAATTCAGGTTTCGGGGGGGGCTCTCACCCTTCAACCCCCAGAATTTAAACTCTGGGGGTCTAGGGGAGCTCTACCCCTACCTGAACACTCATCCTCCCCTCTTCTCCTGAGGAGAGGGTTTCCAAGCTGCAAAACAGCTGATCGCCGCTGTTTTAGCGGCTCCAATGGAAAACAACGGGGCTGATGGCCAGAATGGCCGCCATCGATGGAGCCTTGCCACCTGGAAGTCAAGAAGTAAGAATTTTAATGGTAGAACTTTATCTGCACCAAAAGCAAATATTATTAGTGGCAATTTATGCACTGAATAATAATCAAGAAAATTTTTACAAAAACTTACATAGAAAAGTAATAGAAATGGAGTATCAAAATATTTGCCTACTAGGAGGTTTCAATGCAATAATAGATGGAAAAATTGACTATAAAAGTAACAAAACAGGGAAAAGTGGAAGAGGAAGATCACCTAAGATATTTTTTGATATGGCGGAGGAAATTGGAATTCAAGATGTTTGGAGGGAGGTTAATCCACAAAAATTGAAATATACTTTTTATTCAAATAGCCAAAAATCCTGGTCAAGGATTGATATGATTTGGATGACTGCTGACATGAGAATGAACGTTCAGGACATTGAAATAGAAACAGGCATATGGGCAGATCATAATCCTTTGAAAATGACCTGGAAAGGAATACAGAAAGGGCCAAGATGGACTTTAAATCGTTCCATGTTAAAAGAAAAAGAATTTATAGAGTTAACAAAAAAAGAAATGGAATTCTTCTTCAAGAAAATAAAAAAGAAGATACAACCAGTGCTTTTTTGTAAAAGAAAAAGGTGCTGGAACTCACACATGTCATACAACCCACCTTGCCTACCCTACACGGTTCCATCCAAAAAAGGTGCCGGAACTCCGTTCTGAGCATTCTATGAGAAAAAAAGCCCTGCATACAACAGACCAAAATGTATGGGATACAGCTAAAGCGTACTTTAGAGTTATAGCTATAACGTATATGGCAAGGAAAAATAAACAGAGAAAACAGCAATATGTATTATTAAAAGAAGAATTTGGAAAGTTAGAAACAGAACTGCAAAGAAATCCACAAAAAAAGACTTTAAAAAGAGAAATGGGCATAATAAAACATAAATTAAATCTGTTAGACTCAGAAAAAGTGGCAGAACAGATAAAAAGAGCGAAACATTTTTTTTTAAAAATGCCAATAAGCCGGGAAGATAGTTAGCTTATAAACTTAAAAAACAGAAAGAAAAAAAAGATACATAATTTACTTGATGGGAAAGGTTACTTACAATATAAAAATGAAGAAATAAAAAAGATAGTTAAAGAAATCTATAAGGAACTGTATGATAAGGAGGAGACTTCAAGAGAGAAAACTGTAAAATATTTGGAAGAAAGTAATCTTCCAAAGATTTCAGAAACATTTAAAAATATGTTAGATGAAGGGGTTACAATGATGGAAATAACAGAGGCCATAAAGAGACAAAAAAATGGGAAGACACCAGGTCCAGATGGACTTCTGGCGGAGTTATATAAGAACTTACAAGAGATATTAAGTGAACTGTTGAAAGATGTTTGTAATGGACTTTTATTAGAAGCTAAAATGCCAATGACGTGGATTGAAGCAAATATTACTTTAATACCAAAAGAAGACTCGGATTTGACCCAGATTAAGAACTATAGACCGATCTCATTGCTACTTCCGGTGGCTGCGCGGTGCCGGAGACAGCCTTTCCGGGCTGCCCGCGGCTCAGCTGAGTAATTTTCACCCGAAACAGCGCCGATCAGCTGTTCGGGTGAATTTGAAGCCCCCTCCTCGGGAGAAGAGGAGGGGGTGAGGCCCCAGGTAGGGGTCGAGTTCTCCGGGGCCGCCTGAGCTTGTAGCTTGGGCGGCTGAAGGATCGAACTCCCCCGTAGCCTGGGTCGCTCCCAGCTGGTCAGCGTCTCTGCTCCGGACTTCTTGGAGCAGAGCCAGGCGTTTGCGACCACCCCTGCCTGAAGGAAGGACTATGGAATAAAAGGAGCAGGCAGAGCGGTACAAGAGGAAAAGGTGAAGAGGATTATTATATTTTACTCTCGAGCTTGATGGACTTTTTAAACTTAAAGTGAAAGTGCGTCACAAGTGAAAGTAAAAGATGGCGGCTAAACCTCCCCCAAAAACTCTTCGGAGTGCTGGAACTTCTCCGGTGCAACAATCATCATTGCAGGCGTTGCATCCTCCTGATGTATTGACACCGAAGGATTTACAAGATGCTCTTGAAAAACATGCCCAGGTAATTCTGGAATCAATGGGTGATAAATTTGCAAAGATGGAGGAGAAATTGGAGAAATTGGAGGAGAGAATGGAAGAGAGGATGGAACAGAAGTTCAGTGTGATGAAGGTAGACATTTTGTCTTCAGTGCATAAAGTGGCTGAATGTGTGGAAGATCTGGATGAAAAAGTGGAAGATTTGACTCAAAAGAATGCCATATTAGAAGCAAAAGTATTGGAGAATGAAGATTTAAGAGACAAAATGGACAGAGAACTGAGTCTTACTCAATATTACCAGATGCAGTTTGCTGTTAGAATCAGAGGCTTAAAAGAGAATATTAAGGAAGATCTAAAGCAGCTGATTTCTGAGGCTCTGGAAGTGGTATTGAATCAGCCAGCATCTGAAATAAAGGGAGGCATGGATAAAGTGTTTCGTGTGAATTCATGGATTGCTAGACAGAGAAATCTGCCTAGAGATGTGGTGGTTTATTTTGCAAAGAGGGAAATTAGAGATGAAGTTATACAAGCTGCCTATGATACTAAAGTTGTGATTGCTGATCAAGAAGTTTTGGTTCTAAAAGAAATCCCTCCAAAGATTTTAAGGAGAAGGAAGGATTTTACATTTCTTGTGCAAGAGCTCAAGCAACGAGATATAAGGTTCAGATGGGAGATTCCAGTTGGGTTGATGGTGATGCATGAAGGTAAAAGGTACCGTCTGGTTACTGTGATGCAGGCGCGTGATTTTTACAATAATGTTTTAAAAGCAACCCCATTATCACTTCTGGAAGCTGCAAAGGGATCTGGAGAAGGAGAACATCAAGAGGCTGAAGATGGACAGACAGAGGAGAACGGTGCTGGAGGAGATCAAGCTACAACTTCTTTGGATGATCCTAGAGAGCAGAGGGTGACGCGTGCTGCTTTAAAACGATCAAAAAAAATAAAAGAACAAGATCAGCAGAAGTCTATGGAACTTCCACAACATACTTACAGCCAAGCAGTGGGAGGGGCACGACCTAAAAAAGATAGTCCTATCAAAGCAGTGCTCCAAGAGCTTTGGGATGATATGCATGGCAACTAAATTTTTAACTTGGAACATTAATGGACTAAATTCACCACAGAAGAGGAAGAAAGTTTTTCAATATTTAAAACAATTCAAGATAGATGTTATATGTTTGCAAGAAACGCATATTAGGGTTGTGGATCAAAAGTATTTATCGAACTCAAGGTTGGGTACGCAATTTGTTGCTTCTGCAATGAATAAGAAAAATGGAGTGGTTGTTTATGTTAAAAGTGCTTTAACAGCAGACTTAATTGAAGCAGATAAGCATGGAAGATACGTTATGATAGAGTTGCTGCTAGAAGGTAAAAAGACGCTTTTAGTTGGATTATATGCTCCTAATCAACAACAAGCTGACTTTTTTAGTTTACTTCATACAAAGCTTACCCAGTTGGATTATAAATCTTTTATTTTTATGGGGGATTGGAATGGTGTTTTGGATGTACAGATGGACAAGGCTGGAGCTTTTAAGCGCGTCCCAAGTCATGCTAGACTGCCTAAATCCTTTTTTGAAATGAAGGATGACTTAGAACTGCGAGATATTTGGCGCGAGAGACATTTGCAGGAAAAGGATTATACTTTTTTTTCTGACAGACATCAATCTTTTTCCAGGATCGATTTTATTTTGTTGACTAATGATTTTTTTTTAAGGACTAAGAAGGTGAAGATTTGTGCAAGAACTATTTCTGATCATAGCCCAGTTTGGCTAGAGATTGATAAGGAGAATAGAGATAGGCGCTCGTGGCGCGTAAATGAGAATTTGTTTAGAAATCAGAGAAATGTGGAAGAATGCAAACAGCGGGTGAAGGATTTTTTTGAAATTAATATGAATAAGGGCACCTCTATGGACATGGTTTGGGATGCTAGTAAGGCCTATATGAGAGGGGTGTTGATATATATGAATAATAAACATAGACGTGCTGTGGAAGCTAGGAGGAAAGAACTGGAGAATGAAATAAAGGAAAATGAAAAGGCTTTGATTTTGAATTCAGAGGATGTGAAGACTAAGGAGGCTATTAAACTGTTAAGAGGACAATTTGATAAATTAATGGCTGACCAAGTGGCAACCAATTTGCGGTTTGCCAGGCATAATACCTTTTGCAACGCTAACAAACCAGGTAGATGGTTAGCTTATAGATTGAGGAAAAAGCAAAGGGCTTCTAATATAGACAAAATTGAGCATAAAGGAAGGGTTGTGTTTCAACAGGACCTTATCAAGGATGCTTTTGTGGATTTTTATTCTAAATTATATGCTAAGGAGAAGATTAATGAAAAAGACATTGATATATATTTGGAGAATGCTAGCATCCCGGTTCTTACGCAAGTACAAAAAGAGGGGATTAATCAATTAATTACAGAAGAAGAAATTTTTACAGCAATTAAGGAATTGAAGGTGGATAAAGCACCAGGTACGGATGGTTTGTCTGCGGCTTATTACAAAAATTTACAATTAGAGATGATGAAACCGTTAAAGGAACTGTTCCAGAGCATCTAAGAATATTAATTCCATTTGTTTCCCTGGATGTAGCTCATGGTATTCTAATACATCTATTATCACTCTTAAGTTAATTTTAATTTGTCTCTTTGGTAAAAAGCCATTTTGATCTGGGTGTATAAATTCAAATAAATATTTTTTCAATCTCTCTGCCATTATTGAAGTAAAAATTTTGTAATCCACATTGAGCCACCGGACAGAATTTTATAAATATGGTAAAAACAATATATAATAAACAGCCAAAGTGATTGTGAATGAAGATTGTACTGAGAGCTTTGAAATAAGGAAAGGCACAAGGCAAGGATGCCCTTTATCCCCTCTGTTATTCATTTTCACTTTGGAAGTTTTAAATCGAAATATAAGACAAGATACAGAAATTAGAGGGTTGGGGATAAAGGGTGAAGCATCTAAGTTACAAGCATTTGCTGATGATTTAGTATTTATTTTGGAAGAACCCTTGGAGATGATCCCAAAATTGTGGAGGAAGATAGAATAATATGGAGAATTAGTGGGACTAAAAATAAATAAAGAAAAAACTAAGGTAATAGTTAAGAATCTAAGCAAAAAAGCCGATTGTCAGAAGCAACAGAGGTACAGATAGTGAAAAAAGTTAAATATTTGGGTATATATTTATCAACCAAATGCTCAACAATAAAAGAAGACAATTATACAAGGTTATTGAAACAAATAAAGCTAGACTTGGAAAAGTGAAAGAATTTACAATTGTCATTACTAGGAAGAATTGCTATAGTTAAAATGAATATATTACCTAAGATTTTATTTTTATTTCAAACAATTCCGATAAAACTTGGGGAAAAATTCTTCCAAGAGTTGAATTCATTAATTTTGAAGTTTGTATGGCAAGGAAAGAAAGCTAGAATAAAGATGAAAACGTTGCAAGATGCTAAGGAAAATGGAGGCTTTGGCCTACCCGAGTGGGCTTTGTATTATCAAGCATCTGTATTAACATGGGTGAAAGAATGGATAATGCTTAGGAATAAAAGGTTATTATATTTGGAGGGACATGACTTACAATTTGGGGTGGCATGCTTTTTTGTGGTACAGGAAAAACAAAATCCATAAGTATTTTCAAAATCACTGTATTAGAAATGCTTTGATAACAGTATGGGAAAAAATTAAAATGAAAATATATGTTAAATTTCCGGGGTGGTTATCAACAATGGATGCTTTTTCACACCCAAAGTTGTTAGATTTTGAAAAAAATTGGGCATATAGAGATATTTTGAATACTGATGGGACATTAAAATCGAAACAAGAGCTGGAAAATCAGGGCATCAATATGTCATGGTGGGCATTGTTACAAATACAAAATAGATATGAAAAAGATGTGAAACTGTACGGATTTTATAAAGAACAAACTGTATTTGATAAGATATTAACTTCTGATGAGAAATTAATTAAGAAAATGTATAATTTTTTGTTAATTTTAGAGATGGAAAGTGAACAAACTAAAGAGACAATGACAAGGTGGGTGAAAAACTTTGGTTATAATATAGAATTAGAAAAATGGCAAAAATTATGGGAGAGGAATTACAAATTGACAATGTCAACTGCGTATGAAGAAAATTTATATAAAATGTTTTATAGATGGCACTTGCCACCAGCAAGATTAGCAAAAATATTTAAAAATGTGTCAGATAAATGTTGGAAATGTAAACATAATTCAGGTACATATTATCATATCTGGTGGACTTGTGACAAAGTAAAGCCCTATTGGAAAAAAAATACATGCTTGGTTAGAAAAAATATTAGGAGAACATGTAGTATTTAATCCTGAATTTTTTTATTAGGTATAATACCAGAAAAGATCAATAAGCAAAACTTATATTTGGTTCTACATATTACAACGGCAGCAAGAATAAGCTACGCGCAATGTTGGAAGAATGAACGAATACCATCAGAGGAAGAAGTAATTTAAAAAAAAACTGGAATGCACTGAGATGGACAGACATATTGCGTAGTGGGTCCGACGCAAGAGAGACGCCAGCCGGTATGTGAGTTCAGCTCTTTATTGGAAGGAGAAGTGAACTGAGGAATGAGGGCTACCTGGCCTCCTTATATACCTGGCCAGGTAAGCTAACAGCCAATGGGGTTGGCCCTAGGTCAACCTAGCGTCCTCGGCTTCCTGGAGAGAGACCTCCTCTCTTTCAAACAGGCGCTCCTGCAACCGCCTGTCGCATAGGCCGCAAATCAGCCGGTCCCGTAGTCGCTCCTCCAAATTTGTGAACCTGCAAGCGACGGCAGCTTCCCATAGGGCGGCGAGGAAGTCGGCGCCGGTCTCGTCGGGGCGCTGGTCCCTTTTCACGAATTGTGACCGTGCGGCCACCTTGGAGCGCCGGGGCCTGAAATGTGCGTTGAGCCTGGCCATGAGGTCTCGGTACGCGACGGTGTTGATGGCCTCCTGGGGGAACAGGTTCGCGGCAACTTCCAGCAGCGCTGGTCCCCCAAGGCAGAGCAGGGCGGCTGCCTTTGCACCGTCCTCCGATATCTGATTGAACCGCATGTACAGTTCAACGTGAGCCGGGTAACGGGTCCAGGTTTTGGGGTGGCGGGTCTCGAATTCGCGGGGTTGTCCGGCTCTAGCCATGGCGGCAGTTGGTCGTGGATGTGGTGCTTGGCGTTGCCGGTTCGGCTGGCGGTCGTGGGGGGAAGAAGGAAAAATGCCTTTCCCTTCAGCTCGCGGAGCGTTTCCCCAGTGACTTCAGCTCTTGGTCGGCAGCAATCCCATCCTCGTCGCCACTATTGTGTAGTGGGTCCGACGCAAGATTGACGCCAGCCGGTGTGTGAGTTCAGCTCTTTATTGGAAGGGGAAGTGAACTGAGGAATGAGGGCTACCTGGCCTCCTTATATACCTGGCCAGGTAAGCTAACAGCCAATGGGGTTGGCCCTAGGTTTCCCGCCGAAACTGTCCAGGCCAACGCCCCCTGAGGGCTGTTGCTATGCAGATGCCTGCATACATAACAGACTAACTATGAGGCTGAAAGACAAAGAAGAAACAGAATATTACGAAAGCTGGAATTTATTCTATAAATGGCTAGAGGAGAGAACCAAAGAGTAGGACTTGATTATGTATTAGTGTTTTATGAACCCAGATCACATGCTGATTGAAAAATTGTATGTAGAGAGAAAAAAACAATAAAAAGCTTACTATATAAAAAAAAGAAAATTGGTAGATATCAAATGCAATGAAGAGTGGAGGTGAACTAACTTCTCATGAGGAGAATACATGTTATCCTCACAAGAATAAGCTCATTCTTTTCCAGTGCAGCCTTGTGTTGTGTGAATCCATTTGCATAATGCCCACAGAAGTCAAATTCTCACAGAAGAGATTGTAATGAGAAAGGCCAAGAGTGAGTGAAGCCATCTTAGAGGGAGAGGGAGTACATATGAATGGCATATGAAGGAATGCACGCGTGACTTTTCAGGCAAGCTTATTTGGAGGAAGGGAAGTTTGTGTCTGTGAAGCACAGCTGTATCCATAGCTCATGCTGGATGAACACAAAAGGGATGAGATATGAAGGGAGGGGATTCAGTGCTTCATAAAAGAAGTGACAATGACTTTGAATGAACATGATATGCCCCCCTTTTTTTTTTTAAAAAAAGAAAAGCATACCAAGAAACATTGGCTGGCCAACCCTCACAAATGTTGCCAACTATGGGGCATCCCATGGGGGAGGTACAAAGAAGTCAAGAGTACATCTGTATGGCTGTATTTGCCTGGTCAAATCTGCCATTTCTTTTGACCCCTCCTTTAGGCACCTGTGTAACCAACCATGGTTTGATAAGTTGTTATGCTGATGCATGCTGGATAGGTAGTTTAGTCATAGTTAATGAAGAGCATACTTGGCATGTCACAAAACTGCATTCAAAAGGTTTCATTCATAGAATCAAGAATCAAAAAGAAATGATCAAAATACATTTCAATACTGTATTAAAAAATCTTTTGTATAACGTGTTAGAACATTATTTGTCCAGGAAAAAAAATCAGATTAATTTCAACTGGCAAAAAGTAAATTATTTTTTAGTAACAATGTCATCATAAAAATAGTTTTTGTGGGATCTTCCCCCCAAATGATAAAAAACCAATCTATTTATTTGCAAAACAAGAAATATACTTGGTGTCTGTATCTTTTTACATATCATAGAAAAACTACTTTTCAAGACACTTTTCTTAACCTTCCAGTAAGCCTTTGAGTTTCTCAAACAGTCCCAGCATCCGCTTCTATTTAATCTTGTACTTTGCTCCAGAGATGTTCAATTTGTTGTTAACTAGTACTGTATGATATTTCCTTGGGCAGCAACCAATGGGCAGGATGATCTTTTTGAAAACAATCCTAACATATAATTCTGGGCATTCTTCCCAGAACAGTTTAAAGCTTTTGGCAAAAAAAGTTGGGGCACATGGACAGTTTATAGACCAGGAAATAGCAAAAACACTTCTCTGTAACTGCCAGGAAAACTTCATGGCAAATCCATGTAGTCACCAGCAATGGAGCTCATCTGTCTTCCCTCTGTTCTTCTCTTTATCACTTCCCAGACTGATAAAAGCTGTTCCACCTTTTCCAAATTTGGAATAATTCATGAGGTTCCTCATTCAGATGGTTAAAACAGACTCTGCTATTTACACCGAGTAAACAGTGATGTCCTAAAAACCGTACTTGAATCTCCAGCTCTACTGTTTTGTCAAGGAGGCCAAGCAACTCTCAGTCCAACCTCACAACGGAGGCATTTTTGACCTCCAGACTGCAATGCTCTTCTTGTGGCTCTTTATATAAATAACTCAAATTATCAGTGGGTTAGGACGCTGAGCTTGTCGATCAGAAGGTCGGCAGTTTGGCAGGTCGAATCCCGAGTGCCGCGTAACAGAGTGAGCGCCTGTTACTCGTCCCAGCTTCTGCCAACCTAGCAGTTCAAAAGCACGTAAAAATGCAAGTAGAAAAATAGGGACCACTACGGTGGGAAGGTAACAGCGTTCCGTGCGCCTTTGGCATCTAGTCATGCCGGCCACATGACCACGGAGACGTCCTCAGACAAGCGCTGGCTCTTCAGCTTTGAAACGGAGATGAGCACCGGCCCCTAGAGTCGGAAACGACTAGCACGCATGTGCGGGGGAACCTTTACCTTTACCTTTTATATATATAACTCCAAAGGCTCTGAAGACCAGGTTTGGAATAAGTAGCCAAGGGTGATTGTGGGTCTAAATATCTCGCCTCTTGTTTCACTGTGAGCAAGCTGAGAAAAACTGAACTCAGATAATTAAAGAGATCTCTTTATTATAGCTTTGTTCTCCTAAGCACCATGACTTTAGAAATGTTACATGGATGTAGCTTCGCCTTGCCACTGGCTTCCCAACATTTCAAATACCCAGGTAAGTCACAGGATGTGATTCCGCTTCAAAGAAAAGGAGCTTACAAATGGGAAGAGTGAGGAAAATGCAAACCTCAGAGCAGGAGAGGAGTTGGGATATTTGTTGAGCAACTTTTCCACTGCCGGTGCTAGAAATCTGGGAAATATGAGGTGTGGAGGATCCCCTTATACCAGGGGTCCCCAACCTCCGGTCCATGGACTGGCACCGGTCCGCAACTTGCCAGAAACTGGGCTGCACAAACACGTGAAGCCCCATCCGTGGGATACAGACAGCATACAATACCACACCCTCTCTAGTCTGTGGAAAAACTTCTCTCCATGGAACCAGTCCCTGGTGCCCAAAAGGCTGGGGGCTGTTGTCTTATACAACATTTACTTTTTCAGAAGTAAAAGTAAACAGCATTTAAAAATGTGCCTGTTCGATGTAGTGGTATAAATTAAGGATTATGATAGCCCAAAGGTGAAATCTTACTATCTTCCAAATCTACCACCAAAAGCCCCCTGAGTCTTAGAATTAATAAGTTTGCAATTAATTAGCAATTTGTCTAATAAGACTGCAGTTATATGTCAGCAAACAAAAAATGAGATTCACAAGCATCCATTGTGTAGACCTCAGAACATACTTTTTGGAACAGGTGGTATAAGGGGAAAAATATCAATAGCACTTAGTGCTTTACAGCCCACTCTAAGTGGTTTACAGAGTCAGCATATTGCCCCCAACAATCTGGCTCCTCATTTTACCGACCCTGTAAGGATAGAGTCAACCTTGAGCCAGTGAGAATCGAACTGCTGGCAGCTGGCAGAATTAGCCTGCAATACTGCATTCTAACCATTGCGCCACCATGGCTCTTTTAGTCTTCAAAACGGATGCTCTAGTCTAGTCCAATCACACAGCAGTCCTTGACATACCACATACAGAATGATGCAGTTCTTGAGTAAGCCAAAAGAAGCTGCAGGCTTTTGCTGAAGCATTCATCATTTTTATGCTTTCAATTTCCAGCAACCCATATAAGTACTAGATAATCACTCAAAAACTGTGTTCACACAAAACATTTAAAATGGATATTGAAAATACAGTAATCCATAAACTGAGTTGACCCAACACATCAAATCATAAGCCAACTGAATGGCTTGGCTTTACACAACATAATAAGCAGCAAAACAAATGATGAATGTGTGGTTTGGATTTAGCCATTAGGTCTTCCTCTGAGCAGACTAAGCCCATTGCATAAACAGCCTGATGGGCTTTAGGGAAAGGAGGACAATCCATGGATGTATGTCATCCTTCCTTGGTAAAACATTATGAGAGCTGGACGAACATGTCTGGTGGGCACCCCCCCTGAGGAAGGCTTTTTCTATCATGAAGCTACAGGAGGTTAAATGAACTCAGTTTTAAAAATAACAGATTCAGTAAGGCATGAAGCATGTGAGTGCCTTGAGGTATTGTGGTATTTAAGGCCTACTGCACAGAGCAGAGCGACTCGAAAGTATGGCTGAGAAAGGATTTTCTCGTCTGGACCCGAAAAATGTATTCAGGACTCAAGACAAAACGAGCCCATGTTCTTGTCTGTAAAATCTTATTCCCCCAGGTGGAGGGAGCAGATGCTTCCTCTTCTTACTTTGTATGAATGGATTATTAAAACTATTTTATTTAGACAGTCGCTGGATGATTTCCTACCAGATGCCTTAATGCCAGAATCTTAGGGGGAAATTAAAATAGGCTACTTGATGTTTTACATCAGGAGAATAGGAACCCCAAAGCCTTCCAGATGTTGCAAACTTCATTCTTGATCATTGGCTGTGCTGGAGGGGAGCATTGGGAGTTTCAGTTCAGCAACAGCTAGAGGCCACAGATCCTTCTGTCTTGTAATATACTTGCATTTGTTCTAGGTAGGACATGCAGTTTCCTGGAGGACTGAAGCTGATGAAACTTTAAAGAAAAACACTATAAGAAAGATGCTATGATTCTGTGTAATAAAATGCACCTTTACCAGATGTTGTCTAATCTAGCAAATAATGCTTTCAATCTACTGTAAATTTACTAAAGAGTCTTGGGACTGTTGTCGACAAACAGAAGAAAGACGTGTTGATTATAAAGCTAAGACGGTTGTAAGAACTGCAGAGCAACATATAAACTAGCCCAGTGTGAAGCTATAACTACTGTACCACATGAGGCCTGAGGCCTTCCTGATGCCATCCAGGGTGCCAGAAGAATTAAACTGGCTCCGTTTGCACCACACCAGACTAAGTAACATTGCTTTATTTAACAACTCAATGTTGTGCTCATGGTGCAGTGAACCATAAGCTAACTACATTGAATAGGTTTTTTGTAACTCACTAAGCTAAAATATGCCTGGCTATTTTATTTACTGTTTTGAGAAAACCAAGGCACTGTTTGTTGCTCTTGATTGGGTCAAGAAAACATGTGCCTCTGAAGAGACTGTTGCTCAGTTCTCATCAGATCTAGCCAGCATGGTCATAGGCAATGGGAACCGAAATCCAAAATCTGGTGAGTCATATCCTCATTTTTGAATTTGCAGAATAAATTTGTCAGGCTTTTGAATTAGAACGCTCAGAACGGAGTTCCGGCACCTTTTTTGGATAGAACCTTGTAGGGTAGGCAAGGTGGGTTGTATGACATATGTGAGTTCCGGCACCTTTTTCTTTTACAAAAAAGCACTGTGAATTACGATGCAATATTTGCAATGGCATCCTGGCTGAAGCTGGAAAAAGGAGTGTGTTTGTGTGTTTGTTCTAATTAATTTGAAATAGATTTGTTAATTCTATGTACTTTGCTTGTTGATGTGATTGCTGTTGCTATTATTTTTTATTATGTAGCACACGCTGCTTAAGCTTTTCTTCCCGATTCTTGTTTGGCCCCTCCTACCCTCAATTCAAGCTTTCCTTCAGTACTAATTAGACCCAGGGCAATCCTACTGAGGGAAGTATATAAATTTGACAAATAAAGCGGGATCTGTATGTTGATACTCTGCCTACCATCATTCTGATTTTGAGCCCTCTGTGCATGTTATACTGTTCAGTTATCAAGGAAAAGGTAGTAGTGCTTCATTGCTGTTTGTGCCAACAACACTAAGTCTACTATGTCTCTGCATTACCACGAAGCCCGACAAAACCAGAGCCTCTTTGGATGTGCAGTTTTTCTTAACCCTGCCCCCACCTGAAGATGAACAAGTCTTTCTCCTGCATACAGGTAGTCCTCCTTTAGCAACTGCCTCATTTATCAACCGTTTGCAGTTATGACAGTTAGGAAAAAGTAACTTTGCAACCAGTATTTGTGACCTTCCTCGGTCTATAAAGCAACGGTCTCCTCTAACTTCTCTGGCTTTGTGGACTGGTGTGTGGGGGAAGGATGGTTCTGTTAAGAGCGGTGGGTGAACACATGTCTGCGCAATTCCATTTGCAGAATGGCTGGCACATGGCTCGGCACTCGCACAAATGGAGCTGCGTGCGTTCGCCCACTCACTGTGTGTGCAAGTGGAGGTGCTCGCTCACCTGCCGCTTCTGCAGCCCAATTCTGAATGGGCCAGGTCCTGGGGGTTGGGGACCCCCTGCTATAAAGCAAAGGAACGCTGCAGTAAGATCTTAAGCACCATTGCGGTTTCACTTAGCAAGTGCATTGCTTAATGACTGAGTTGCTAATCCCCATTTGTGGTCACTATATGAGGACTACTTGTAATGCTGCCCTCCAGTCTAGCCAGCTCCCTCCTTTTCCTTGCCAGTCTATCAATCTTTCTTTCCCCCCCCCCCCTTTGTTTTTCTGCAAGAAATTTTATGCCTGTGAAAAAAGTTTGTTCCAGCTGGCATTGTGGAAGAAGGAGAACAGCTTGCCTGTCTAAGAGATCACTTGACAGAATGGCAGACAGTGCAAACTGTCACACCTCCAGTTTTTGCTTGCGAGTTTTAAAACACATTAACCCTCATTTTGAATCATGTGGAATGAAAGCTGCTTAAAGAAGCAACTGGAAAACGGGAATGGTTAATTCTCAGGGCAGAAACTCCTTCCCAAATTGGTTTTCTTTAATGAGCCTTGGTGGAGCAGTGGGCTAATGCCTCCTTAAGTAGCAGTGGGTGTCAGGACCCACCTCAATCCACATCTTAGGAAATAAGAACTCTTGGATGCAAGTTTAGTCCAAAAGGAAAATGTTTACTAGGAAGGAATCGATTGTGGGAATACAAGACGGAATCTGAGAAAAGTTACATTTCAATCCTATATAAACCATTCCCATTCCAGTCCCTCCCCTCATCCATTTGGTCAGGCTGTCGTCAGTTGCTAGGTGTCAGGTCCTTCCATGGGAAAGGGAACTCTCCTTGGTTTTATGGTTATTGCTTCCCTTTTTCAGTTGTAAATGAAGACATAAACCAGATCTGTCTGTCCCCCTCCCTTCCCCCGTTAAAACATCCCCTGTTGTTTGAAAATCGCTTTAGTAACCATCCTCTCCCCCCCCCCTCGGAGAGATGGCAGAATCCCCAGTAATAGCACGTTGTTCTACCTATACAATTATGAAATGTGATATAAATGGATTCTGACATTCGGCTCTCCTTTCAGAAAAAAGATGAGTCCATCTGTGGGGAAAGAAACCATATAAATGTTAGCCTGGTTTGTTTGGATATTCTGTATGAAACCTCTTAAGCAACTTAGGTGCTTTAACATGGAGTTTGTTAACCCACTCGTTTTCTGAGGAGGGGAGGTGTTTCCATGCCACTAAATATTGTATCATTCTATGGTGTTTTCTGGAATCTAAGATTTCTTTCACTTCAAAATGTTGTTCTCCTTCCACCATGATGGGGGGTGGTGGTGGTGGGATTTTTTCTCGTAGTGGAGATTGTTGTTCTCTCTTTAATAGACTGCAGTGGAAGGTTGGGTGTATTCGTCTAAGATTTTTGGGTAGTTCTAATTCAACTGTTACTGGGTTTATGATTCTTTTAATTGGAAAGGGTCCAATATATTTTGGTCCTAGTTTTTTACAGGGTTGGAGTGATTTCAGGTATTTTGTGGATAAATATACCATCTCTCCTACCCTAAATGGTGTGGGATCGGTTCTTTTTTTGTCTGCCTGTGTCTTGTATGCTTTTTTGGCATCTTCCAACGCTTTCCTAACGATTGGCCATGTATTTTGTAATTGAGCAATCCATTCCTTCAGATCAGGGATAACTGGTTCTTTTGGGGTTAGTTCTGGTATTGGGTTGAAACTCTGGCCTGTAGCTACTTGAAAAGGAGTGTAACCTGTGCTTGAGTGGACTGCATTATTATATGCTACTTCTGCAAAAGGCAGTAGGTCCGTCCAGTCGGACTGCTGAAAATTAATATAGCATCTCAGATATTGTTCAAGTATATTATTAAGTCTTTCAGAAGCTCCGTCTGTCTGAGGATGGTGACTAGATGACAGTCCTTGGGTGGTTCCTAAGAGGGATAAAAATTCTTTCCAAAATGCCGATGTAAATTGCACCCCTCTGTCAGATATGATGCGTTGTGGTACCCCGTGCAATCTGTAAATATGCTGTACAAAAAGTTTTGCTAATGCTTTTGCAGTCGGGATTTTTTGGCAAGGTATGAAGTGTACTTGCTTAGAGAACAGATCTGTGACAGTCCAGACTACGGTGTTTCCATTACTTTCTGGCAGTTCTACGATAAAATCCATGGCTATTTCTTTCCATGGGGCTGAGGGGTTTGCCACCGGTTGTAACAGGCCTGGCGGTTTCCCTTGCAGTCTTTTGGCCATCGCGCAAATTTGACAGCTACCCACATAGCTTTCTATGTCCTTTTTCATAGATGGCCACCAAAATTGCCTTTTAGTTAAGTGTAAGGTTTTTACAAAGCCAAAGTGTCCTGCTGATTTTGTATCATGGCACAGTTGCATGAAATTGATTCTCTGTGTGGCAGGTATATATAGCTTCTCCCCCACCCACGGCAGTCCATCTTTAATTGTGCACACATGTTTATTTTTCTGGAACCATTCATCACTTTCCAAAGATTTCCTGAATTCTATTCCAGTTTGGCTATCTACCTTCGGCTTCATTTTTTCTTGTGCCCTGGTGGTGACTGGTGCTGCCAGTTGTTGTTCCGGTATAAGTGGTTTAAAGTCAGTAACTCTTGTGCTGTTATATTGGGGCATGCGGGATAATGCATCTGCCAGGAAGTTCTTTCCCCCCGGTAAGTGTTTGAGAGTGAAATTGAATCGGTGAAAATGTTGGGACCAGCGGGCTTGCTTAGGAGTGAGCTTCCTGGGCGTTTTTAGTGCTTCCAAATTTTTGTGGTCTGTCCAGACCTGGAAAGGTATTTTATTTCCTTCTAAAAATTGGCGCCATGTTAGTAATGCCCACCTCAACGAGAATGCCTCTTTTTCCCATATTGGCCAGCGTTGTTCTGTTTCTGTGAGTTTTCTGGATGTGTATGCGCATGGTTGCAATGTCCCCCCATCATTTTCTTGTAATAGTACGGCTCCTACCGCTACATCACTCGCATCTGCCTGTATTACAAAAGGTTTATCGGGATCTGGGTGTTTTAGGACAGGTTCAGCAGAAAAAAGTCTCTTTAGCCTCTCAAATGCTGCTTGACATTCCATTGACCATTTCAGAGGCTGGCTGGGTTTCACGGGTGACCCCCCCTTCGTTTTCAACAAATTTGTGAGGGGCATGGCTATTTGGCCAAATGCGGGGATGAATTGGCGGTAGAAGTTTGCAAACCCCAGGAAACTTTGCAATTGCTTCCGTGTGCGGGGGGGTGCCCACTCTAGTACTGCCCTGACCTTCTCAGGGTCCATTTCGATGCCCTCTGGAGATATGCGATATCCCAGGTAGTCGATTTTTTCCTGATGGAATTCACACTTCGATAATTTAGCATATAAGTGGGCAGCTCTCAACTTCTTCAGGACTGCTCTGACTAGTTTGATATGTTCCTCTTTGGTTTCTGTGAAGATAAGGATGTCATCGAGGTAAACCAGGACCCCCTTATATAGGTGCTCTCTCAGCACGTCATTAATTAATTGCATAAAGACTGCGGGGGCCCCTTGCAGTCCGAATGGCAATACTTTGAATTGATAGCACCCCATTGGGCAGTTGAATGCAGTCTTCCATTCGTCTCCTTCCTTAATCCTAATACGGTAGTATGCTTCCCTCAGGTCTAGTTTGGTAAAAATCTTTCCTTTCGATAGGTGGGATAACATATCCTTCATTAGGGGAAGGGGGTACAGATTACATTCACTAATTGTGTTCAAATTTCTATAGTCCACAACCAAACGAAAGGACCCATCCTTCTTCTCCCTGAACAGAACCGGGGCGGCCACTTTGGGCTTGGCAGGCTCAATAAATCCTCTTTCTAAGTTTTTCTTTATGAATCTCTCCATTTCTGCCATTTCCCTTGGGCTCATGGCATACATCCTGGGTTTTGGGAGTTTTGCCCCAGGTTTGAATTCTATGGTGCAGTCTGTGGGGCGGTGGGGGGGAAGCTCATCTGCTCTTTCCTCACTGAAAACCTCAGCCAGGTCCCTGTATTCCTCTGGTATCTCTGGTAATCCCTTCTCTTTCCCCACTGCTGCTGTCTCCTCCCTCTGGGTTGGGGGGGTGCTTTTGGAGTCTACGTTCTTCTGCCCCCCCTTTGGGAAGTTGAGTTCTGCTGTCCTCCAGTTTATCCCGGGGTTCCATTTCTTCAGCCATTACAGTCCTAGGATCATTGGGCATTCCATGCCTGGGGCCACTATAAACGTTATGTCCTCCTCATGGGGCCCCAGTGATAGGTGGATTGGTAAAGTGGCTACGGTGGCTGGTCCTCCCCCTGCTATTGTCCCATCTAATTGACTAAAAGAGATTGGATGTTTTAGCCTCCTCACTGGGATGCTCAATCTCTCCACCAGCGTTGGGCTGATAAGGCAGCGGATGCACCCAGAGTCTATCAGAGCTTTTATTTTGGCTGCTTCAGGCATAGGGGAAGCTAATATAGTCACTGTCTTAAGTATGGGTGGAAGGGGTCCACTTACCAATGGTTCTCCCTCTGAGCTGTCTTCCGAGTTGTCCACTGTCCCTGCGGTGCAGGCCGGAGTCCAGTCCCAGTTCCTGGCAGGAATTGTGGACTCTACAGCCTCTGTCCCCTTCATGGAAGATTCTTTTGTGTTGCCTTGGGGCTTCCCCGGCTTCTTGGAGGATGATGCCTCTGGTTTTCGTGGGGGGACTTTTGAACGACATTCTGCAGCACGGTGGCCCTCTCTCCCGCAGTTGAAGCAACTTGTTGATTTTTTGGCTGTGGCTGGTGGGTTTTCCCCCTCGCGTGTTTGCTCGGGTGGCAGGCGGCCCCATGGTTTTCCTCTGCAGTGTCTCTTCAGTAGGTCTATTTCCACTTCCTCCGCCAGGATGTACCAGTCGTCAAGGTGGGGTGGGTCTCCTCGAGGCAGGCAAGCATCATACAGGTCGTAGTTCAGACCGTCTTTGAAATGGCTAAGGAGGATGTCTTCTGGCCAGTTCAGCTTGCTGGCAATGGCTCGGAATTCTTGGGTATAATCAGCCACTGCTCGACTGCCCTGCCTCACCGTTTTGATTCTCTCCCGGGCCTTACGGTCAGCCAAAGGATCCTCGAACCGTCGCCTCAAAGATGACATGAATCGTTTGAAGTCGTTGAGTTCTGGGGCGTTGGAGTCATGCAAGTTCACCACCCAGTCTGCAGCCATCCCGTCCAGGGCAGATTGCACAATTCGGATGCGTGTTTTGTCACTGGGGATGTCCCGTCCATACTCTTCCATGTAGCTGAGGACTTGGGTTAGGAAAAATCCCAGTCGTGATGGCTCCCCCTTGAATTTGACTTCCAGGGGCGGGAGTCTTTGGCTGGAGCGTTGTCTGCGCTGTGGCCGGTATCGCTCCTCATCCTGGTCCCCATCTGTGGTTCTGGGGGGGGTGGGTACTGCTGAGGCAGCAATTCCTGTTCCATTGGATGGCCCCGGGGTTTCAGGTGTTGGATCCCCTCCGTTACCTTTCCAGTTGCGTCCCCAGGCGCTGCCTCGGTTGCGATTTTCAGCTCTCTCCTCCCTCAGTGAACTCAGGGTTGCTTTCATCAGATCAATGGCCTTTTCCAGGATCCGCTCCTCCTCGCTGGCGTGCAGGGAACTCTCCATCTCTTGCCTCCATTCCGGTTGGTGGTTACTACGCCTCAGGGTCTTTTCTCCCGAAGCCTTTTCCCACTCACTTTTCCTTCCAACGCCCATCGACCACCGGGGTTTTCAGTCGTACTGCTCCACCGCTTCTTCCCCGGGGGAATATGCTGCTTCAGTTTCCCATTGTCTCTGGGATTCCATTTGGGGGGAAGACTCCCCCTCCATGGGGCTTCCCTCCTCTCTTGCTTCGTCGCCAGACATTTGTATTTGTTGCAAAGTCCCCCGGTAAGGTTTTTCCCTTCCAGGTTGACTCTTAAAGCAGATTCCGTCTACTGTCAGGACCCACCTCAATCCACATCTTAGGAAATAAGAACTCTTGGATGCAAGTTTAGTCCAAAAGGAAAATGTTTACTAGGAAGGAATTGATTGTGGGAATACAAGACGGAATCTGAGAAAAGTTACATTTCAATCCTATATAAACCATTCCCATTCCAGTCCCTCCCCTCATCCATTTGGTCAGGCTGTCGTCAGTTGCTAGGTGTCAGGTCCTTCCATGGGAAAGGGAACTCTCCTTGGTTTTATGGTTATTGCTTCCCTTTTTCAGTTGTAAATGAAGACATAAACCAGAGCTGTCTGTCCCCCTCCCTTCCCCCGTTAAAACATCCCCTGTTGTTTGAAAATCGCTTTAGTAACCATCCTCTCCCCCCCCCTCGGAGAGATGGCAGAATCCCCAGTAATAGCACGTTGTTCTACCTATACAATTATGAAATGTGATATAAATGGATTCTGACATTGGGCTAATGCCTCCTTAAGTAACACCAGCTGCCTGCAATTAGTGCAGGTTCGCATCCCACCAGGTTGACTCAGCCTTCCATCCTTCTGAGGTAGGTAAAATGAGGACCCAGATTGTTGGGGGTAATTAAGCTGACTTTGTAATAATGCCGCTTGGGGTGTGTGTGTGAAAGCCCTAATAAGCAGGCATATACATAGAATGAAGGCTACTGCTAAGCTTGTAAGCCACCCTGAGTCTTCGGAGAAGGGCGGGATATAAATGGAATTAAAATAAAAAATAAATAAATAAAATATTTGGGTTGTATTGCAAATATCTGTGGACTTGTAATCAAACCTGTAGTTTGCCCTACTGTTCAGCTTAATTCTGACTGAAACTCTAAAGACATTTTTCATACATAAGTCTCAAAACTTTTTCTTTCCCCCAACATTGTTTTATAAATGTGACCAAGACTGCTTTTTTAAATGACACGTACTTCATTTCTATGTTCACAACAGTCTCATCTTCTAGGATTAAGAGCAGTTAAAAACTGACACACAAACACACAAACACACACACACACACACACACACACACTCTCACAGTAGCCACTTCATTTCACTGAAACAAAAAACATCAAGAGTCTCATAGGGCTCTAAACTGATTTCTAAATACAGTAATCTAGAAATAAACTCCATGAAATTCTACTGATTTTTTTTAGAGATCATAAAAATTTCGGTAAAAAGACTGACAAGTTTTGAAAAGCAATGGAAAACCTGTAATGCCCCCTCCCCCCGCCCATCCGTTTAAACTACAGTTCCTAAGATCCTTCACTATATTCATACTGGCAAGGGCTGCTGGGAATTGTCCCTCTACAACAGGGGTGTCAAACTGGCAGCCCATGGGCCAGATGCGTCACGCGCAGGCCACACCCACCCTGGTTCCGCAAGGGCAAAAACTATGGTGCTAAATCACAATGTGTCATGTGACGTGATCGAGTTTGACACCCGTGCTCCACAAGGTCTGGAGGACCTCCTATTGCCAAGCTTTTAATGTATGGTTGGCACATGCTTTCAGAGAAACTTTCTAGAGGTAGCCAGGTTGATCTGTTGGGAATTTCTCCCATGAGTACTTGCTTAGCTAGTGTTGAAGGAAAAGTCTTCATATGATTCAGTCCAAGCCGGGAATAAACAACATGGCGACTGCTTCAGAAAGAAGGTTGCAGTTTATTGAAGAGGAGAGACAGACAGAAAGATGGCTCTGGAAGGAAAGAGAGAGAGCACATGTAGGGAGTGGGTTTTTATACCCTCTGGGGCTCTTGAAGTTGTTTCTTGTTCCTGTTTGAGGCTTTGTATTTCCTGTGTCCTGTATTTTGATGTGATTCTGAGTGTGCCCCTTTGGCATGTTTGGGTTAATCCTATTATGTCCTGTCTTAGAGTTTGGGTAGGGTATGCAGATTTTAGGTGTCTTTATCTTCTGAATCTTCTAGCTGGGGGCCTCCAACCTTCCTGAATGGATTGCAGTATTTACATCTGCATTTCTATAGAGCTGGTTGCTGCTTGGGGGAGGGAGACTTGGGACTATTAAGAAAAACTGGGCATGCTTTTCTGCCTCTTTAAGATCCTTTGAGGAAATATAATATTCTGCCCTTTTAATATTTCCTTCTCTGGAGGTGGGGGCTGACTTCCCACACTAGTATAGCCAAACTAGAAAAATGGTATCATCATGATTTAAAAAAAAACTCTTCCAGATCTTATCTGGTGCACAATAGATCAGATTTAGAGGACTTTGAGCTTTTCAGATCAGGCTGAGCTCCAACTTGCAGTAACATCCTAAACCATGGGCCATCCTGAGGAGCTGGGAGTTATAGTTCATCAACATGTGGCAATATTAGGACTAGAACAGGGGTAGGCAACCTTGTCTCTTTTATGACTCGTGGACTTCAACACCCAGAATTCCTGAGCCAGCATAGAAGATGCAAGAATCTAGAAGAGCACCTAATGGCAACAGTTTTACCTCCATCTTTGCTGCCATCTACTGGTGGCTTATATTTTTACAGCCCAGATCTAGTAATATAGAAAACAATAACTTTCTTTATTTCTTGCATTTCATGGTTTATTCCACAGTCGAATTTTGTCCTCTCAGCTCACATCTGCCAGATAAGGACATTTATTAGAGTGGTCACTTCATCACTGGAAAAGATGACAAATGAGGGAACATATATTGGTCTCACTATGTAGTGCAAATGTAGAAATCATTGCTTGAATGTAAACGTAAATATAATCCATTCTTTATCATATAGCATGTAAGTGGGTGATTCATGCCCTTTCTCAGTCTGCTGCCTGGCTGATAAGCATCTTCCATTTGAGTCTTGCTCTTAAAATTAACGAGGGAGGATTCTATTTCCACAGTCTTAAAAGTTGGGTCAGCAGCATTTTAGAAAGACAAAAAGTTCTACCCACAAGTTTGCAAGAAAAGTGTCTCTTTTTTAAAAAAAAAAGTGGCACCAGTCTCATATATTCACTAGAGAACCATAACTGGCGAGAGTATATATTCTTTACAGCAAACCCAAGTGAAGCTGCCTTATCTTAAGTTGTGTTTCACAGTTGAACATCTCATTAAACTGGTTTTTTTCAGTTTTTCGCTCCCTATTATGCGGTGACAGAATTGGTAAAACCAGAATTGCGATAAGCTTTTTTTCAGATAAAGAGAGAACCACATAC
The DNA here is from genome assembly GCF_947247035.1 of Vipera ursinii. NCBI lineage: Eukaryota > Metazoa > Chordata > Lepidosauria > Squamata > Viperidae > Vipera > Vipera ursinii. The sequence goes on from NC_139512.1 coordinate 205,985,627, forward strand.
TAACTTCAATTTTCTCAAATAGGCAAAATATAATAGACACAAAGGGCAAGTGGATTGGGTGCCTCTGTTAAGTCTGCATGGAACTGTTCTGTACCAGCCTGCTACCGGCCCTGCAGAAAAGGCAGGGACAACCCCTTTTACAAGAAGGCAAGAGGCTGGAATTACGCCTGCCAAATTTATTACCACAAAAACAAACGGAACAAGACAAACCAAGAAACAGGAGCTTTAAGAAACAGGAACTATCCAAGTGGTTGCCTTCAGCAAACCAGCCCTCCCACACATTCCCCTTATATAGAGTTCAGGGCGTGGCTTCTCTCTGCCTCCTTCCGAGGAGCCCCATTGCCTTCCTCTGTTTACTCCTAATTGACTGCCTCCTGCATCAGGCGTCCTTGAACAGGGCCAGCTGTGGGTCATCTTCATCCACACTGTCAGGCTCACACAGCTGGGTCTCCGTGGTGACCAAGTGGGAGGGGCCTGGCTGAGGGCTCTCATCAGCAAGATCTTCAACCCCCTCAGCAAGGTCTTCAACACCCCCCTCCTCCTCTGAGTCGTCCGACCCAACTGCCGAACCCACAGGCTGACCCTGAATCACAACAGGAACAAGCCAGTTTTTATTCTCTCCAGCCTGATGGAAAGTGGAGAAAGGGACTCAAGACTGTCATTTTGTTACTCCCTCAGCAGCACAACTCTTGGAAAATTGATCAGGACATTGGCTGTTGCACTAAAAGGAAACAGAAAGAAGAGGTTGGGTAGTACTGCATTGTACCCCAATCCACCTCACAGGGTTGCTATTATGGGGGAAATAGGAGGTGGGAATATTAGGTATGTTTGCCACCATGAGTGGTGTGTCTCTGTGTGTGTCCGTGTGTCTGCGTGTAGTGTAAATAAATAACTAGACGTAGTCCTCAACTTACAAGTTCATTTAGTGACCGTTCAAAGTTACAATGGCACTGAAAAATGTGACATATGACCATTTTTCTTTATTTATGATTGTTGTAGCGTCCCCATGATCACGTAATCAAAGTTCAGACACTTGGCAACTGACTCATATTTATGATGGTTGCCTTGTCCCAGGTCATGTGATCACCTTTTGTGACCTTCTGTGACAATCAAAGTCAATGGGGAAACTAGATTCACTTAACAACCGTGTTACTACTTTAACAACTGTGGTGATTCACTTAATGATTGTGGCAAGAAAGGTCATAGCATGGGGCAAAACTCACTTGTCACAACTGACTCACTTAGCAATATAAATTTTGGGCTCAATTGTGGTCATATGTCATGGACTACCCATAAATAAAATGGTGGAATAAAAATATATAACAATGACTATGTTCTGTGTGCTTTCCCTATCTAATTTTGGGTTGCTTTGCTCAAAATTAAATCAGTTGGTTATTGTTATATTGATATTAAATTGTTCAGGCACTGCGATAAACAGCTCTTGTTTTACTGTTTCCAACAAAGGAAGTTCTTTGGTTAATTGATTTTTGTAGACATCAGTGAAAAGGCAGCTGCATATAATTTTGCTTCCATTAAGAGGGATGCTTGAATTGAGGGATTCAAATCCTTTCTCACATTGTTAAATCAATTTAATATAGATTATTTTTATGGTTAATTTCTCATCAATGATATACTGGGCACTAGCCCAAAAAATCTTGGTAATTACTTTGTCCAATCACTGGTATTATCTTTCTATATCAACCTTTTTTTCACTTGCTTCACTTTGTTCTTTTTTTTTTCTTTGAAAAATGATTAATACATTTTTAAAATTATGTCTGAATACTGTAATCTATATTGGGGTTAATAAATATATATTGATTATATGCACACACACACATAATACATAATTATGTATGTACTATAATATAAAGATAATATATATTGTGACTAATGTAAATTTTGAAAGCATGCGGGAAGCAGGAAATGAGAATGGGTGGAAGAACCCATTTCTATATCACTAGAGTCTCACTGGAGCAGACCCTGTTGAAAATCATTCCAGTGATTGGACATTCGGTATTCATTCATGTACAACTTGCTTTCTCATCAAGTCTTTTTAACTTGTAATTTCCAAACTTCAGTCTATTTGGGTCAAGGGGTATGAAGTGGATACAGACAATCCCAGTGGCTTGCCAATTGCCAAAATGGAGACATACCTGGAAATTTAGAAATAAACTAGGAAAATGGACAATGGAGGAACAAACAGAAGTAAACAGAAAGTGAAGAAGATAAAAAAAAGACTTTTATTGCTTTTATGAATTGAATACAAAAATAAACATACCAAAAAAAAAACAAGCAATACACAGACTTATGAAGAAATAAAAAATAAAACCAAGGAAAATGTGTAAAAACATAAAAATACAGAGCATAATTCATGGTGGATACAAATACATATATGTATACATATACCGTACATTTACATATATGTATACATGTGTATGTTTATATATGCACAGACACACACACACACACACACACACACACATACACACACACACACACACACAGAGTGGTACCTTGGTACTAAATTGCTTTGCAACTCATTAAATTTGATACTCAACGCATTTTGATGTGAAAATTTTGTCTCGATACTCATTGTTTGCTTGGTACTCAACCCATAAGCTAGAACTTGTCAGTGTCAGTTGCCTTGTGACTCATTAATATTCTTTATGAGAAAAATTTGTTTGGTATTTATCATTTTTGGTATTCATCCCCCCTCCCACAACCAATTAATGTTGAATAACAAGGTACCACTGTATCTTCATTCTACAGAAGAATTTAAACAAATGGCAATCTTATTTTATTACAATTATCCATAGCTACTATACATTAACAAATAATTTGTTTGTATCCTGAAGATGATCTAGTAATTGGAGCAATAGCTTTATTTTTCCAGTGCTGAAGACTTTTAGTTCTAAAAGGACAAAGAAAATCCATTTTATTTGTTCAGATGTCGATTTCCCAGTGACAGGAACACAGTTCAAAAAAGGTGAATATCTGATAATATTAGACCTTGTCTCAAGTTAATAACTACTTGCCCAAAATGAACAATTTGAGGACACTGTACAAGCTTATGTTTAAATGGAGCATTAATCTCATTGCATTTCTGTCAACATAACAATTCACTCAAGCCTTGTCTTAAGAAGAAATTAACATTCTTCCCACTGTGTAGGCAAAATGAGAATATCTATTTTTAAAAAATCCTATCCAGCCACTAAAATTTGCATATCAAATTGATTAATCACCAACTGCATTTTATAAAGAGTAATAGTAGGTTTTTTTTTTCTATTATAGGATTTAATCATCAGTTGTGGTAGATTCCATACTTCTAGGAGTGAAAATGCCACAGGTCCAAATTGGTATCTCAATAGATATTGTATTTGTAAACACTCTAGTTGTCTCATTGTTGGCAGTTAATACCGGTATTTGTATTTTAAATTGGCAAATGATAAAAACGTATTATTTTCATCTGTTCATTGATTCAAAGTGTAAATCCCAGCTTCCATCCCAATTTTCTATATAACAGGTTTTTTAAAAAAATTAATTCTGAGATCTGGATTACCTGATAGTGTCAATTTAGCAGAAGAAAAGGCATCAAAGTGCCATTTCATAGAAATAATGTATCATAGCCTTTAAATTGACATAATTTCCAATTATTTGGAAACCATTATATTTTGATCCCAAGACAGTCTACCTAACAAAAGTCTAATGTATTAATATTCTAGAGGGGCCCAAGAAGAAGAATTTCTACTAAAGGAAGTTATCCAAAATATGATATTAGCTAACATGTACTGCACATAAAGGTAAAAGGTAAAGGTTCCCCCGCACATGCGTGCTAGTCGTTTCCAACTCTAGGGGCCGGTGCTCATCTCCATTTCAAAGCCGAAGAGCCAGCGCTTGTCTGAGGACATCTCCGTGGTCTTGTGGCCGGCATGACTAGACACCAAAGGTGCACCTTGCTAGGTGCAATACTGCACATATAATAGTGTAATTCCAGATTTCCTCCACTTTAAGAAAGAGAATAGAAATCTAGCAAAGGAACCACATTTTTCTTTTAATAATACTTGTTTTTTTTTAAGCATTTAGCTAGGTTTTTCAGTGGAGTCAGGGTGGGTTTTTTTCCTTATGGCTGAGTCAAAATGGTGTCTATCAATTCTTGAGCCAACAGAAAACCATACTAGTATATAAAAGCTGTTGCCTACCTTGGCATTCCTCCTGAGTTCTGTTAAGATGACTCTGATAATCAATGGGACCTGGAGTGCATTTGCTCTGCCTGATCTCACTGGATAGCCAGAATTAATCAGAAATAAGTGATCCCTCAGATAGACAGGAGCTCTGCCATGATAACCATCCAGAAGCCAGCTGGTAATCAGTGCAGCTTATGGAGAACTGGACTCACATGAGCATAATGCAATATTCCCATTGCCATCCACACCGCTAAGGACAAGATTGGAGTGTTCCTCTAGCTGCATGCTGGTAGTCCTTGACTTACAGCCACAAATCCTTGACTTATGCCCAAAATTTATATTGCTAAGTGAGACATTTGTTAAGTGAGTTTTGCCACATTTTACGACCTTTCTTACCACAGTTGTTGAATGAATCACTGCAGTTGTTAAGTTAATAACATGGTTGTTAAGAGAATCTGACTTCCCCATTGACCTGGCTTGTCAGAAGGTCACAAAAGATGATCACATGACCCCAGGACACTGCAACCATCATAAATATGAATCAGTTGCCAAGCGTCTGAATTTCTGACCATGTGACCATGGGGATACTGCAACGGTCGTAAGTGTGAAAAATGGTCATAAGTCACTTTTTCAGTGCCGTTGTAACTTCAAATGGTCACTAAATGAACTGTTAGAAGTCGAGAACAATTGTATTTTCCTTCCTGTTAAACATTCCACTTAATGTAGGGCGGAGGTAGGCTGGGGAGGAGGAGATGAACTTTAATGGCTATAACAGTAGAGCTAGCCACTTCTGGAAAAGTGCTCGGTTTTTGAGAAAGTGTGTTGAGCAGCTGGCTGTTCAGGCTGATCTTGATCTGAAGAGATGGATCTCTCTTTGAAAGCAGAGCCTGCCCAAAGTAGAAGGCCATGGAACATTGTCCTAATCCCATGCCAGCCTAAAGAGGCCAATAGGGACAAGATAGTCTTACCTCACTGAGGGTAGCTTCACATTACAGACAATGGGACTGCATGATCCATGGAGAAATGTCTACCATATCAATGTTTCTCTGCTTTTGAACCAGAGTTTGACTTGGAGACAATGCAGATCTTCCTCCCACTTATATTTTGCTCACCGTTGACTCCTACCTTCATTTTTGTGGTGGGAATTGTACGGGAAACAAAGCTGCAACACGAATAGTCTCTGAAGCTGACCTAGCTGAACAAATTTGCTATTGGATTGCCTCTAGCACCAGGGAAATGGCAGGCAGCCATTGCTGTCAAAGTCACAAAAGACTCAGAATAGATTACTGTGATCTCCAGATCCTCACTCACATCACCCCCCCCCCCCGTGGTCCTAAATAGAATTATTTGTAGCAAGCAGTTAATTCCACTTCAGACTTTTCTCTCTCATTTCTTGATTGCTCAAAAGAAGACTTTGATATGCAGGGCCATTGGTTGCCCATTTTAGGCTCATTCTAGCCCACACGTGGCTTCTTCCCACTCATGGGAACCCCCCATCATGGAGTTTAAACAGATTGTTAATGTAGAAGGCTTTTTAAAAATGGGGGCATTATCAGCAATAATTCAAAATGTCAGGCTCTCTAGGAGAAAGTTATTCTCTCCAAGCAGGTTGCGCACCATGCTCTCAGATTTATTGAAAGGAATAGGATTAACAGAATTTACTGGTAGTTCCCCTTAGGAGCTCATCTACATTAGGGTGGAGACTTTCAATTTACTTTCTAACAATCATCGTAGGATGCAGCGAGAAGAAGTCTGGCCCAAGGTCACCCAGCTGGCTTTGATGGTTAAGGCAGGTCTATAACTCTCCTAGGGACGGGGTGGCTCAGTGGGTTAAGACGCTGAGCTTGTTGATCAGAAGGTTGGCAGTTTGGTGGGTCGAATCCCGAGTGCCGCGTAACAGAGTGAGCGCCTGTTACTCGTCCCAGCTTCTGCCAACCTAGCAGTTCAAAAGCACATAAAAATACGGTGGGAAGGTAACAGCGTTCCGTGCGCCTTTGGCATCTAGTCATGCCGGCCACATGACCACAGAGACGTCCTTGGATAAGCGCTGGCTCTTTGACTTTGAAATGGAGATGAGCACTGGCCCCTAGAGTCAGAAACGACTAGCACGCATGTGCGGGGGAACCTTTACCTTTACCTTACTATAACTGTCCTGGTTTCTAGGTCATCATTTTAATCAGTACACCAAGTTGGCTCTCACAATCCTGACACAGGCCTTACCAAACCATTGTGCTCATTTACACTCCACCTGTTGCTCACCTTGCACTGGACAAATCTGTATGTATGTATGTATAACATTTATTTATAACATGTATTGGCTGCCCATCTTACCTCAGGATAACTCTGGGAAGATTACAATATTTTAAAAAAAGTGTACAAAGGTTTAAAACATAAATAAAATACTACCCACAACTAAATACTGTGGCCCAATAAAAATATGGAGAGGACGGGAGCAGGATGGGAGAAAGTGGCATCTGTTAATTGATCATCCACATCCACTATGATGCTCCCTCATTGGAACCCCAAGCCAACTGGCACAGCCAGCTGTTTAGGCTCTTACAGAAGGTCAGGAGGGTTGGAGCTGACTTAACTTCAGGGAGCAAGATGTTCCAGAGGTCCAATTGCAGAGCAGGCCCTTCTCCTGGTCTCTGCCAGCTGGCATACTCAGGCTGATGGGGCCCACAGCACGCCTCCTTTGCCAGCATGGGTGCGATGGGGCAATCCCAGAGGGATGAGACTCAAGTAGCCTGTACCTGTGCCATGAAGGGCTTTAAAGGTGATTACCAACACCTTGAGTTGCATCTGGAAGCAGACCAGCAGCCAGTGCAGCTCATCAGGAAGTGATGTTATGTGGGCCATTCTTGGGGCCCCAAGAACTGCCTGCACTGCCGCATTGGGCATTGCATTGGGAGATTTTTGCTTGACACCCCAGAAAAGGGTTGGGGTCAAGTATTACAATAGGAATATATTCCCGACCCACTCTCTACACTGTTCAGTATTTTAACAAATTGCTTTTCTATACAAAAAAACAAGCAAACCAATTCCATGTTTTTAACCTTTGTCTCCCCATTCACCTCCATGTACATGGATTAATATCATGTATTTGTGCATATTTATCTGGCACTTTGTCAAACTTTCTTTCGGACCTGGAGAGTTGCAAGAAAGAATGGTTTTTGACACTGTTGACAAAGCCAGAGAAGCAATGGTGGGATTCAAATATGTGAACAACTGGTTGTCTGTGTGGATGCCGCTTCTGGAAATCCATTCTGGGCCTGGGCAACAAAAAATTAGCTACCGGTTCTGCTGAACTGGTGTAAACCGGCTGAATCCCACCACTACAGAGAAGCTATGAAGTCTTCTGTTCAACAGACCAGCAATCCTTGTGAAATCTAAAGTCAACAGTAATCCTGAATTCCAAGGCATTTTTATGCACTGGAAAATAGCATAGATGGCAAGGCAGTCTCTCTAATGAAACAGAAACAAACAAAGAAACAAAACCTCACAAAGATAGAATAACTGTCCTTGAGTATGAGTTTCACCTGCAGCAGTTTTAGGAAGGAAAAAAAATGCTTTTGCAGAGACTAAGCAGATCAATGGAGACTTGCTGTCCCAGGATTGTTTAGCAACAAGGCAGTGGAGCACAGTCAGATCATTGTGTGGTAGGTCTTTAGGACACTGACTTTGTGCTTCAGTGTTTCTGTCTTACACACAAGGTTGTATTTTCCTTGTTTCCAGCTTAGCTTTTGCATTAGAATTACACCTCTTTTGTTAAGATGTTCCATTGGACCTATTCATTGTTATTTTATGTATGTTTGTTTGAAAAGGGATTAGTAAAGCATACTAGAAAGAGAAGGTGCTCATTGGACTAGTCTGAATCTTAAGAAAGATGCCAGCTAAGCAGCTGTCAAGACTTTGAAACCACTTCCATCATGGGCTTATCGAAGTATGTCGTACCCCATGCTTTTGTAGACTTAAATGCTTATTCCAGAGAAGTGAAGGAGGGGAGGGTTGCACAAAGGAATTCATGCCAGCAGGTCAAAGGGATGCTGCATCAGCTCATTGGTGAATGGGAGAACATTATGCAAAAGGACTAAGCAATGAGCTCTGAGGATTTATTAATTTTTCATATTTCTTAACCTCCCATCTCCCTCAGAGAGGGGGTCTGGGCAGTGATGAAACACAAACGGTGAGTGGTCCCTGCAGGAGGAAGTTGACTTTATAAACACCCCTTGCAAGAGAATGATTCAAGTCATTTCTCCATGCTTCTTTATCACTGTATCAAGCTTTCTGTTGTGTAATGAGTTTTTTGGAGCAGTAAGCGAGGCAAGAGGTTGCAAAAAGGAACATTGCTTTATTGAGACAAACAAGAACAGAACTGAAACAGAGGCTTCTGCGCAGCTACTTATACGGTTGGCCAATAGATGGCGGCCAATAGGTTTAAAGGAACCAATTTCCACCCCAAATCCTCCAATGATCTTCTTGGAGACAGTTTGTCTGACAAGTCAGTGACCATTACACAGACACACCAATTGACCAACCTTAAGCAGCATTCAAAAGACACCTAAAAACAGTTCAGGTAAATCCCAATACATTACACTTTCCATCTTTCTAGCCACACATCTTAGCTTCCTTTGTCAAGGTTGTCAGGGGGGACTTCCAGATGATACAGAATGCAGAATAACAAGAGTTGGATGGGACCTTGGAGACCACGTTCCATTTTTCTGCTTCATGGCTCATTTCAGTCAGTTTAAAATGTGATCGATCTGGGCTATTTTGACTACTTGGAGATCTCTTTGGACATCAGGATGCTATGAAGAGATCATATTTATATGCTTCAATGTCTATTGAGATCACAGAACTTAAAAAAAAATCAGTTTGAAAGTTCTCCCTTCCTGGTCAAAGCTGAGCAAAACTGTCAACCAATCAATACTAGTTGGCCAGCCAGGGAATTAGCTCCTTATGAGGAGAGATGGATTGTTAATAACACGCACAAATTCAGTTTAAACCTTCAAAAACCTCTCACTTGTTATGACAGTTTTGCCTCTGAATTCACAATGCTGGTATGCTGAGGACCATGTGAGTTCCTACCAATGCTAGCATTGTGGATCCTAGGAGCTGGAAGGCAGAACCAGCCAGAATCCTCTGTTCCCCTTCAAGGGTTAGGCAAGTGTTACATAGCTGTTTCGGAGGCAGTATTTCCTAGAGTCTAGACTGACATATTTCCTTGTTCAAAGAAAAATGGGCTGCTGAGTCCAAGGATAGCAATAGCAATAGACGTATATACCACTTCACAGTGCCTTCAGCACTCTGAGCAGTTTACAGAGTTAGCCTATTGCCCCCCAACAATCTGGGTCCTCATTTTACCGACCTTGGAATGATGGAAGGCTGAGACAACCTTGAGCCAGTCAGGACTGAACTCCTGGCAGTCGGCAGAGTCAGCCTGCAATACTGCATTCTAGGTGAAATGTTAATATATATTGCTAGTCCATGTATTCTAACCAATGCATCACCAGGAAGCTGTGGAGAAGCATGGGAAGTTTTTTTTTTAACATCTGCCTCAGGAAGGCAAGCCCAATGCCAGCCAGTTTCCTTTGGCAAATCCACGAGTGGAGGGTGCTTGTGGTTGCGCAAGAAGCTCCACTCGCGTGAGTGGAAGTGAAACTCCTTTTGCATGAAGCAAGCTCCCGCATGAGCGCAAGCACCCTCCTTCTGCTCGTGTGTGTGGAGCTTCACGTGAAAGTGCAAGCGGCCTCCACTCTTGTGAGAGGAGCTTCGCAGGCATGCACACCCTTGCCTGCTGCTCATGCAAGTGGAGCTTTATGTGCACTTGCTTGCCCATTTCTCCCTCAGCCTGGTTTTGAGGGGCTTGGGGACCCCCTCATCTAGAAAACTCCAGAAACTTCTTGAGTTGAAAAGCAAAATGAGTACAGGTAGTCTAGGACTTGCAACCATTTGTTTAATCGTTGTTCAAAGTTACAACTGCACTGGCAAAATTGACTTATGACAGGTTTTCACATTTATGACCATTGCAGCATTCCCATGGTCACATGATCAAACTTTGGGTGCTTGTATTTAGGATGGTTGCAGTGTCCTGGGGTCTTGGAATTGTCATTTGCAAACTTCTTAGGCAGCTTCTGACAAGCAAAGTCAATGGGGGAAGCCAGATTTGCTTAACAACTTCATGATCAAAGGCCTGGAAACTAAAACATACGAAGAACGGCTGCAGGACTTGGGTTTGGCTAGTCTAAAGAAAAGAAGAAATAGGAGAGACATGATAGCAGTAATCCAGTATTGGAGGGGCTGCCACAAAGAAGAGGGGGTCACATTATTCTCCAAAGCACCAGAGGGAAGGACGAGAAACAATGGTTGGAAACTGACTAAAGAGAGAAGCAACCTGGAATTAAGGAGAAAGTTCCTGACAGTGAGGACAATTAACCAGTGGAACAGCTTGCCTCCAGAAATCGTGGCTGCTCCATCAGTGGAGATTTTTAAGAAGAGGCTAGACAGTCACTTGTCTGAGATGGTATAGGTCCTTCTGCTTGAGCAGGGGGCTGGAATAGAAGACCTCCAAGGTCCCTTCCAGCTCTATTCTATTCTAGAAGTTGATTGATTCACTTAATTTCAGTGATTCACTTAACAACCATTGCAAAAAAGGTCATAAAACGGGATAAGACATGACAGCTATCTTGCTTAGCAATGGAAATTTTGGGCTCGGTTGTACCGGTAGTTGTATGTTGAGCACTACCTTGTCTCCAGGCATCTATGGCCAACTCAGCACAGCCAACTCACTGTGGCCAACTCGCTGCAGGACAACTCGCAATGGAACAACTTGCTGCAGGACAAGAGTCACACTAATATCAAAGAAATGGTGGAATAGAATCATTAAAGAAAGGAGACCAAAAAAGGGACAGAATGAAATGTGAATGATAAAAAAATTAAATATTTTTTATTTATTTTTAAAAAATTTAATTTGAATTTGTATATATATATATATATATATATATATATATATATATATATATATATATATATATATATATATATATATATATATATATATATATATATATATGTATATATATATATATATATATTTGTGTAAATTACTAACAAAGAATTAAAGGGAAACTGAGATGCATTTCTGACTTGTTAGTCGTCATCAGCCAGCTATACCCATCTGAGATTCGAACCAGGGCTGATTGCATATGAGGCAGTGTTATTTGCCTCTAAGCCACAAGGTCTCTCTCGCTCTGTTAGCTTTTTTTTCTGCAAGGGAAGATATGTTTCAAATGTTAACTATTTAGATTTGCCCCATGTTTGGGGCCTAGCAAGGTAATCTAAATAGTTAACATTTGAAACATATCTTCCCTTGCAGAAAAAAAAGCTAACAGAGCGAGAGAGACCTTGTGGCTTAGAGGCAAATAACACTGCCTCATATGCAATCAGCCCTGGTTCGAATCTCAGATGGGTATAGCTGGCTGATGACGACTAACAAGTCAGAAATGCATCTCAGTTTCCCTTTAATTCTTTGTTAGTAATTTACACAAATATATGAATTGTCCGGTGTGACTACTGCCTGTTCGATAGCCTTCAAGATAGGCTGAAAACAGGAAATAAAGATTTGCCCCATGTTTGGGGCCTAGCAAGGTAATCTAAATAGTTAACATTTGAAACATATCTTCCCTTGCAGAAAAAAAAGCTAACAGAGCGAGAGAGACCTTGTGGCTTAGAGGCAAATAACACTGCCTCATATGCAATCAGCCCTGGTTCGAATCTCAGATGGGTATAGCTGGCTGATGACGACTAACAAGTCAGAAATGCATCTCAGTTTCCCTTTAATTCTTTGTTAGTAATTTACACAAATATATGAATTGTCCGGTGTGACTACTGCCTGTTCGATAGCCTTCAAGATAGGCTGAAAACAGGAAATAAAGATTTGCCCCATGTTTGGGGCCTAGCAAGGTAATCTAAATAGTTAACATTTGAAATATATATATATATATATATATATATATATATATATATATATATATATATATATATATATATATATATATAGGGACGCGGTGGCTCAGTGGGTTAGGATGCTGAGCTTGTCGATCAGAAGGTCGGCAGTTTGGCGGGTCGAATCCCGAGTGCCGCGTAGCAGACTAAGCGCCTGTTACTCGTCCCAGCTTCTGCCAACCTAGCAGTTCGAAAGCACGTAAAAATGCAAGTAGAAAAATAGGGACCACTCCGGTGGGAAGGTAACAGCGTTCCGTGCGCCTTTGGCGTCTAGTCATGCCAGCCACATGACCACGGAGACGTCCTCGGACAAGCGCTGGCTCTTCGGCTTTGAAACAGAGATGAGCACTGGCCCCTAGAGTCGGAAACGACTAGCACACATGTGCGGGGGAACCTTTACCTATATATATATATATATATATATATATATATATATATATATATATATATATATATATATATATATATATATATATATATATATATATATATAGTGTGCTGAGGGTTAGTGCTTGCAAACACCAATTTAGAGGCCATTTGCCTATCTAGAAGATCCATCCATGTCAGCAAACATCAATTTAGAGGCCATTTGCATGCCTAGAAGACCCATCCATGTCAGCAATATTTTATTGGTGGGAACACTATAGGATTGTCTGTTCTGAACCAGCCCTCTTCTCTCAACCCCTATTTCAAAAGAAGAGACTGGAAAGCGTCCAAGGCTAAAAGGCTTCTGCCAAGATTTAATAGTAAACACACAAGAGCTTATCTCTCAAGCAAAAGAGTTGCTTTCAGCAACCAGCCCCTCCCCAAACACTCCTTTTATAGAGAGCTCAGGGCGTGGTCTCCCTGTGCCTCCTCCCGAGGAGTCCCATAGCCTTTCTTTGTTTGTCCCTGCTCGACTGCCTCCTGCGTCGGGCGTCCTTGAACAGGGCCAGCTGTGGGTCATCATCCTCCGCACTCTCGGGCTCACACAGCTGAGCAGAGGTTCCCGGCTGAGGACTTTGCAAAGTCTCCAAATCATCATCAGCCGGTTCGTTTCCCTCCTCCCCCACATCTGAGTCCTCCGATACATCGGAGCCGGCTGTCGGACCCACAGGCTGGCCCTGAGTCACAACACTATCCCGCACCGCAGGGCCCTTCCCCCGGGTCTGCCGATCCGGATGCAGTCGGGATGGGAACTGTTCGTGAAACGCAGTCACCAACGCAGGGGCATGAACGGCGGTCGCGTCTTCCCATGTGAAGTCCTCCGGCCCGTACCCTTTCCACTCGATCAGGTACTGGAAGCGACCTTTCAGCCAGCGGGAATCCCTGATGCTGGCGACCTCGTACTCGGGGGTGCTGTCGCCATCACGAGGTCCTGATGGGGGAGGTTCCGCTTGACGAAGTGGACAAGCCGGTTGTTCGGGGACCAACAAGGACCGATGGAAGACGGGGTGCACGCGCAGGGAACGTGGCAGAGTTAAACGATAGGCGACCGGATTGATGACGGCCTCGACGGGGAACGGTCCAAGGTATCGGTGGTCCAGCTTCCTCGCCGGCCGAGTGGATGGTAGGTTCCTGGTGGACAGCCAGACCCGATCCCCCACCGATAGTGGAGGCGTATCCCTTCTCGACCGATCGGCGAACCTCTTGTAGTCGGCCTTGGCCTTCTCCAGCTGCCGTCGCACCAACCGATGGATCGCCTGTAACTCCGCCATGAATTCGTTCGCTGCCGGCTCCGGTGAGTCCACGGGAGAAAGGGGGAAAAACCGGGGGTGATAACCCACATTGGCCAAGAACGGTGTCATCTGCGTGGAGGTGTGCTGCGAGTTGTTAAAGGCAAACTCGGCTATGGCCAAATAGTCCACCCAATTGTCCTGCTGCAGGTTAACGTAGCAGCGCAGATACTGCTCTAAGATGCCGATGACCTTCTCGGTACCCCCGTCGGTCTGAGGATGATGCGCGGACGAGAGGCAAACCTTAATGTCCAACGCCCGCATCAACTCCTGCCAGAAGCGGGCTGTAAACTGGGCCCCCCTATCGGAGACGACTCTATCGGGAAGGCCGTGCAGCCGGAACACCTGTTGGATGAACATGCGACTAGTGGCGCGAGCTGACGGTAAGCCGCGACAGGGGATGAAGTGCGCCATCTTGGTCAACATGTCCACCACCACAAACACTGTCGTGAAGCCGGAGGATGGGGGTAGATCCGTCAGAAAGTCCATGGACACAGCCCCCCAGGGTCTCTTGGGCGTTGGCAAAGGCTGCAGTAAACCAGGCGGGGCCCCTGTCGCTGACTTGGCCTGCCTGCATGGGACGCAGGAGGTGACATAAGACTGGACATCGTGTCGGACTCGGGGCCACCAGAATGTACGGGAGACCAGGTTCAGAGTCTTGAACAGGCCAAAATGCCCCGCAGCCGGGTTATCATGACATTGGCTGAGGACGAGTCCCCTGAGTGGCCCTCCTGGAACATAGAGCCGGTCACGATAATACAGGAGTCCATCCGTGACCGACCAAGGCGAATCTGGCCCCACCTCTTCCTTCCGCTGAGCCACCCACGCCTCCTGCTGCTGCGCCTCCCGGATCCGAGCCCGTATATCCACCGGCTCCCGCACCGCAGCAAAAGACTCGACGGGGATCACGGTCCTGGGCGGAAGCTTGTCTTCCACTCGGGTGTACTCGGGCTTCCTGGACAGAGCATCCGCTCTCTGGTTGTGCCCGCTTGGTATGTACCGCACCCGGAAGTCAAACCTCGCAAAGAAGAGGGACCACCGGATCTGGCGTTGGTTCAAATTCCGAGCGGTCTGCAGGCTTTCCAGATTCTTGTGGTCCGTCCGGACCTCGATTTG
This sequence comes from Vipera ursinii, assembly GCF_947247035.1. Classification (NCBI taxonomy): domain Eukaryota; kingdom Metazoa; phylum Chordata; class Lepidosauria; order Squamata; family Viperidae; genus Vipera; species Vipera ursinii. The sequence continues at coordinate 206,000,646 of NC_139512.1, forward strand.
ATGCCGCGCCCCCTCCAGATGATGCCTCCAAGCCTCGAACGCCGCCTTGATGGCCAACAGCTCCTTCTCCCAGATGGTATAGTTGCGCTCCGAGGGATTCAATTTCCGTGAGTGATACGCGCAAGGGAAAAGGGTACCGTTGGGCGTCGCTGCCTGGAGTAACACGGCCCCAATGGCAATGTCGGAGGCGTCCGCCTCCACGACAAACGGCCGTTGCGGGTCAGGATGCTTCAAGATGGGCTCCTTCATGAAGGCGTCCTTCAAAGCTTGGAACGCCTGTTGTTCGGGGGCGTTCCACTGGAACCGAGTCTTCTTCTGCAGGAGCCGGGTGAGGGGGGCTGTCAAGGCAGCAAAGCCAGGGATGAATGTCCGATAGTAGTTGGCAAATCCAAGAAGTCACTGAACGTCCTTCACGCGACGCGGGGGTTGCCAACTCTGCAACGACTCAACTTTACTCGGTTCCATGGCGATGCCCTCAGGAGAAATGCGGTGACCCAAGAAATCAATGGTCACCTGGTAGAACTGGCACTTCTCCAACTTGGCAAACAGCCGATGTTTCCGGAGGCGCTGCAGGACCTGACGGAGATGCTGATGATGCGCTTCACGCGACGGGGAGTAAATCAGGATGTCGTCCAGGTAAATCACAACAAACTGGTCCAACAGATCCCGAAAGATGTCATTCATAAAATGCTGAAACACAGCGGGGGCGTTGGTCAGGCCAAACGGCATCACCGTGTACTCGAAATGTCCATAGCGAGTACCAAACGCCGTCTTCCACTCATCACCCGGCTGAACCCTGACGAGGTTGTAAGCTCCACGCAGGTCCAGTTTCGTGAAGATCTTAGCCTCCCGGAGTCGGTCCAAGAGCTCGGGGATGAGGGGCAGCGGGTAGCGGTTACGCACCGTGATAGCGTTGAGTTTCCGGTAGTCACAGCAAAGCCGTAACTCGCCCGACTTCTTTTTGACGAAGAGCACGGGCGCAGACACTGGCGAGGACGAGGGCCGGATGAAACCACGAGCCAAGTTCTTCGTCAGGAAGTCCCGCAATGCAGCCAACTCGGGCTCCGACATGGAGTACAAACGCCCCACTGGGAGAGGCGCATCAGGGACTAGGTCAATGGAGCAGTCGTAGGGCCTGTGCGGGGGTAATTGGTCCGCCTCTGACTCGCTGAACACGTCAGCAAAGTCGGACAGTTCGGGAGGCAAGGAAACCCCTGGGGAACCCTCCACCTGGCCGGCACAGATATGGCGGGTGTGGTCCACGCACTGCAAACTTGGGAAGGTGACCAAGTTCTGAGACCAATAGATCTGTGGATCATGCGCCCGGAGCCACGCCAGTCCCAAGACCACGGGAAAGTGCAGATCCGAAGTGACATAGAACTGAATGGCCTCCACATGGGTACTGATGGCCATACACACGGGTTGCGTGGCGGCCGTGATAGGCCCGGACAGGAGCACTCGACCATCGATGGTCTCCACAAGCATGGGCGGATCCACTGGACACTGGGGAACAGCCCATTTGGCCACAAAGGCCGAATCCATAAAGTTAGTGGTAGCCCCAGAGTCAATTAAGGCATGGACCGGAATCCCCTCTGGCTTGCCAGGAAGGATCAGTCGTGCCTCCAAAATCAAATGCCGTGGAGGTTCACAGGCACCATCGGAACGGCGTCGCTCGGTGTGGTTGTTGTGGGTCGCCCGATCTTTCACACCGTCTAGATCGGGCTCGGGCCGTTTCCCGATAGCAAAGCGGGGGACTTTCTCGGGGCAGGCTTGGTCACTGACGCCCGCTGACGCTTCTTCGGGCAAGAAGCAGCCAAATGTCCAGGGTCCCCACAGTAAAAACACAACCCCTCCGATCGTCGTCTGTCCATTTCCGTCACCGATAGACGGGACCTGGCGGCACCCAGCTCCATTGGCTCCTCCCTCTGGACTGGGGGCTCACGCACAACAGGGGCGGCAGGGGTCTGTGGGGTGGCACGGCGACTCTTACGCTGCTGCAGCCGGGCATCGATCCGCAGACAAAGATGGATCAGCCCATTCAGGTCTGAGGGAATGTCCACGCGGGCCAGCTCATCCAACATCTCCTCTGACAAGCCATCCTGAAAGGCATCCACGAGCGCAGCCTCATTCCAGGCGGAATCCTGGCTAAGCAGCCGGAAATCGCTGATATAGGCCTGTAGAGGGCGCTGACCCTGCCTCAAAGCTTTCAGGCGTCGGGTGGCAGTCTGCGCCTTAATCGGGTCCTCGTACATGAGGCGCATATGGTCACAAAAACCCCCAAAGTTATCCAACAAAGGGCTAGGCTGTGCCAACAGAGGCGTGCCCCAACGAGCTGCATCTCCCGACAGAAGGCTCAACACGAATCCCACCTTATCTCGGTCAGTGGGGAAATCAGCTGCTCTCACGCTGATATAAAGCTGGCATTGTCCCAGGAAGGCAGGAAACAGTTCTGGATTACCAGCAAATTTATCCGGCATAGCTATCTGACATTTCCTCCTGGGTGGGGGGGCAGCATGTACCTGAGCCTGCAGTTGTGCCACCTGAGTGGCCAGCAAGGTGAGTTGCTGGTTGAGCTGGGCATTTTCGGCAAGAAGCTGCTCCATCGTAGTAATAAGGGGTGGGTGGCTGAAAGCAAACTGTTCTGAACCAGCCCTCTTCTCTCAACCCCTATTTCAAAAGAAGAGACTGGAAAGCGTCCAAGGCTAAAAGGCTTCTGCCAAGATTTAATAGTAAACACACAAGAGCTTATCTCTCAAGCAAAAGAGTTGCTTTCAGCAACCAGCCCCTCCCCAAACACTCCTTTTATAGAGAGCTCAGGGCGTGGTCTCCCTGTGCCTCCTCCCGAGGAGTCCCATAGCCTTTCTTTGTTTGTCCCTGCTCGACTGCCTCCTGCGTCGGGCGTCCTTGAACAGGGCCAGCTGTGGGTCATCATCCTCCGCACTCTCGGGCTCACACAGCTGAGCAGAGGTTCCCGGCTGAGGACTTTGCAAAGTCTCCAAATCATCATCAGCCGGTTCGTTTCCCTCCTCCCCCACATCTGAGTCCTCCGATACATCGGAGCCGGCTGTCGGACCCACAGGCTGGCCCTGAGTCACAACACTGTCTTCTTTGCTACACACAGGGCTTTTTTTCTCATAGAACGCTCAGAACGGAGTTCCGGCAACTTTTTTGGATGGAACCTTGTAGGGTAGGCAAGGCGGGTTGTATGACGTGTGTGAGTTCTGGCACCTTTTTCTTTTACAAAAAAAGCACTGGCTACACATAAAGGAAAATGACAACCTCAGGAAGTATAAGTTTTCCTGCTGCTTCCCAGCATCTGTCACCAGTGGCAACTGACTAATACAGATGTAGAATGATTTGGAGTGGCAATAGATATCAATAAATTTACAGTAATTCAAAACGTGGCCAAATGGAAACAAACCCAAAGCCAAATTAAAGCCAGTGCTCAATGACTAGGTTGATTCATCACGTTAAACTATAACAGGATTGGCTTAGATTTGTGTGAACCTAACCATTGGATCTGTAAAACATAGCACAGGATAAATGTAGCCGCAATCAGCTACTGGCATGTTCAAATAATTATAGATGTTGTTGTTGTTTTAAATAAGAAAGCTGGCTTAATGCAAGGTAGGAACCCAGCCAGAGTAATCCTATCAATGACAACTCAGAAGTCAGTCTCACCACGTTAAATTGGACTTTGAGTTTAGCAGATGTAGAACTGTGGAATAAATCTGCAGAAAGGACAGAGCAGAGTTGGCACTGATGTTGACTATTTATATATGTCAAAGAGCACTCGGAATACAGTAAATTAGAAACCTAGCAGGAAATAACTTCAGACACTGAATCAATATCAGGCCAGGAAAACTAATTCACTATATTATTGGCCCCTCACAACCAAAATACTAATAGTGATTTGGATAGATAAGGGGGAAAAAACAACCTATCAGGCAGTTAAAAAAAGATTACTTGATGGGTGATTTCAATTACTTTCTCACAGTTTAGGCAAATCTAAAATGAGGGCAAAGGAACAAAGTTTCTATTTGAGAGAAGTTGTGGAGCTAAAGAAAGCTTTGATTTAGGCAGGGTCAAGTATTGTATTAAGCCATATTTAATCACAATCTCTTGGCAAAGCCCTAATTGGATGAATTCATGCAATACACAAGCCATAAGCCATGTTTTAGAAACCATTGGTGAATGCATTTCAGGCTGAAATCCAAGGAAACCATATGATGGCATGAGTTCTAGTCCTGCCTTAACCGTGAAAGTCAGCTGAGTGCCAGTCACTTTCTTTAGACTAACCCACCTCACAGGGTTGTTGTTGTGGGAAAAATAAGTGAAGGAAGAAGTATTAGGTAGGTTTGCCATCTTGAATTATTTATAAAAATAATAAATATGGGATGCAAATAAATAATAAAATCATAGTTTAATAGGATGAGCAGTTTTAGCTGCCAAGTAGGCCTGGAGATGCAGTAGAGAGAGAATTAATTACAAATGCAGAATAGCCATTTAATAAATGAAACTATTTGGCAATAGGGAAAATTATATATTCCAGTAATACATTTCAGTAGGAAAAAAATTGCTTTGGACAAAACTCAAAAGGGTTTTGTTTAATTCTGAAAGACCAAATTTCTCAGCTATAAGATGACTAGTTAAAAAGAACTTAAAGTGGAGGATCAGAAGGGTCAAATCCCTTCCGAAAGCTAATTTAAAACCACCAGGAGATAGTTCCACGAACAAGAAATTCATATCACAAATTAAAGTGCAAAGAAGTACAGATGATACAGATTGTGTTAAACAGAAGTATGAAGGAAGCCACAAAAAACATGAAAGATTTCACATAAATTGAGGTGGGTAGCCTATGTCCCTTGCAGCTTCAACTTCATGCATCCCTAACCATCAGTCATGCCTGAGAGATGTGGATCAACATCTGAACTAACCCTTCGCTCTTAGTAATAAAAGCCTTAGGAGAAATGGGAAGAGCGAAAACATTCAAAAATGTCTATGGGAGAACAAGGAAGAATTGCTAAGGTAAGAGAAAATTAATCTGGGAAGTATGTTTTTAAACAACCAACAGTCATTTCTTCAAATATTCCAGAAGTTGAGTGCAAAGAGATAGGCTGATAGAAGACAAGAAATGATCATTAAAACTGAGCTGAAAGAGGCAAGAGAGATTGCAGGGCTGTTAAATAGTTTATTTCTATTGCTGCAGAAGGATTAGAAAGGTATTAACAGTTGAAACATTGCATCTAGGGATGGGAGGGCATATCTCAGGGTATCAATAAGAGCTATCCCTTTCAAAGAAAAGTTGTAGAGCTATATTAAAAGTTATAAATTAATAACTCATTGGGGCTAAAGGTATGAGTTTCAAAACTCAAATGTGCAATTACTTATTTGGGATAACAGGTTGGCAAATTTTCTTCATCTAAATTGTGATGATGGGGGTGTTGATTTTCCTGATTTTTCAGCTTAATCAATGAGCATATTCTGTCAATTTAATTTTTCCATGGAATGCAAGAGACCAAGTTGAAAACAAATGACATTCTGGGAAAAATTTAAAGCTAGCATGTGCCAGTGTGACATCCTGGCAGGGACTTGGGTTTAATTTTTAGCCACAAATATATTGTATTCTCAACATTAAATGCTGCAAGGCATATTTGGAAGGCATTGGGATAAAGGAGACAGTCTGACCTTTCTCATATGGTAAATTTATTCTCTAGAATAATTCCAGTTTGAAGATTGTAAGTAAATTTTTTATTTGTGTGTTGTGGGCAAGTAGGCAACGGTGTCTATGGGAGGTGGGGAGGATTAAAAAACACTGGGGTAGGAGTGCTGCTTAACAACCCAAGCCCTGCTCCTTTTGTAGGTGAGCAATAGACATACAAAAGGGTGAGGCTTGGATCGTAGCACCAATCTTACTACCTTGCAGATTCTTAGCTCCCCTCGTAGACTCCATTGAATACAGAAACTTTGCAGTTTCTGGAATTCTGGGAGTTGAAGTATATCCATCTTAAAGTTCTCGAGAGAAACACTGGTCTAAAGCAAGATGTCATGGTTCCAATAGATGAAACTGGTAAAAGAACAAGGCAAGAATTCTTCCTTAAAGAACATTTTATTCGGAAACAAAGTATTGGCACTTACATATTTGAACCCAAGACTGAGATTCCCTCCCCCAAGATACAAAGTAACAAGTTGCAATTCCCACTCCACAAAAGCTGTCATAAATCACATTCCCCAATTAGTGCAAAATGCAGGCTTTTCTCTCCGGCTACTCAGCCTGCCAAAACCTTATCAGACAATGTCCTTGAGTTCCCACACTTCTACATTGTTATGGCTAGCTAAACCCTCAAGCATTTACCCCATCCCCCCTTCTACATCTGAACTCTGAAAGAATAGAAAAGGCACATTAAAAGCAAAAGTAAAATGGCTGCAGGTGATGAAATGAACCTCCTTCAAAAAAAATCAATCACAGTCCATATTACCATATTTCCTCTGCTTTCAGGTAACTCAACTATAAAATCCATAGCGATCTCTTCCCATGGCTGGGAAGGGTCTGCGACTGGCTGTAATAGTCCAGGGGGCTTCCCCGGAATCCTTTCATGGTGGCACACACTGCATAGCTTTTGACAGTTTTCCACATCCTTCTTCAAACCCAGCCACCAAAACTGCCAGCGAATTAAATGTAGCATTTTCAAATAGCCAAAGTGTCTGGCTTGTTTCACATCATGGCCAGAGGGTTTGAGGCAAATATAATTCCCTCCCCCCTTGTAAGCTAGTCCATCTCTACAGGTTAGATGGTCTTTAAACCATTGATCATTGAGGAGTTCCTGCTTCAGCTTTCTTCACACAGGGTCATTGGGGTTTGGATTTGTCATAGACGGGGTCTTCTGTGGTGTTAATTGAGAAACAATCTGTGGCGTAGGTATGATTGAATCATTGACTTGTTCATGCTGGCTTTTATACTGAGGTAATCTGGAGACAGCATCAGCCAAAAGGTTTTTTCCTCCCGGTATGTACTTTAGGGTGAAATTAAACTGGTTGAAGTATTATGCCCATCGTACTTGTTTAGGGGAAAGTTTGTGAGGAGTTTTCAGTGCCTCTAGGTTTTTGTCATCAGTCCTTACTTCAAAAGGCACCTTGTTCCCTTTTTGGTAGTGCTGCCAGGTTAACAAAGCCCAACAAATTACAAAGGCTTCTTTCTCCCAAACTGCCCACCTCCTGTCACAATCGGTGAATTTTTTTGAGGTGTAGGTGCAGGGTAGTAGGACCCACCTCATGATTCTTTTGCAAAAGTGCTGCTCTGACTGCTACATCACTAGCATCAGCTTGAATAACAAATGGTTCACCCAGGCAGGGGTGCTTTAACCTTGGCTCAACTGTAAAAAGTCTTTTTAAACTTTCAAAAGCAGTTTGACAGTTCATAGTCCATGTTAACGGTTGGTCCGGTTGTGGCTTTCCCCCATCTTTCCCCATTTTGAAAGAATAGAAAAGGCACATTAAAAGCAAAAGTAAAATGGCTGCTGATTCTCAGTTGTCAGAGTGTCAATATCCATTGACACAAGAAAGTACTAGCACGAGAAATTTAGGTTGACCCAACTGCAAAATTTATAGTAATTCAATTAAACCTAATCAAGCTGACTATTTCAAGGAGAACCTAGAACTAAAGAGAAATTTCCTGAGAGTTAGAATAATTAATTAGTGGAACAATTTGCCTCCAGAAGTTGTGAATCCTCTAACATTGGAAGTTTTTAAGAAGAGATTGGACAACCATTTGTCTGAAATGGTATAGGGTTTCCTTCCTCAAATGGGGTTGGGCTAGAAGACCTCGAAGGTCCCTTTCAACTCTGTTATTCTGTTATTTTGTTAAAGCATCTTCTAAGTTCACAGTTTGATCCGGATATATTATCAACATCTAAAACTTATAATTTTATCAGACTGAAAGATTGTCAATATTGTTATGCATTTGCAATGATTTTGACAATGAACCTGCGTAAAATAATTCTGTTTAACGGAAAGACAACTTTGGATTGATAGGAAGATTAAAGTGCAGCTTGGGGTTGTTAAGGAACCAAGAGAAATACATATGGAGCTTATTAACTTGAACCCCTCCACTGCAACAGTAGAGTCTTAATACTTTGTTTCTTAGCTGTGCTAGTCAGATTTCGAGATCCCAAACAATCTTCAGATGAGATCTCATCCACATTATGCTATGCTGTTGAAAGAGGATAATGGTATCTAAAACAATTCCCTTTTGGAACTGGGACACACAAAAAGCTTGTTAATGCCGTTATCCAGTCTTTGTCTCCATGGAGACAGCTTGCACTAAGGCCTTGTGGCTTCTCAGGATCTGTTTCCCTTACGATATAGTCACCAATTTCTCATTCATTGCTTCATTCTTAACTAGAGCCTCAAATCCTACCAAGTATTTGGACTGGCAGTTTAAATGGAAAAAAATTAGCACAATTGTGGCTTTGTAATCAGCAGATGACATCACACATTCTTTTTTATCTGAACCCGGTGATTAAATACTTGTATATGGAACCCAAGATAAAATTTGTTCCCTTTGTACCGTAAATTTGTCTTCTTTTTGGATTTTCCTGAGCCGCTTATAATTAAGGCTTTTTGACAGTTCACAGCATGGCTGGTTACCAGAAGCAATGTGATTAAACCTAATTTATTTAAAATAGTACATTTCTATCTTTCTCCTTTTCTCTCCATTCTAATCAGCTCCAGGATTATTGTTTATTAATGCCAACATTATTTGATTTCCTTCTTTATTCAGAAACTGAGTAGGGCAAGCTTGAATTAGCAGAGCACGTCTACCCATTTCCTTTTCTATTTTCTGGGTAGATTTCAAAATATTTATAAATTAAGGAGACGATAAGGGAAAAGGCAAAAAATAAAGTTGTGTTGTTTTTGTCTGCCATTTTTACTATTTCTTAGTATATGAGGGAGTTGTCATTAATGCCGCTGTTTACAAACTTTTGCTGAATTTTGTATCCCACAGGCAGCGTTCTCACTCTTCTCAAACCACCAGGACAGAAAATTAACCCATGTTGGAAATGTATGCTAGAGGCATAGATTTGTCCCCAGCCTTCTGCCATCAACTAATGAGATCCATCACTTGCAGTCATTAGCCTGATAAGGAAAGTAAATCTGCCATCTATCAAATCAGGGCTGCATAATCTCGATGATCAAGAGATGGCATTCATTTTTTGCAGCTCAGAATTAGTAATCCTAATTCTGAATTGTTCCTGGGAGTAGCATGAGAACTCTTCTGTCTTCTACATATGACAAGCAGTTCCACATACAATGCAGACTTATTCCTAGGAAATCAGCTATAGAATTGATTTCTGTATTTGGGGAGAAGAACAAATGAATGAGAGCTGGTGGGAACAAGGGCAACATTCTGCCTTGGAGGAATGGCCTGGCTGCAATACAAGAGCACCTGCTCCTGTCCAGGGTCAGAATCATACAGCTGCGGTTCCTATGAGTATTCAGGCAATGTTTATGCTGTTGTGATGAAGATTGGAGATTTGATTTCTTTTTTTTCTTTATTTCATGCTTTCCTTTTTTTTTCTTTGCATTTTTTCCTTTCCCTTTTAAGTATCCAGGTTTACAGTATTACACACAAAATATGTTAATTGTGCCAGTCAGGTACACATCTGTTGGAAGGAAAAGGTTTGGTTCGCTCTTTCCAACCAGAAAGATGAACTGGGTGCGATGGATGAAATAAGAAGATGGGAAAGTGAGCTGCTTGGAAAGGAGGTTTCTTTATTTTGGCAGCTAAAAAAAGTGCAGTGACAACAGCGGTCGGTTCTGGGTCAGCTGGCAACCTGGTCTGGTGAGTGGATAGACTTCTATATTATTTTGGGGCTGTGTGATCGAGATTTTTGGGCTTTGGGGGCAATAGTTTCAAGTGTGTGTCTTTGATTATTCTATTGTGGCCGGGAGGTCATGCTCTGTCCTTGAGGTCTGGTGGGGGAATGCAGATTTTAGGAGTCTTTTGTCTCTCTGCTTTTTAATCTGATCAATTCCAGCCTTCTGTGGAGGCTGTAGCTGAAGGCGTTTCATTTATGAATGGAACAGTTTGTGAAACTAAATATCCATTCACAGGCCAGCTCCTTGAGTGGTTTTACTTCAGGAAAGACTTTTCACTTCCAGGAGTGGGGGTGGGACATTACTTTGCTAACATGGGGGCTTTCTTATATTAAAAGAGGGTAGGGGTGGGGATTCTCCCTACATATTCAAAGCCAAGTTTCCAGTATTCACCAAGAAACTGAATTCTTAACTTTATGAGGTTTCAAAGGAGAGTGAATTTGATGCAGTGATTAAAGCACCAGGCTAGAAGATGGGAAAGTGTAGGTTAAAGTCCCACTTTAAGCATGAAAGCCAGTTGGTTGAGCTTTAAACTACCGTATTTATCGGCGTATAACACACACTTTTTCTTCCTGAAAATAGGGGGCAAATGATGTGTGCGTGTTATACGCCGATATAATTTAAGTTTTTTCCTGAAATTTCCTTTTTAAAATGAGGTGCGTGTTATACGCCGATAAATATGGTAGTTACACTCTCTCAGTCCCTCACAGTTGTTGTTGGTGGTGTGGGTAAAAAAGGAGAAAAAAGTATTATGTAAAATACTAAAAGTGGGATAAAAACCTAATAAATAAATAAGGAGAAACCTCTTTTTAAGTGCAGAGATCCTTATGCATCTTTTTCAGTGGCTTCAGAATTTCCATCTAAGGCAGAGTAACCTGGAAGGATACCCAAAGAGAAATATCCTGGGATAAAGATTGCCCCTTTGTCATTCATTAAGTAGTCAAGCAAGCCCATGAATTTGCAGACCAAGCAAAACTGATCTCTGAAAGTCAGAAACCTTGAGCTTTTCACTCCCTGAGTGTGCTTCTGCTGCATCTCACTGGCAATGCCCTTACGATTGTTGGGCTCCGCTGTTGTAAGACAAATGATTCTCCCTCCAGATGGCTATAAAGGTTAACGAGGAACTTATTCATGGCTGTGGAGAAAACAGATTGGCTCCTCCCCCCCAATATTAGATGGAATCAAAACAACCGCATAACTTCAAACCCATATGCAGAGTGTAGTGTTGCAATGCAACTTAATTTTTACAAAAAGCCTGTGTGTGCCAAGTTGATGCACAGGCACTTTGATCTATCATGTTACATTGCCTTCTTGACATGAACCTCTCAGCTGGCTGGGATATTGGGGGAATATACATACATATTGTTTGTGTGTGTGTGTGTGTGTATATATCTATCTGTCTGTCTGTCTGTCTATCAAGTGCCCAGTCATAGACAGAATTTCTCTTGGCCTTTTCCTCTGGAAAATGTCAGAGGCAACTGCTAAGCCACATTTTGTAGGGCTTATTTGGTTAAAAACATGGCAAGCACTTTATGTAAAATCTTGTTTTGAAGGGCAATTGATATTTGGAAAATATGGTTTCAAAAATAAAGTTTGACAATTACTGATCCCATTAAAAAAAGTTGCATTTATTAAGAGGCCATGTGGGACAGGATTTTGAAATATTTGCTGAATATTGTCTCCTTCCCTTCCTCCCTTTCTCTTTTCACATTCAGTTGAATGGAAGTCCTTTTGCATTGTTTTCAGACAAGATTTTGTTAAAGCTCATGGGTGTGTGGTGGGGAACCATATTACTCTTATCTGTGTTAGAAGGTGTGTGTAGATAAATCTTGTTGTTTATAATTTAGGCATCTTTGTGTCTGTGCCTCCACCCAAGCTTCTCTTAGGACTGTGTCTAAATCAGAATGCAAGGAAGCCCAGCAGGAGATTTGTATCAGCAAAAGAATGCAAGGAAAAACTTAGCTGTGCCTTTTACTCCCTTAAAGGAACATAGTGAACTTCAGGCCCAGAAATAATGCAAAGAAAGAAAAATTGCAAAGGCAAGCTTGAGACTAAGGGAGATAAACAGAGTCTTCTTCACAGGAAAGAGGACTGGAATCCTTCCAAATTTGGAGTGAACAATCCTGTTTGATTTTTTTTTATTTTTCCCCCCATCCTGTCTTTATTATTTTTACAAATACTGCAACTCAAGGTGGCAAATGTATCCAACACATCGTCCTTCTCCTGTTTCCCCTATAATAACAACCCTGTGGGGTGAGTTGGGCTGAGAGAGAGTGACTGGCCCAAGGTCACACCCAGCCAGCTTTGTTTTTTGGGTGTTTACTACTTTGGTTACCATTTGATGCACATTTTTCCTGGGAGAAAATCTTTTCAAATTCAATAAGGTTAACTTTTGAAGGATTGTGTACAGGATTGCACTATATACTATATGAAGCTCTTGCTTTAAACTCTCACCATTACCTTTAACTAACAAGATCATTGGCAAGCTTAACAAGTGACAGTCATAAGTCACTTTTCTTCAGTACTGTTGTAACTTTGAACAGTTGCTAAGCAAAGGTCTGTAAGTTGAGCACTATGTGTACTTTGCATACCATAACATTCTATACCGAAATAGGATTATTGGAGAGGGAGAACAGTTGATATTTGTGCATTGTAAAACTTTTTTTTACAAAAATGGATGCAATCACATGTGGTTTATTAATGAATATGTTTTTCATATACAGCAGAGGTCCCCAACTTTTTGGACACCAGGGATTGGGTAGGTGGAGAGAGGTTTTTCTGCAGACTGGAGGGGGCATGGTTTTGTGGGCTGCCTGCATCCCATGGATGGGGCTTTCCTTGTTTGTGCGGACCGGTTGCTGGCATGCTGTGGCCCAGTACCGGTCCACGGACCAGGGGTTGGGAACCCCTGATATACAGTACTATATCATCAACATAGAGGTGCTCGGTAACAGTATTCACTTTAGGTCTTGGAGATGGTCTCTAGGATGGTCTGCTAGTTGTCTTCCCTCATTTGCAAAAAGAGGTGGTTGTGTCTTTCCAAACAAAAGACACTTGAGTCAAAAGTAGGCTTTCTGAATTTTACAGAAACACCTAGAAACAACTTCAGTGCAAGAATTACAACATGCAAAGGCTGTCCAAAGTAACCAAATTGCAAGAGTAGTTCAGGGGTATGCTGAACCAGCCAAGGCTAAGGTTTCCTGCCTGAACGGGTGGTTGGACTAGAAGACCTCAAAGGTCCCTTCCAACTCTGTTATTGTTATTGTAACACAACATAGTAGAGGTACAGTCGTCATTTTTACTTTCACAGAAATGACTCCATATTGCAGTGAAGCTGCAGGAAGGAAGAAAAATAAAGGTATAGACTCCAACCTGACTTCCTGGTGACTTCATTGTCATGATCCATGTGGTTGGTTTAGCAGAATTAAGGAAAGTGGCTTGCCACTGTCTTTTTCTAGAATGTTGCTTTGCCTTCCCTGTGTAACCTACAGCACTGAGATTCCTGATCAGGTCTGATCCTGTTTAGCTTTTGGGGTATCAGCTTAGAGTAGCTCAATGCTGCCTCTTGATGGAATACATTACAGAAGACCTTTCTAAAATGCAAAATTGAAAAGACGGTGCCAACAAAAAGGGACACACTTATTCATTACCTCATAAATTGTTCTCCTGCAATAGTTTTCTGAAAGTACCTCATGGCAATTTTCATTGGGGGTTGGCAGAGACGTGCCAAGGGAGTGCTAAATAATCTTGGCTGGAAAGGACATCATTTTCTCTATGGTTTGCAGCTGCTTTATCATTCCTTGCACACATTCACAACAAATATCAGCCATCTGTATTCCAGATGGCACAATAGCAATGATCTCATTACAGACACCAACCTTTAGTGCAACACCAGTAATTTGGGACTCCAAAAAAGACCTACCTGGGCCTTAACTGTGCAGCTTCATACTTCTTTTCACCGTAACTCAAATTAGTGAGTTTCATTATAAGAACAAGCAGAGAACATGACTGGTCTGCAATACAAAGAAGTACTTAAGCAGTGCAGCTATTGCTGCTCTCAGCTCCTGTCTAACACCCTGCAAGGATGTTTTGTGGGGAAAATTCTGGTGACATATTAATACCCTATAGAGGAGTCTTTTCCTTCCTTGCAATTTTCTTCCTGTCAAAAAAACAGGAAAACATCCAGGGATTTTCTTGAATTGTTGCTTATTTCATGGAGGTAGAGAATAAGCCATGTAGCACTTGAAGACCCAGAAGTATTTTGAAGAGTGTGGGAGGAATGTGCAAGCTGGAAAGCAGCCCTAGTGTTTCCTGATTTAAGGAATAACTGGGGAGGGACCTTGGAGGTTATCTAATTCAGCCCCCTGCTCAAGCAGGACACCCTATACCCAGGGGTGTCACTCAATTTCATTGAGGGCCACATCAGCATTGCGGTTACCCTCAGGGGGCCAGGTGGGTGTGGCCAGGGTGGGCGTGGCCTACTGGGTGAGTGTGGCTAGAGTGCGTATGGCCTACTGGGTGGGCAGCTCTACATCGTTCGCATCAAGGGTGCCTATGGGGGCCTGGGCAGGAGTGGGACAGATCTGAGGGTCTCTGGCAGAAGGAGGGTCTCTGGGCCAAGGCCAAGGCAGTGGGGGCCATTGTTGTGTCTGTAGATAGTTGCAAACATGTAAATAGGAGGTTGCAAAAGAAGGTTCTTGAAGCGGGAGATTCTGGTGCAACTATTGGTTGAAGTTGCAAAGAAGCGGGAAAACAGCGATTGATGATTGGTTACAGTTTAAACAGTTCTAGTATAAAAGCTTGAAACATTTGACAGTTGTCAGTTGACTTATGTGTATTGAATAAACTCTTTTCATTGTGAACCACTCTGAGTCATTGTCTACCTGAACCAAACAACTGGCGACGAAGGTGGGATAGACGGCAGACCAGAGTAGGTTCGGCGGAACAGCTGCGCATAGGCGGCAAATTTGAAAAGAAGTCACAGTCAACCACAAGCGGCCGCGGCGGAATCAACAATCCTCCGAATGGCGCAAATCGGGTCCTTGAAAGAATTCGACCCAAGCTTCCCAGAGGACTGGGAAGAATATGTAGGACAGGTCGAAGGGTTTCTGCTTGTTAACGGGATAACGGACGACCGAAAAAAGGCGGCAGCTTTACTGACCATATGCGGCACACCAGTATATCGGATCGCTGTAGGACTTTGTCAACCACAGCCGGTCTCCAGCGTTCCGTATGCCGATCTGTTAGTTAAACTAAAAGTACATTTCACGCCAAGGAGATCCGAACTCTTTTGGCGTCGTATTTTCGAAAAAAGAAATCAGAGGCCGGGCGAATCGATCCAAAAATTCGTTGCTGCAGTCAGAGAAGCCGCAGTACGATGCAAGTATGACAACTTGGAAATCAGAATCCGGGACCGAGTGGTACTTGGCTTGCGAGACGAGCATCTACAAAATAGAATAATCGCCAAGCCCACCGGCGATTTGCAAGAAGTATTGGATGAACTATTAACTTATGAATCCACCGGGTATCGCGACCCCCCCGTAGTAGCATGGCTACGTCTGCCGAAATTAATCAAGAAGGCCTTGTGGACTGTGGGGAGGTGGACCAGCAATGGGAAGATGACATCGCCGAAGTCACCAGACGGTTTGGAAAAATGGCGGCAAAACCATCCCAAAGCGACGGGCCTGAACCGAACCGCCGATTCCAAACCGCAACACCACAACGACAAGCAACCGCGACCCAACGACAATGGAGAGACACCGCAACGAGGCCGCGCGACAACGACAACCGATGTGGCAGCTGCGGGGGCAATCATCCCCGTGCATCTTGCAGATTTCGTACCGCCAGATGCAGATTGTGCGGGAAGACCGGCCACATTCAAGCCATTTGCAGGGGCCGTGCACGCGACAATCGCCTACATGAAGTCGACGTTTGGCCCGAAGGAAAGGTAACCCCTTACTACAGTGGCAAAGAGACCCCTAGACCAAGGGCTAAAATTCCGAACCGGGGGGAGGTGGCGCGAGTCAATCATAGTAGAAAGGGAAAAATTAATAATTTTCCGGAAGGAAAATTAAAAATTATAGTCCAATTGCAAGGGGTTCCTTGCAAAATGGAAATAGATTCTGGGGCCTCAGTGTCCATAATATCTAGTGAAACTTTAAAAAAGATTGAACAAATAAGTGGCAGAAAAATTCCACTTAGTTCAACTAAAATCCAATTGACCGACTTCCAAAAAACCCCAATAAAAATTAAAGGGAAAATTACCCTTAGTGTTAAATATAAGGGGTTTAAGGGAGCTTTAGATTTAATAGTTACTGAAGGCCATAGGACCAGTTTGATAGGCCTTAACTGGTTTCCTGCCCTGGGCATTTGGATAGGGGGAATAAACACAATTATTAAAAATAAGACCCTAGAATCAGTCTGCGATGAATTCGCAGACGTATTTGATGGGTCTTTAGGTAAATATAAAGGGCCCCCAATTAATTTTAATTTAGATCCGTCGGTTAAACCCATCCGGCTTAAGGCCCGAAGGGTGCCTTTCGCCCTTAAGCAAAAAATCGAGGCCGAGCTCGATAAGCTTGTAGGCCAAGGCGTCCTAGAACCAGTCGAGGGTGGTTTGTGGGAAACGCCGATCGTCACACCCCTTAAACCTAACGGGGATGTGAGGATCTGTGCTGACTACAAAGCCATCCTGAACCTGGGAATGAAAAAACACGCTTACCCGGTCCCGACGGTGAAGCAGGTCCTCGCCACGATACAGGACGGCGCCATATTTGCCAAGTTAGACTTGGCGCAGGCGTACTTGCAATTAACTGTTTCTGAAGAGGCTGCAGAAGCTCAGACGATAGTTACCCACAAGGGGGCGTTCCGAGTCCACAGACTGCAATTTGGTATTGCAGCAGCTCCAGGCATCTTCCAAGAGGTGATGGAGAGGACCTTAAAGGGCATACCTGGTGTATGCCCTTATTTTGATGATGTTCTAAAAGCTGGAAGAAATGAAGAAATATTAGCAGAGCGTCTGGAACAGGTATTGGAAAGGTTTAGGAGGGCTGGACTCAAATTAAAAAAGGAAAAATGTTGTATTGGGGTTAAATCCACTGAATTTCTAGGATTTAGGATAGACAAAAATGGAATTCATCCTACCCCTGATAAAATCAAGGCAATTAAATTGGCACTAGAACCAAAAAACAAGGCTGAATTACAAGCCTTCCTTGGATTAGTTAATTTTTACCACGCATTTGTGCCACACAAAGCTGCCATAGCAGAACCTCTTCATAGACTTTTAGATAAAAAAACCCCGTGGCAGTGGCTTGACAAACATAGAGTTAGCTTCCAAACATTAAAAAATATTCTTTCTAGCCAATCAACAGTAACCCATTTTATTGAGAATAAACCAATTTATTTAGCTTGTGATGCTTCACCTTATGGTGTGGGGGCTGTTATCAGCCACTTGGACAGTCATGGTGTTCAAAAGCCAATCGCATATTATTCCAGGACGCTTACTAAAGCAGAGCGGAATTATGCACAGATTGATAGGGAAGCATTAGCAATCGTGGCAGGAGTAAAAAAGTTCCATGATTACCTTTATGGTAGGAACTTTACCATACTCACTGACCACAAACCATTATTGGGACTGTTTACCACTGATAAACAGACACCCCAAATAATGTCGCCCAGAATGCTGAGGTGGTCAATTTTCCTCTCAGCATATTCATTTTCCCTTCTACACAGACCAGGCAAGGAAATGGGACATGCAGACGCCCTTAGCAGACTGCCATTAAACAATACTGAGGAAGACCCTGCTCCTGTGGGACAAATAATGTCTTTACAGGACATTCCTGAATGCCCTTTAACTGCTAAAGATATAGCTGAGGCAACCAATAAAGACCATATCCTAAAAAGAATTATGGCATGGGTCCTTAGTGGGTGGCCAAGTACTAACCCGGATGCCAAGTACATTCCATATTTTAGAAGAAAGGATGAATTATCATCCCATTTGGGATGTGTTCTGTGGGGAAACCGGGTTGTCATTCCTGAAATCCACAGATCTACAATTTTATTAGAACTACATGAGGGTCACCCTGGAATAGTACGTATGAAGGCATTGGCTAGAAGTCACTTATGGTGGCCAGGACTTGACAAGGACATTGAAGAATGTGTTTCTAATTGTTATTTGTGTCAGCGTTCTAGACCTGAGCTGCAACACACACGTACTCATAAGTGGGAGTTGGCCAGGAATCCTTGGTCTAGGATTCATATTGATTTTGCTGGACCGTTCCAAGGGTTAACCTTTCTAGTAGTAGTGGACAGTTTTTCTAGATGGCTGGAGGTAGTACCCGTCAGTTCAATGACTTCAGGTAAAACAATACAAGTCTTAAGGGACCTCTTTGCCACTCATGGGTTACCTGATGTAATTGTGTCAGATAATGGGCCCCAATTCACCTCTGTTGAATTCCAGGATTTCCTCAGGGCCAACTTGATTAAACACACGACATCAGCACCCTTCCACCCGTCCACCAACGGCTTGGCTGAACGCAACGTGAGAACCACCAAGGACGCATTAAAGAGAATCATCCGTGGCGATTGGCACCAAAGACTGGCAGAATTCTTGCTGACCCAACATACGACCCCTTGCACGGCTACCGGAAAAAGCCCAGCAGAAATGAGGTGGGGAAAAAGATTAACCACCAAACTGGACAGGTTACATCCTGACAGACTACCATCAAGTGCGGAACCGGACATTCCAAACAGATCATTCAAAATTGGGGACCTGGTCTGGGCCAGGAATTATACACAAGGGGACAAATGGGTCCCAGGGGTGGTCACTGAGATAATGGGACCCTTGTCTTACACTATTGAGGGGGAAGGGAATAGGGTTAGCAAAAGACATATAGATCAGCTAAGGAAGAGAACTATTGGTTGCATGCCAGTTGATGGGGATCAAAGTATACACGGGGGGAACAGTGCATCACGGCTTATTGATAACAACCTGCCAGTTAGTGGGGAAGCAGAAATTCAAACCAGTCCGTCCACAGCTAACCAACAACAACACAGTCAAATTGACTGGGAGCTGCCCCCTTTGAGCAGGCCAGCATTAGCTGAACATCAACATCAAACACAACAACAACCACAACTTATTAGCAGAGAAGCATCTGAGCCAATTAGTCAAGAGTCCAGATCCACCAGCGTAAGCCAACCGAGCAGACATTCTGATAGAGATGACTTAGGTATCCAAAGCAATAGATATCCATCAAGGGTCCATAGGCCACCCAAATACTTAAGAGACTATGTCAATAAATAACAACAACTGGGGGGTAAGGGGTGTTGTGTC
Source organism: Vipera ursinii (assembly GCF_947247035.1). NCBI lineage: Eukaryota > Metazoa > Chordata > Lepidosauria > Squamata > Viperidae > Vipera > Vipera ursinii. Next base: position 206,019,853 of record NC_139512.1, read on the forward strand.
TGTAGATAGTTGCAAACATGTAAATAGGAGGTTGCAAAAGAAGGTTCTTGAAGCGGGAGATTCTGGTGCAACTATTGGTTGAAGTTGCAAAGAAGCGGGAAAACAGCGATTGATGATTGGTTACAGTTTAAACAGTTCTAGTATAAAAGCTTGAAACATTTGACAGTTGTCAGTTGACTTATGTGTATTGAATAAACTCTTTTCATTGTGAACCACTCTGAGTCATTGTCTACCTGAACCAAACAGCCATTCCCTCACTGTTTCCAGGATGGCTTCGCGGGCCACATGAAATCACTTCACGGGCCAGATTCGGCCCCTGGGCCTTGTGTTTGACATGTCTGCCCTATACCATTTCAGACAAATGGCTGTCCATACTCTTCTTGAAAGCCTCCGGTGATGGAGCACCCACAACTTCTGAAAGCAGGCTGTTCCCCTGGTTGATTGTTCTCACTCTCAGGAAATTTCTCCTTAGTTTTAGGTTGCTTCTCTCCTTGATTAGTTTCCATTTGTAAGAATGTGCTATGTTTATGTTTTCAAGAACTCCAAAATAACATTTTGTCTTTGATCCCAAACCACTTCACAGCCTTGTCAGAGAAGTCTCAGGAAAAAATGGTGCAGTGGTTGTGGCCTAATGGTTAATGCTATGTGTTATGGTGGCTGAAATGCAATATAATGGTGCAATGGCTAAGGAATGGCAAGACACAGGTTCAGATCCAGGGCTTTTTTTCTCATAGAATGCTCAGAACGGAGTTCCGGCACCTTTTTTGGATGGAACCTTATAGGGTAGGCAAGGCGGGTTGTATGACATGTGTGAGTTCCGGCACCTTTTTCTTTTACAAAAAAAGCACTGTTCAGATCCATCCTCAGTCACAAGAGCTCAAAGGTGATTTTGGGCTACCCTTTCACAGACTGATCTGGGGATGAAATTAAGTAAGGAAATTCTATGCATGCTGCTTTAAGCTTCTGGAGGAAAGCTGGAATATAAATCTAAGAAATAAGCAAAAATGCTGGTCACTCTAAGGATTGTAACTCTCTCACGATATCGGATCTCAGGTAGAGAGCTTCTATAAAAAAGTGCATAAAAATAGCCTAGGATAAGAGTAAATCTGTGACTCCTATATGGGCTTCCATGATTTGACAAAGAATAAGAATACTAATCCATATTGGCAGGTTGTATAATCCAGAAAGTATGGCAATAGAACGGAAGATGTGCTGAAATCCAGCTATTTTTTCAATATGCTGTTTGTCTGAATCTCCAATTCAGGGAACCATCAAAAGTCTACAGGAGTTCAAATGTCCTTTGCTCTGAAAAAGCATTAGCCCTTGCAGCTAATGATGGCAGTACAAATGGGTTCAGGTTTTGTCTCTTCTTCAAAGTGGACATAAGAAGACAGCAAAACTATCATACTCACCCTGAGAAGATGTACTTTTTAAATGATGCAATTTGTACAGTGCTGAAAAAGGTTGCTTTCTCCTACCCTAATATGGACCCTTAGGCAGAGTTCTGCTGTTATATCCATATTTTTCATATGAAAAGAATTCTCTCAGTCTCTTTCCTCATCTGCATCTAATCACAGCAAAGAGATCCTAAAACCCTCTTTTTATTGTTTAGCATCTCCGTCATGTGGTCTTTCTTTGGCCCCTGGCAACATCAGAGAAGCCTTTAGTCAGGAGAGAGAGAGAGAGAGAGAGAGAGAGAGAGAGAGAGAGAGAGAGAGAGAGAGAGAGAGAGAGAGAGGAGAGAGAGAGGGAGAGGGAGAGAGTAACACTACATGTGTTCGTTATAATTTAAATATAATTTAAGTGGTCTTCTGGAACAGAGCTAAAGCATGGATTTAGCTACTTCAGAACATGGATTTAGGGCTCTTTTGAAATGACACTAAATTACAATGACCATATTTTCTTGGAAAAACATCTCATAAAAAGCCACGGTGGTGCGGTGGTTAGAATGATTGCAGGCTAACTCTGCCGACTGCCAGGAGTTTGATCCTGACTGGCTTAAGGTTGATTCAGCCTTCCATTCTTCCAGGGTTGGTAAAACAAGGACCCAGATTGTTGGGGGCAACATGTTCACTCTGTAAACCACTTAGAGAGGGCTGTAAAGCACTGTGAAGCTGTATATAAGTCTAAGTACTATTGTTACTATCTTAATTGATTAGGTTTATTAATTTGCTTTACAAAGGAAAATTCAGAGCCAAACCAAGAAAAACTGTACAAAATGCATATTGTAATAAAAATATCTAAAATAAAACAAAGTATGTAACCTCGAGGTGGTTACTGGATAAACTAGAAGATCTCACTTCCACTTTATTTTGAATACCCTCTGAAATTTTTGCTATTTCTTGTTAATTTAAATGTATTTATTGTTTTACTGTTTTAATCTTGTACTATAGTCTTATCATATTGGAAGCCACTCAGAGTCGCATGACAGTGAGATGGGCAGTGAAAAATTTTTAATAAAGAAATATGTAAATTTATTTTTAAAAGACAATTCAATTTCCATATTTTTCACATGAACGTGAAAGACTATGCAATAAGTGGCACTATTTGTATGATAAAAAATAAATGACCAAAATAAAGGACAAAAATGAGTTTATGGAAAATAAATAAAGCACAATTTTCTGAAATAAGGCTTGTCCTTTATAACAAAGAATGTATGGTCACTGTACATGAAATCTGGTTCCCCAAAATGCTTGACTCTCAGTTTATATCAGTTTAGAGTTGGGGTCCCTTTGAAGACACCCACACAAAACATGCAAAATATGAATTTTGGCATGGCAAAGCCCAATTTTAGGAAGGGAGGGAAAAACCTTGGGGAATCCCTGTTCTTAACGTGTCCTGCACTTTGCAAATAACAATGGCATTATGCCAGTGGCAGGGGTAGCAATCATATGGGTGGCTTTTTTTTTTTTGCTATTGTAATTTTCAGTCAAGGATTAGTGGTTAGCATTTTAACTTAGATGTATGGAAGAGCTTTCAGCTTCCTCTAGCAATGGCCACTGCATTTGAACAGAAACAGGAGCAGCCACATGAATTTGTAAACGTTTGATGTATGTCACTGTGAGCTCCATTTGGAAATTAATATAATAATAATAAGTTGGAAGGGACCTTGGAGGTCATCTAGTCCAATTCCCTGCTCAGACAGGAAACCCTATACCATTTCATATAAATGGCTGTCCAGTCTCTTCTTAAAAACTTCCAGTGTTGGAGCATTCACCACTTCTGGAGGCAGGTTGTCCCACTGGTTAATTGGAAATGTGCAGATCCAGTAAGCCACTGCGGAGAGCCTAAGGTCCAGATTAATGTGGGTGGGCAGTTGCTGGGACAGTCAGGGCCTGGCAGTGACCCAAGGTGACCAGCATTTTGTGTCAGGTTTGCCAGTAAACAAGTTATTTTCGGGCTAGGGATACTGGATTTCCCCCCAAAAAAATCTGTATTTGGATTTGAACCTAGAGTTCCTTTGTCCAATGTTATTAGTTAAATTATGCATTTAAATCTCCCTCATGAATTACAATCCTGTTAGTCCCATTTTATAAGCTACCTTGAGTACGGGTTATTTCAGTAGCAGAGTGAAGATTAGAAACAATTAGTAAATAGAAACCATCCCCAAATGCTCTGGCATTTCATGTGGAATGGAACAAAAAATGTTCGGAAGATGAAGTAGAGGGAAATTTGATCCTGCGGGTAAGTGTTGCTTTAAATAAGGTGTCCAGGAAGGTATTTTTCCAGTTTTGTTATTTCTTTTGAGCCTCCTTATGCCTGGCACAGCATTCCACAATCACCGGTGGAGTGAGCCTCCATAGTTTCATTCCCACCAACGCCTGTCCAGGGGGCACCAGCCGCAAAGAGCTGTGGCAGGGAGCAGCAATAAAGAAGCTTTCCGAAAATAACACCGAATAAGAAACACAATTTGTCTAAAGAAAAACAGGGCAATCCAAATGTCTATAACCTTTTCTCACTTCCTGAAAGCAGGCCCCATCCTCCATTTTTATGTGTGGGAAGAAAATGATTTATAATAATAATTATTAGTTGCTGGTTGTTTTTTTTCTTCCTTTTATTGGAATTATTTTGCTGCTAGCGGCATGGTGGTGGTGGGGTGTTCAAATTTGATTGTGTTCCTTTTGAGAGAAGCTTCCCTCCAATTACTTTCCTCAGTAAAGTGCCCGCAACTCAGAGACATTTTCCTTTTTCTCCTCATGGGGGAAAAACTCTCAATTTGTTGGCTGTTTGGGTAGCTGCAGCAGCACAGAGAGCTGACATTTCCAGAGCACCATTTATAGTAACTTCAGGATAGAATTAGAGGTGGGCTGAATAACCTGAACAATTAGAGACCGGATGAACCCATGGAGCAACATTAGCACTGATGGTTTTTGACTGATTCTAGGTCACTGTTCCAGCTGCCCACTTCCTCCTATAAAATGGAATAAGATCTCAACTGATTCAACTGGTCAATGGTTTGGATCCTGGAAGATGACATGAATCTCAAGAAGGAATCCACTGAGGAGTTGCACAGCTTTTTCTGGCACGCAGGCTACACCTGACCAAGAAAAAAAAAAGATTGCATTTAACATAGCTTTAGTGGAATTTAAATTAAGTAGAATCAACACAATATGTTAACTCTTCAGTCATGTATGAGTCAGTTTGGTTTATTGCTTAGGCTGGGCACCAGACTAGAGACCAAGAGACTGTGGATTCTAGACCCAGTTTAGGCATGAAAGCTGGCTGGGTGACTTAGGATCGATCTTTCTCTCTCTCTCTGTGTCAGCCCAACTCACTTCACAAGTTTGTTGTTGTGGGGAGAATAGGAGGAGGAAGGAGCATTACAATGTCCACCACTTTAAGTTTCTTATAAAGTAATGAAGGTGAGGTAAAAAAATCTAATAATAAATAAAATAAAATATATTCATTCCTTTCTTCTTTTTGTTACATTCAAAATAACAGTTTGGTTGTAGTATATGGAGGTTTGTAGGGACCACCCACTGCACCGAGGGCTACCTGCAGCTCTAGATTCTCAGGTTATGCACTTTCCAGATGTGTTGAAAAAACAGATTAGGATTTCCCGGAAAGAGGCCAGGTTAGTCTATTCCAAGCTGGGTGTCCTTCCAGGGAATCCTACAATTGTCTTTCCAACATATCTGAAGACTCCAGATTGGCAAACAATGGAATAGACTATAGGAAAGCTGTCCTTGCTTACAAATGTTAAACAATTATAAGAGGGAGATCTGAACATTAGAGATCTGTGTCTTGCCCTACTAGACCACAAGGCCACATTCACACTTATCTCTTATCCAGGGTTTGGGTTTGGGTTTTTTTTTCCAGTCATGCCACAGTGCTCTGCTATGCATAGGAAGCTAAACTATGATGGATGTGTTCTCACGTCACTCTAGGGCCAACCAACAACTTGCATAATGACTTAACATTATGGCTTAACGTAACTAATGATCTGTCAGGGCTTGTACTCTTTCACGTCGATGTTATTCCTAACTATGCCTAGAATTTCTGTAAAAGTGCTTAAAAAATGCGGAAGAGCAAATTGAATTCTTGGCTCCCTTTCAAAAGTGTGAATCAGTATTAGAGGGAGCTAATTTGCATACTAATCTGAATGCTTGATTTGGGATGGGAGGTGGGAAGAATCCATAAAAATACACTTTAGATCTGACTTCTGTTCCAAATGAGCAATCCTTCAAGTGACTCTTTCCCCCAAACACAGTAACTCTCATGGACATTCAAGTAAGTGTGTCTGTGTAGGGACTTTTCTGTTTTCTGTCTGTTTGGAGGGAAGGTGAGTGGGGACCCTAGAAGACCAGGGATTGAAGTACAGGGAGAAGCGAGTTCAAGCAAATCTTACACAGATGGAATCGCTACTTATCTGTAAATATCCTATCCCAGAACATTGTTCTTGGTAGTTACTCCAGATGGGGTTGAGCTCCTCTGAAAAAAAGGGAGTCCATGAGGTTGGCCCTTCTGGAATTTGTCCTCACTCAACCAGCAAATGGAAGATCTATCCAGACAGGTCTTTCTTCCTTTTCAGCTGGGGTACCAGTTGTAGCATTGCCTAGACTAGGAAACCCTGGCAATGATCACTCACATCAGTCCAACAAGAGGCCAGACTAAGAAATCTATGCCTTATGTCTCAGGACTACTATTCCTGTAACAACTGTAGTAAAGGATCTTTCAGGTTTGAATGTGCTTCTCTCTCCTTCCTTTTATCTTCATTTGAACTATTTGCTGGTGATGACCTATAAAGCCTTAAGTGGCATGGGTCCGGATTATCTCAGGGAGCACCTGCTGCCAGCATCAGCCTCCCAGTGTCCTGTGCGCTCCCACAGGGAGGGCCTCCTTAGGGTTCCGCTGGTTAGGGAATGCTGACGGATGGTTCCAAGGGGGAGGGCATTCTCTGTGGGTGCGCCTGCCCTATGGAATGAACTGCCGGTAGAGGTTCGGACTGCCCCGGACCTTCGCTTGTTTCGCTGGGACCTGAAAACTTGGTTGTTTGATCTTTCTGGCCTGGACTGAGGAGGTTTTAATTAAATTTTGAATTTTAAATTTTAAATTTTAAATTTTAAATTTTAAATTTTAAATTTTAAATTTTAAATTTTAAATTTTAAATTTTAAATTTTAAATTTTAAATTTTAAATTTTAAATTTTAAATTTTAAATTTTAAATTTTAAATTTTAAATTTTAAATTTTAAATTTTAAATTTTAAATTTTAAATTTTAAATTTTAAATTTTAAATTTTAAATTTTAAATTTTTTTAAATTTTAAATTTTTTTAAATTTTAAATTTTAAATTTTATTTTTTTTTAAATTTTAATTTTTTTAAATTTTAATTTTTTTTAAATTTTAAATTTTTTTAAATTTTAAATTTTTTTAAATTTTAAATTTTTTTAAATTTTAAATTTTAAATTTTAAATTTTAAGTTTTAAAGTTTAAAGTTTAAAGTTTAAGTTTTAAGTTTTAAGTTTTAAGTTTTAAGTTTTAAGTTTTAAATTTTAAGCTTTAAGTTTTAAATTTTAAATTGTTTAATTGTGGGCTAGTCTTAATTTAATTCTATTTTAATTGTATTTATCTGTATTGTTTTAATTCACCCTGTAAACAGCCCTGAGTCCCTCGGGAATAGGGCGGTATATCAAATAAATAAATAAATAAATAAATAAATAAATAAATAAATAAATAAATAAATAAATAAATAAATAAACAAACTAACTAGAAAGAGGCCTGTTCAGGTGTTTGTTCAGACTAATTTCTTGGCTTAGGCTCAGCCCCTTCTTTTCTGATGACCTTTCTGGTAGTGGCTCCTTTTCCTACCCTCAAAACCATTCTCTCTGCACTCTATGCAACCTGATCATTGTTTAGATCAGGGATCCCCGACCGCCGGTCCTGTGGACTGGTATTGGGCTCTGGCACGCTAGCAACTGGGCCACACAAACAAGCAAAAGCGCCATCTGTAAGATGCAGGTAGCACACAAAACCACGCACCCTCCGGTCTGTGGAAATACCTCTCTCCACGGAACCGGTCCCTGGTGCCCCAAAAGTTGGCAACCTCTGTCTTAGATGGTGTCAGTCCTTTGAGGTGGTCCAGACTAGAAACCAATACCATACCATAGGCACTAATATGTCTTGCTGGTTGTTCAGCAGATCAACATGTGACTGCACCTGATTTTACAAACTTTTTTTTTTTTTGCAACACTTGTTGCACTGCAAGAGGGAGGTCACGGCATCACTTAACTACCACGGATGAGATGCTGCTAAGTAGGATAGCATAGGACAGACAGGACTGGCCACGATGCAAATACCTGCCAGTCGGTGTTAGATATGGATAATTTATTTGCTAGTAATAAAGTAATTTTCTTAATAGCAGGCCGTGTTGACTTTTCCTTAAAATAGGTTCTTCATTTGCATTTTACCTATTGGTTTTAAACAGTTATCATTACATTAAGCTATATTTGCATAGAAATAGGCAACCCATCTATTTATCAAAATCAGTTGAACACTCTTGTTGGTTAGAAAGGTGCATGATTGCATCCTAAGTCCACAATTTCATATCTAAATACTTTTGGAGTATTGATTAATGTCATCAAGTGCTGATGATACATTTCTGTTTTATCCATCAAAGCATGCCAGGCCACCTCTACAAGCCATCATGCATGCCAATTAACCTGAGTGGAAGCCTAAAAGAATGATGACAAGCGAGAGCATTTCTCAGCCATCTTCAGTGAAGCAGCTTAAGCATCTTAACTCTTTCAGGTAAGAAGGAGGCAACTTTCTCACAATTCCTTTTCATCAGTCAGAAAGCATGCAGGATAGGAAATGGGGAGGGACCAAAGGAAAGTTCTATATTTAGTTCTATATTTAAGATGCCTTATATTAAATCTATTAGCCTTATATAACAGAGTAACAGAGTTGGAAGGGATCTTGGAGGTCTTCTGGTACAATCCCCTGCTCAAGCAGGAGACCCTATACCAGGGGTCTTCAAACTTGGCCCTTTTATGACTTGTGGGCTTCAACTCCCAGAATTCCTCAGCCAGCATGCCTTTTGGGGTGGGGTATCATCAGTACGCTGATGATACCCAACTTTTTTTCTCCACCCCAAACCAACGCAGCGATGCCCTCGCCGTGATGTCCCGTTGCCTGGAAGCGGTCCGGGTCTGGATGGGGAGAAACAGGCTTCGTCTCAATCCTGCCAAGACTGAGTGGCTGTGCATACCGGCATCTCGGGTCAACCAGACTATTCCATCTCTAACGATGGGGGGTGAGGTGTTACCCCCCGTTGATAGGGCTCGCAACTTGGGTGTCCTCCTGGATTCGCGGCTCACTTTTGAAGAACATATAGGAGCCGTGACCAGGGGGGTTTTGCCCAGGTTCGCCTGGTGCGCCAGTTGTGACCCTACCTGGACCAAGATGCCCTACGCACAGTCACCCATGCGCTCGTGACCTCCCGTTTAGACTACTGCAACGCTCTCTACATGGGGCTGCCCTTGAGGACCACCCGGAGGCTTCAGCTGGTGCAGAATGCAGCCGCGCGAGTCGTGATGGGGGTCTCCCGATACTCCCATGTAACACCTCTGCTCCGCAAGCTGCATTGGCTTCCGGTTGCCCTTCGGGTGAGATTCAAGGTGCTGGTGATGACCTATAAAGCCCTAAATGGCAAGGGTCCGGGATATTTGAGGGAACACCTGCTGCCAGCATCAAGCTCCCTTCGTCCAGTGCGCTCCCACAGGGAGGGTCTTCTCAGGGTGCCGCCGGTTAAAGATTGCCGGCGGGTAACACCCAGGGGGAGGGCCTTCTCAGTGGGTGCGCCTGCCCTGTGGAACCAGCTGCCTACGGAGCTTAGGACTGCCCCGACCTCCGTTCATTCCGCCGAGACCTGAAGACCTGGCTCTTCGAGCTCTCTGGCCCAGGCTGAGAACTTTTTAATTTTAATTTTAACTGGGTTTTTTATTTTTCTCAGGGTTTTATTTAATCTTTTTAAATTTGTTTTAACGTTTGTATTGATTTTCTTTTAAATGCCCTGTAAACTGCCCTGAGTCCTTCGGGAAAGGGCAGTATATAAATCTAAATAAAGATAAAGATAAAGAAGAAACCTGTTAGTTTTTCATCAGAGTTTTTCTCTGAAACCTTCATAGAAACTCCCACATCACTCAATCCAGACATTTCAGTCATATCTTGAGGTTCTTCTCCAGCTGCCCCTGCCAAATGGTTAAATGGGTGAGTAGAAGGGAAAGGGCTTTCATCAGTGGTGGGATTCAGATATGTGAACAACCAGTTCTCTGTGTGGATGCCGCTTCCAGAAGTCCATTCTGGGCCTGGGCAACAAAAAATTAGCTACCGATTCTGTCAAAGTGGTGCGAACCGGTTGAATCCCACCACTGGCTTTCATGGTTATGAGGCCCCACCTGTGAAACACCGTTCTCAAAAATAACTGTGCTAGAATTGTTTTGCTTTCCAGAGAAATCAGAAAAACAGGGAGGGGCAGGTACTAAAAATCAACAGAAACAAAGCAAAATATCAGTGGAAATGCTTTTATTGTATTAAAAAATAAGGGCACTGCGAAACAAAACACATACAAACACGGATCAAAAGTCTGAACATAAACATCAAATAAAAATGGAAAGACGCATTGTGTTATCCATCACACAATGAAAACATGAAGCAATTCTTGTTTTCTAATACTAACATACAGCGATAAATTGATGGTGGACAGTTCCTAACTGAAAGGCAATTCTGTTGGAAAGGAGTACGAAAAAGAAGGGGCCTTCTCTGCAGCAGCACACGTCCTATGCCACAGCTTCCACTCTGAGATCTAGAGGGCCTTCCAGAAGCCATGAGGAACTGACCCCTCCCACAGGCATTAGGTCAGGATGTGAGGCTGTCCCAGCCCATATTGTGAGAAACAAAGCCCACCCTAAATTGTTGGAAATAACAAAGTATTTCATTAACAAAGCACTTGCAAAAGCTGGTGAACCTCAAAGCTGCAAGCAAGAGGCCACACTTCTTACAGATTTCAGCAGCTTAACAACAGTTCTATTCCTGGCCGCTGGTCCATCCAGTGGATAGGCCTGGTTCAGTCACATGCTAACAGTCTGCCTATAATGTGCCATCACACCTATGTGTTTAAAATTAGTTAAGCCCTTGCCATCACCCAAACTTGCTAAACCCTAATCCGTTCACTGCTCACCTCTCTGGTATTTCCTTATCAGTTCCCTAGTTTATCTGTACAATACAGCTTGAAGGTATGTATATCATTGCCTAGCAGAATTCATGCTTCGGTTAAACATGGCTGTGCTTTGGATATATAATAAAGTGGCTATTCTTTAAATATTGACCCTAGGTAGTTTGAATAAAAAAATAAAACTTATATAAATTGGATAATATGTCATTCATAAACTATATGCTAGTCTAATTATAGAAAGTTACAACTTATTACGTTATATCTCACAATATGGAGGGAAGGAGGTAGTTGTGGAATCTGATTTGAGTGTGATGGGTTGTCTTTTTTTTAATTTGGGGGAATGAGATTTTGAGTATATTATAATGAGTTTGATTGTTGAGCAACCCTGTTAAATAAATAGCACCCAATAACTGATCTTATATAGAGACAATGGCCAGAAACAATTCATTACCTTTAAATAACACCCACCATTAAAATAAAATAGTAAATCTTACCCAATATTTCTCGTTAAATTCTAGTTTTACCTGCCCCATAGGGCAGTCTGATAGTCAAAGCTATTGGGCACTTGCTTGCTTTCATAAGAGTTTTTCACAACTTCTTGGAGATATTTTCTTTCCTTATCAAAGGTTGAAGAGATTCCTCTACTCTTCCCAAACTCAGAACACAACTTTTTTCTCCTTTTCTCCCAGACTTTTGTTAAAGAAAGGAGAAGCTTTAGTTATATGCTCCAGGGCATGCTTCTAGTCCTCATGCAACTGTAGGGTGGGAGGATGTTTAGGGCATAGGTGATGTCTGAATCCCACTCACAATTAAGGAATGACTTCCCAACAAAGAATTTCTCCTCAGAAATCCAAGAGTGAAGCCTAACAACTTAGAGAAGGATCTTGAAATAAGCATCACAAAAACCTGTTGGAAGGTGTTTATTCTCAAGATATGAATTACCAGTCCCAAGCGTTATCTTGCACTCTGCTAGCCTAATGAGATGGTATATTACCTGTAATTTATCTATATTTCCAATAGGAAGGGATTGGGAATATTCTGTAAAAGACATTACTTTCAAATGATGCTTTTAGCTGTTCAGCAGATATAGTAAATTATGTTCCCATTAAGGATAGAACAACATTTTATCACAGAACACCCTCCCTCTCCTTCCAGCTGAAAACAGCTGCTACTTTTAAGTACATTTGTTAGCAACACCAACCTAACACAGGAAAACACTGTGTTTTCCAAATATATCTTTTCATTTCCACTCATTAGGTAAAAATGTTTGTGTGTGGATGAGGAATTAGGTAAATTGTGTAAATCTTGAGGTCCTAAACAAACAAACAAAAAATACCTAGGAAGAGCGGATTGTTTTTTTTAAACAATCCTTTTATTATCAACTCTTTTTTTATCTTATGTGGATATTTCTCATTAGTGCAAAATGGTTTTTGTATTAGTTCCAGATCATTAGCCTTTGTTTTAGTATTATCGAAAAGGCCCTCAATAAGCAATGTAAACTTTTTTTTAAAAATAAACCACATTTATCACTACTTTGTTGTATAATCGGTGTTACAATGATTCAGTCATCTTCCATTTGAACAGCTTTAGGTAAAAATTTTATGCAATGTTTGTACAAAACATGTTCTGCACACATTTTCATTTCACTGTGCCCTTGATAAAAGTTTTTTTTTAAAATCTGAACTGCACTGAGTTTTTATACAACAAAACATTTCCATTGGCACTCCAGATATTTTGCTTTCCATTCTATTTCTTACCTTCTAGCTAAAATGTTTTTTTTTTCCCAAGTGGTTTTGATTTAATAGTTCAGTTCTGGAAAGTAAAGTGCTTGCATTAGATCAGAATGGTGGCTTTAAAATGTGTTTATGTTTTTGTGCCATTTCTTGAAAAATCTGAATTGTCTTTTTTATCATTATACATGCTATACCTTGGCAATTTCCCCAGAAAACTCCAGCTATTTGATAGATTAAAAATATAATCGATGTGTTCAGCTTAAGGGTCGCCTACATAGACTGACACCTTTGGTGGCTTTCATTACAAAGCTGGATCAAGCAGTCTCTCTTCTGCTAGTTCTTTGTTTAAGCTGGCAACCCTTGGTCTTCTTTTCATTCAGGGCTTTCCCCAAGCATTTATTACTGGTGTGGCAATTTCTTTGGCTTTTGCATCCATGCCTTGGATCTTAACAAATCAACACTTACACAGTTATGCATAATGACAGTATGGTTTAAATTAAAGTCATGCCACATTTCGTAATCTGAACCATGGAGAGTAGTTCTCTTAAAGAGTAATTAGTAATAATGGATTACTCACCACTTGAACACTATCAGCGTTGACAAATTCACCATCAGTCAACTGCAAAAAGGCAGCTTTATTCAGAACAGCTTACATCCTGCGATGAAATTTCTAACACCATTAAACATCCACATCTGCCTAATTCTAGGAAGGACTCAGTAAGGGGGGGGGCAGGAATCTCCAAGTGTGAGTTGAGACATAGTTTCATCCTCCAGCATGTTTGAATTTTTTAGTTTAGTCAGGAGATGGTTAATCCAGCGAAGTGGAGGAAGAAAAACACAATTGCAATGTGTGTGTGTGTGTGTCATCAAGCAAAGTTCTGCCAGTCTTGGATCTTTTTTTTCTCTAGCCTAGGGGTTGTAGTCTGTCAATCTACTGCTCCCTCACCATATTGGGCTATAATTCTCTTATCTGCTATTAGTATGCTATGACCAGTGTTAAGGAATTTGTTGTGCAGAGGTCTCCTTGTGCTACCAAAGAGTTGCACAGACAAGGAAGGGTACTGAGAGCAGCAAGAGTCACACAAGAGTACACTGAGTTGTAAAAGCAAAAAGCAGTTTACTTTTGAGGTGGTGTAAAAACAAAAATGCACAGTCAAAAATGAACAGTCCAAGTAGCAATCCAAATACAAAGTCTTCTTACCGGTCCAGAGGTCAATACACAGTTCAGGTTTACAACAGTAGTAAACCAACAGCAGAGCAAAAACAGTAATAGTAGAGATCAGTGAATTCAGAGAGAGAGAAGCTACGTTCCTAGCTTCCTCTTATGGCCATGAGAACACTTACACACCCATTGGCCAATTAACTTCTTAAAGACATAGCATTATGGTTAATATATTTTCAACCCAACATTGTAGGCTAACATCATATGCCTAACACAACCAAGAACACAGCTCTGTGTTGCCACTTTGCCGTTTGCTTGCATGACCAATGGATTCAGACTTTGATTACTAAAGAGACGGTGCTCTCGTTTTCCACTTCATTTATAGCCCAAGATGCTCCCTTTTCTTTCTTTTATATTCAGGGTGCACCATTACAAATGTACAATGAGAATCCAACATGTTCATGTCCATCATAATTAGGCCGATGAATCCCTGTGTCTGCTTCTTCCCCAACCAGGAAGGCTTGAGGGGCATTACAAATTCATCTTTCAAATTCAAAAATGGAGGAAATAATTTTAAAAGACAATCTCATCCCCCTTTTCATAAAAAAAAAACAACCATTAGAAAACTGTCGTGGGAAAAGGGGAGGAAAAAGCTTTAAAAATAAACGTGAAAGATATAAAGGCTGATAATAAATAAAAGGCATTTTTATTGCTTTTTATGGGATGCTGGGACTCTCTTACGAAACTGGGGCTTAGCAGAATACTAACTGATAGGATTTTTAGAATATTACTTTAATGTTTTTGGGCCTCCAAAGAGCTGGCAGGCAATGCAGAAGGAAGAATGTTTTCATCAGCTTTGATCTAGTGGGCCCATCAAGGCTCATTTTCATAAAATGCTCCCCTGGGTCTCAAACGCAATCGCGTCCCTGGGACTCCCAGAATTATGTTCCATTAAAACTAATAATAATGCAAGATAGACATATCGTGTGGTCTATTTTACGACCAGGAGGGGGAAGGGAAAGGGATTGAGGTATATTTGTGGGGATTAAGCCACAGAGTCAGGTGAGTGAGTTGGGAAAAATTAGCTTTTACTGTATTATGTGTTCCTTATTTTATACTTTTCTTTCTTACAGTCAGACACTTGCTTTCTCTGTGATGGCAGCAACGGTGTGCATAAACACACAGATTCATAAGTGTCCATAGCCACAACCATGTAATCAAAACCTCACCCCCCTTTTTTTACACATGGGCACACTTGCACAGATTGATTACAGTGTAGGTAGTTCATTTTCTGTCCTAAGCAGACACAATCAAACAGCCCAGTTTAAAATCTGACTCCATCCACAGAAGCTACAACAGCCTTCTGATCTAGTAGAGGAATTTCTCTTGCAGTATGTGATCCAAGTACTGTTAATAGAGGACTGAGCTCCCATCTTTTGCCTCCCAGCTTCTGTCAATCTAGCACTTCAAAAGCATGCAAAACCAAGTACATAAATGGGTGCCATTTTGGTGGGGAGGAAACAGCATTCCATGCACTTCGGCGTATAGTCATAAAGGCCACATGGCCATGGAAGGGACTTTGGACAGTGCTGGCCCCCTTGGCTAGGAAACGGAGATGAACCTTGCCTCCTAGAGTTGGACCCAACTAAAGGGTGAAACCTTTGCCTTCATGGGTATAGGAGGTCCTTTGCAACATCATCTCTCTTGAGCTCATGCTGAACTGGAACTCTCCAGAGCAATATGGCTGGTGGGATTGGAAATTATGAAGGAGAAGACAATCTGGGAAGATTGCTTTACCTTTTTCACTAGAGGAGCCTTTGAAATGGAACTCTGTGTAGAGGGTGCTACTACTGGCAGAAGCAAACTCTTGATCCAGTCCTTGATATCCAGTATCATGGGCATAAGTTTAGTTCTGGAGACAGTGATGTCATGGCTTCTGACTCTCTTTCAGTGGGAGAGCTGTTTTGTGAAACCTCTAGCTCCAGGTTAGGGAATTGGACATGACAAGGAACTAGATCTACTCCTTACCATGCCTGATAGGCCAGATGATTCAAAAGGTAGGGTTTAAGTAACAATCTCCATGACATCAAATACTATAATTTTCCTGCACCGTGGTGGAGCAGTGGTTAGAATGCAGTACTGCAAGCTTCTTCTGCTGTCTGCCGGCTGCCAGCACCTCACCAGTTTGATTCTCACCGACTCAAGGTTGACACAGCCTTCCATCCTTCTGAGGACCCAGATTGTTGGGGACAATGTGCTGACTCTGTAAACTGCTTAGAGAGAGCTGTAAAGCACCATGAAGTGGTATATAACTATAGCTATTGCTATTGTTAAAATAATCATTTTTTTCCTGTGCATAAGCTTTTGAAGAACTACTATATTGAGTTCAAAGTTTTTCTGAAGAAAAAAAAATGGCTATTGTGAATTTCTGCTACTGGGAAAGATGTGCAAAAGCAGGACTATCCTAGACCTTTCCTAATTAAAGATCCATGGTTTATCTGTTTCTGTTACCTCTTGTTTGTTTTGAGGAAGAAATATAAGATGTGAGTGAAGCAAAGCTGATCCTGCTGCTGTTCCTTCAGTATTACCAACAGAATCCTCATCTGTTCAGCCAGTCCTGTCACCTTGTTCTAAGCCATGAAGGAAAGATGGGGTCCAAACAAA